>NC_069662.1:33273125-33586250 GCF_027244095.1 Hemicordylus capensis | reverse complement strand
TCCGGCATAGTCTGAGATGATGCCTTTCAGCATCTTCCTATATTGCTGCTTCCCAACATAAGTGCTACCCATAGATGGGAAACATACCAGCGGGGATTTGAACCGGCAACCTCTGGCTTGCTAGTCAAGTCATTTTCCGCTGTCCCATAGCAGGTCTATAATCAGGATTTTACAGATTTTTTCTTTAGGTAAAACAACTTGTGTGATCTTCAGTTGGATCTGGGAACTAGTGCCAGGCAGGGAGAAGGAGGCGTTTAGGCCCATTTCCCCAAATTGTGCCTCTCCTAAAGATGCATCTCAGCAAGTTGGAGTTTACTGGGTTTTAAAAAATGGCATTGATCAGCAGTGTGGAACATAGTCATTGCTGGCAATAAGATTGCTCTGTACTTTGTCCCTGTTTCTATTTTCCCACAAATAACCGAAATATCTCCCCACCTTTGCAGTCTTCATACAGGTGGGGAAATTGGGGAGCCATTTTGATTCAGCATTACTTTAAACTCAAATATATGCTAAATATTAGTATGACAAAAAGTAAAGACATCTACAAAGTTTGGCTCAATATTTTTGATTGTGAAAGTGGATGAATATTGGAATTTAGTGGAGATTTTTTTTTTTTAATAACTACATTCATCTAGAAAGGGTGATTCCCCAATTTGTCTCTTTCCAAAATTCTTAAATGAGGTCTTGCTTCTCAGTCTTTGGTGAAGGTTTTCAGCCTTAAATGGCACAGTGGGGAAATGCTTGACTAACAAGCAGAAAGTTGCCGGTATGAATCTCCGCTGGTACTATATCGGGCAGCAGCGATATAGGAAGATGCTGAAAGGTATCAGCTCACACTGCGCGGGAGGAGGCAATGGTAAACCCCTCCTGTATTCTACCAAAAACAACCACAGGGCTTGGTGGGCACCCACAAAATCTACTCAACAGCACACTTTACTTACTTATCTCACAGACAAAGCATATAAAATTAGTACTCACCTGCAGCCATACTGTTTTGTTCAGTGATTTGCCGGATTCAGAACCAGTAGTAGAGGATCTCTCCTTCTTTGTAAGGGAACAGTGGGCTCTGGGGAAAGTGGAACTCTCACAGTTGCAGATTGAACTGCTTCTTGCAAACACTTAAAAGCAGTGAGCTTGGAGAGCTGTTGCTAGTTATTTGAAGAACATTTATGATGCAACTACCTGGAACCCCAAAGGAAATCCCTCTAATAATGCTTGCTCATTGGGATTGCTATACTTCCACACTAAAGCATAGCCTAGCAATTATGTAGCATGGCTTAGACATTAAAAAACATTTCCAGGTCCTCACAGTCTGTAGATTCCTGTGAGTATGAAACGTATGAAACCAATTCTCTACTGGTTTCTCAAGAGGTTCTTGGTGGTGATTTCTGGAATCAAAACAGCAGATTTATCACCTTTTCAGGTCATGAAATTCCATCCAAGTAGCTAGATTTGTATCTTGGGATTGCCCAATTACAATATTTATACAAATATCCCTTAACTGGCCTTAGCTGTATCTAGATGGCAATTCATTCCAACATTATGAAGGGAGATTTTACAGGGCTTCTACACAACATTTAAACACACCTCATCATTTCTTAGCACCATCATTTTGTTCCCCACTCACTGACAATCCATAAAAAACCCCTTTCAATACTACTATAATGCTGAATTTGAGTGTGAGTGTGTGTGTGTGTTCCTGGATTGTCAGCAGATGGACAGCAGATGGCACTAAGAAATTAGGCAACATATTTAAACATCATGTAGGTGTCCCATAAGATCTCTGATCACAATATGTGTTCGTGTTGAAATAAATTGCTGTCTAGATGTTATTAATTTCAGTATAACACAAAAATAACCCACATGGCCAATCCTTTGTTCATTTGTGGAAATGCACAATTCTTTAAAGAACATAACTTTTACTTGTAAGTACACTGTTCGTGTTGAGTTCCTTCCTTCCTTCTTCCTTCCTTCCTTTATACAGATTCATCTACAACATATCACTCATATTAATGAGATCTCCAATCCTTGTTACAGAGAAATTGCTTATCTTCTATAAGTAATTGTACAGGAAGTAACCTTAACTGAGGAATAAATGTTTGATATTTATTACTAATTAAAACATAGGGTAAGAAAACAACAAACAGTCTTTTAGGCAGAGCGAGGGAGAGAACCACTCAGTTTGAATTCAGGATAGCAAGTGAGGGCAAATGGACCTACAGTTTGCCTCCACCGTCACACACCCCTTGCATCATAATCCTAGTTTAGGAGCCCGCAGTGGGTGCGGGACTGGCTACATGGGCTTCCTCTGACCCTGGAAGGACAACCGTACCAGCCAATAGAAGGAAGGCTGCAGGAGGCACTTCCTCCATTAACCCCGTGTGGAGTAAAATCCCAATCCAGATGACACAGAGGAGGAAATGGAACCTCAGCCGGGTGAGTGAAACTCACTACAAGGTGAGGGTGTTGGAAGTGAAGGACTATACACTGTCTCTTGTCTCAATGACATAGGAGGACAGACTAGTGAGTCAGAGGGCTAGAGAGTCAAGACATTGTCATCTCTTCTCTATTACTCTGACACTATCCCTTTGATATGTAGATTGCTAAACTCAGGGACTTCCTTCCTTCCTGCCACTTCCTCTTCCCTTCTCTTCCCTTCCTTCTACCTTGCTACATGCAAGCTCCTCTCCCCTGCACCATGTGTGCAGAGATGCAGAATCCATCTGCATCCAGCTAGATAGATATATTAGAAATCCTGTCTCCTCACTTTCCTATCTAGAATGGAGTTCTCTAATAAATACTACTTGTATTGATTTGAAAATATGAACTGGCTCCAAGTTACTTTACTCTCAGCATAAACGCATGCCTAACTAAATTCTGCTGTGTTGTGCCTCTGTGCACTCTGCTATTATGAAAAAGGGTTTCTCTTACCAGAGAGAATTCCCAACAGAGGGTTCATTCTGAGGTTTGGCAGCAAAATCAGAACCCCAGTTGAGTCCGGGAAATGTGGTTCTGATCATTTGGATGACATAGCGCGTGAACCTGAGTTCAGTTTGCCTCAGGTTCCCCGTTATGTCTGAAGGTGGCCTCAGGGATAAGATCTTAATATGAACAAAGATGTGGAAAAATCCACAGAGGGCGGGTCGGATGGGGACTGGCAATCTATGAGGACACATAAGCACCCTCTCTTATTCTTTCCTATGACTTAAAGTCTTGCCTGAAAAAAATGTTGGCAATCCTAACTGATGTTGTCAAACCTAAAGCAGTTAACCAAACTAAATTACTCAGAAATACTCCCAACTGAAATTAATATGACAAATTAGTCATGATTAACTTGTCCCATTAATTGCAGTGGGACTACTTATGAGTAATTTAGCTTGTATGTCAGCCTATGAGTACTTTGATATCAGCAGTGAAGGGAGACACGATTTAATACTCTGTGGGAGAAAAGCAAATAAACCCTGGTAAAAGTGAACATGTAACTAGTCATACTTGAAAGCTTTTCTTCTGTTTGTAATATCATGGAGTTCCCATTGTACAACCCTTACCACTAAAATAAAGATGTTTGGCATAACTCCCAGAATTCCTGGCATTTTCCTATTGCTTTGTACAAGTAATGTGCTAGGAGATGGCAGGAGCATCATTATGAAAGGAGTTCCTTATTTGTTGGAATAAATTTTACGCTTTAACTTCTTATAAAAAGAAACTGATTTCTTCAGCATCAGCCTCTCAGAATTTAGCAACGGATTGTGTCGCTATAGGGAAAATCAGCAGAGTCACTTTGCTCCAGAATGCATGGCATTTACTTAAAACCAAAATACCAGAAGCCCAGTTAGAATGTATACCAAAAAGGAGGAAAGGTACGACCATGACCAGGAGGATGCGAGCATGGCTAATGGGTAAAGTCAAGGAAGCTATAAAGGGGAAGAAGTCTTCCTTCAGAAATTTGAAGTCCTGCCCAAATGAAGAGAACAGAAAGGAAAAAGAAATGCAATGTGACAATAAGGGAGGCAAAAAGAGAGTTTGAGGAACATTTAGCTAAAAGTATCAAGGAGAATAACAAAAACTTCTTTAAAAACACCAGAAGCAGGAAACCTGATAGGGAGGTGGTTGGACCATTAGACAATGAGGGAGTGAAAGGGATTATGAAGGAGGATAAAGAGTTTGCAGAGAAGCTAAATGAGTTCTTTGCATCTGTTTTCATGGCAGATGATACTGAATATATACCTGTTCCTGAAATGGGTTTCTCAGGGACAGAGACTAAAGAACTGAGTCAGAGAGAGGTGACAAGAGATGATGTTCTAAACTGTCTGGAAAAATTAAAAACTAGCAGATCACCAGTGCCAGATGGCATCTACCCAAGAGTCCTTAAAGAACTCAATTGAGAAATTGCTGACATCCTTGCAAAAATATATAACTTATCCCTACAATCATGCTCTGTACTGGAGGACTGGAAAATAGCCAATGTAATTTTCAAAAAGGGATCCAGTGGCGATCAGGGAAATTACAGACTGGTTAGCTTAAGTTCTGTTCTGGGCAAATGGATGGAAAGCATTCTCAAGGATAAAATTGTAAATCACATAGAAGAACAGGCCCTACTGGGGGGAGAACCAGCATGGTGTCTGCAAAGGTAAATCTTGCCTCACTAAGGAGGAGAGCTCAACATGAGGAGAGCTGGTCTTGTGGTAGCAAGCCTGACTTGTCCCCTTAGATAAACAGGGTCTACCCTGGTTGCATGAATGGGAGACTACATGTGAGCACTGTAAGATATTCCCCTTAGGGGATGGAGCTGTTCTGGGAAGAGCACCTGCATGATTGCATACAGGAGATTCCAAGTTCCCCCCTGGCATCTCCAGGGTCGGGCTGAGAGAGACTCCTGCCTGAACCTTGAAGAAGCCGCTGCCAGTCTGTGTAGACCATACTGAGCTAGATGGACCAATGGTCTGACTCAGTATATGGCAGCTTCCTATGTTCCTGTGTAATCTTTTGGCGTTCGTTGAGAGTGTCAACAGGTGTGTGGATAAAGGTAACTTGGTTGACATAATATGCCTGGACTTCCAAAAACCTTTTGACAAAGTTCCTCATCAAAGACTCTTGAGGAAAATTAGCAGTCTTGGGATAAGGGGACAAGTAAATGTGTGGATAGGTAACTGGTTGAAGGACAGGAAACAGAGGGTAGGTATAAATGGAGAGTTTTCACAATGGAGAGAAGAAAGAACTGGGGTCCCCCATGGATCTGTATGGGGACCAATGCTTTTTAATTTATTTAAATGATCTAGAAATTGGGGTAAGGAGCAAGGTAGCCAAATTTGCAGATGACACCAAACTATTTAGGGTAGTGAAATCCAAAACAGATTGTAAGGAGTTCCAAAAGGATATCTCCAAACTGTGTGAGTGGGTGACAAAATGGCAAATGCAGTTCAATGTTGGCAAGTGTAAAGTGATGCATATTGGGGCAAAAAAACCCCAAATTCACGTATACGCTGGTGGCATCTGCACTGTCAGTGACTGACCAGGAGAGAGATCTTGGCATCATGGTGGACTGCTCATTGAAAGTGTCAACTCAATGTGTGGCAGCTGTGAAAACAGCCAATCCCATGCTAGGGATCATTAGGAAGGGGATTGGAAAAAAATTGCTAATACTATAATGTCCTTTAAAAAAACTATGGTGCGGCCACATTTGGAGTACTGTGTACTATTCTGGTTCCCATACCTACTGAAGGACATTGTAGAACTGTAAAAGGTGCAGAAGAGGGCAACCACGATGATCAGGGGCCTAGAGCACCTTTCCTTTGAGGCAAGGCTAGAACACCGGGGGCTTGGGGGAATCATGATAGAGATCTATAAAATAATGCATGGTGTGGAGAAAGTGGAGAGAGAGAGAAAATTCTCTCTCTTGAATAACACTAGAAACAGGAGTCATCCCATGAAATTGATTGCCAAGAAACTTTTTCACACAACACATAATCCGCTTTCGGAATTCTCTGCCACAAGTTGTGGTGACAGCCAACAACCTGGATGGCTTTAAGAGTGGTTTGGATAACTTCATGGAGGTCAGGTCTATCAATGGCTACTGGTCTGATAGATATAGGCCACCTCCAGCCTCAGAGGCAGGATGCCTCTGCATACCAGTTGCAGAGGAGCAACAGCAGGAGAGTGGGCACGCTCTCAGCTCCCGCCTGTGGGCTTCCCAGTGGCATCTGGTGGGCCACTGTGTGAAACGGGATGCTGGACTAGATGGGCCTTGAGCCTGATCCAGCAGGGCTGTACTTATGTTCTTATATTCTTATGTTCTTATGACCAGAGTAGTTGAGTTTATGCAATTTATGCAAATTAAGTAAATATGGGAGGCTAGTGAACACAGGCAGGTACAATGAACTTCAGTCTAAACAGCCACCTGTTATAGTATTCTTTCAAATCATGGGATTGAACCAGTTACCTTATCTACAATGTTATAAATCCAGTGAATTGTGGATGTGCCAAACTTTTATTCATTGCATACCACTGCAGTTTTTTTAAAACTGGAAAGCTTCAGATTTGGCATTACTTTGGAGAACCCTAGCTATGAGGTACGAGCAAAGTTTGTCTAAAGGCTACATGATTCTTGATGGACTATTGTTTTCCGAGTCTCTCTTTCAGAAATAGAACTATCTTTAATCTGATTAATTGATCCCTTGCGGGATGGGGCCGTTGTTCAGTGGAAGTGCATCTAGTAACCATATTTACTCCTTGGCATCTTCGGACTTTCTTCTGCCTGAAACCTTGGAGGGCCACTGCCAATCAGTGTAGACAATACTGGGCTAGATGGACCAATGGTCTGACTTAGCATAAGGCAACTTCCTATGTTCCTGTGATCATAGGACCCGGCTCTGTATATTATTGAGGAGCAGCCTTTTTCCAACCTTTTTCTGTTGAAGCAGAAAAGTAGAGTTGGAGAAAACCTGTCACCGCAGGCACCCTCTCTTAAACACAACTAATAATTCTTGTTTTCTGAGATATTGATACATTCCATGATACATTCATTACAATGATATTGTTTTCTGAGATAATGAGCCCCTGGTGGCGCAGTGGTAAAACTGCCGCCCTATAACCAGAAGGTTGCAAGTTCAATCCTGACCAAGGGGCTCAAGGTTGACTCAGCCTTCCATCCTTCTGAGGTCGGTAAAATGAGTACTCAGAATGTTGGGGGGCAATATGCTAAATCATTGTAAACGGCTTAGAGAGCTTCCAGCTATAGAGCGGTATATAAATGTAAGTGCTATTGCTATATTGGCAATAATGATCTCAGTTTTTTAATGAAGGCAAAAAATCACAGGAACATAGGTTTTGCAGGATGAGTGGGGAGAGTGGGCCAAGCCTGCTCTCCCTGCTCACGAGCAGAGAGGGAGCCCTGGGCGGCCGGATCGGCCACCCACACAATTGCGGGCTCTGTGACGGAGCCGGCCGGGGCTGGGGGGAGCAGGGGCCGATTGATCCCTTGGGGAATGCTGGAGAGACCCCAAGAGCCGGGAGGAGGCTTTTCGCCTCCCCTCTGTGGGTCTCCTCGTGAGTAGGCATGGCACGAAGCTGCGCCGCGGCTACTCACGATTATTAAAACCAGGTTTGCAGAGCACTTGCTCTGCAAACCTGGTATTACGGCAGGGGTTCTTGAGCGGGTTACAATATCAAGAAATCTTCAGGGATAAGGGCTCAAAGGAAAACTACAATTATCAATGTATCAAAGGTTTGGACCTAAACGCATGGCAAATCTGAGAAATCTCACAGTGATATGTACAGTTCCAGCTGAATTCATTAATTGTCAATCAATCAATCAGTGTATTTGTTTAGCTGTAGCCATAATAAAAAATGTGCAGAAACTGGATAGTTAAAATAATATAGCAAATTACAGGGTAGTCAAAAATACAAAGATGGACTCAGAATCACTCAGTATTATATCAGCTTGCCACATACCTTGATGGCAGAGACTAAAAAAACTGGCTATTTTTCTTGTAATGTAGGCCCTAGTAGCCGCTTATGAAAAGTTTATATAAAACCCCAAAGACCCCCTAGGAAAAACCATAAGTGGTGGGCGAATAGGTACATCATGTAGCCCATTTTAGAAGTTGCAACAAAATAATACATGAATCAAGCCTTCCACTTCCTCTGAACCACATGGAAAGAGACATTCAACAGTAGGAATTGTCAGCTAGGGTTGTGCACAGAACTGGTTAGATAACTGGGTTATCTCCCTCACAAGCTCCAATGGCAGGACAGATTTGATTGGTTGAGAAAAAAGGTCACGCCTACTTGAGCCTGAGGGGGATAACACCACCCCAGTTCTTTTGGTCCAAGTTAGGTACTAAGCGATACTGATAAGACAATCAGAACAGATGGGGGGGAAACGGGTGCAGAATAACTAGCAAGGGTATAAGGAGCCCCCCCATACCCATTGGGAAAGGGCAACCTAGTTTTACAGCCAAGCTTCAGATTCTAATCTGCTGGGCCCAGCTTGCTAATCCTCTGTACCCAAGCTTGCTGGTTGTTCTCCCAGGAACCGACAAGCACGCCAAACTGAGTGGGCCAAGATGTCCCTGGCTCCAGCAACCAGAAGAAGGCTTCATGGTAAGCCCCATTCTCAGTTGTTGGGGCCAGGGACATCTCCATGGGACATACCACAGCATGAACCGACTAGGGTGGGAGCATGCTTGGCTACTCCCGGGGAAGCACCTGCTGTAACACCCTTTGCCCAAACGCAGCCGGAGTGGAGGCATGAGAGTCAATTTTATAATGCCTCGTGAACGTAGAGGGACTAGCTCTGGCTGGATCTATTGTCAGGGGAGAACTCTCTGCAGGACCCTGCGGCCAAACACCGCCCTACTGGCTGTGTGTTCATCCAGCTTGTAATGGCTGGAGAAGTTGAAAGGGGAGCTCCAGCTGGCCGCCTTGCAGATCCCCTCCAAAGAAGCTGAGCACTGCTGACATGGCCACAGACCTTGTAGAATGAGCATTGATCTGCCCCAGTACCGGGAGATGTTGGGACTCATATGCTAGAATAATGCAGGAGCACACCCAACAAGCGAGAATGGCCGTTGATACTTTCAGGCCCCTCTTGGAAGCATGAAAGTTATGAATAGTGCATCCAACTTGCAGCAATGTTTGTTCTTATCGATGTATCTATCATGACTCTGTTAGCTCGGCTAACCCCACAGGATTTTACAACCCCCTTCAGCACTCCCCCTGAGAGTAACCAGAAAGCAGCAGCAAAACCAAATGAAGGAAAATAAAAGACTCACAAAGCAATTAGTCAATGGATTAAGTTCCCTGAACTGAAACTAGGTACCCCCCTCTAACACTAACTGAGTAATAAGTGGAAGGAAAAGACAAAACAAGGAATGAAACAAGCGAAGAACACAGAACAAGGAATTAAGGGAACAATGCAGAAAAGTACAGACAAGACAAACTGGGACACAGAAATGGTGGAAATTCAAGAGCACACTATCTGCAGCCAACAAAGTTGCAAACAGCATCAGAGCAAAGAGAGACTGTCGAATATATATGGCTCAAGAGAACCAGCAGCCAATCAGGCTTCCCTGAATCACCACTTTGGCTTTCTTTCTTGGGATCTCCCACACCTGTTTGACTCCCACTGAGCCTGCCTCTTGAGACGTTGTCTTAAGACAGGTGAAATCCCAGGCTCTTCCCCATCAGAGATCATGTCTGGCAGCTGTTGTGAATCCTCAGCTCTAGAGTCTGGTTTCTCTGCCAAATCCTGTGGCTGTGCTTCTAAGCCCTCACTAGCTGGTAAGTCATCCTGCTCTGACTCTTCTGAGTCAGAAGTCTGAGCCATGGCAGTACTCTTTGAGCACTTGCCTGATGTCCAATTGGTGCCACTCCTTCTTTGCTAGGTGCTTCAGATCCAGGCATGAGGAGGGCAGGTAGACGTCAGCTGACCTCTGGAACAACAAGCTCACCTTTGGAATGAAGGACGGGTCTGGGATGAACCTGAACGAGTCCTTCGAGAAGGTGCACAGACTAGGCTTTATTGATAAAGCTTGCATCTCCAAAATCCTCCTAACTGAGGGAGACAGACTGTAGTGGCTCAAATGGTGGGAACTGCACGCCCGCTGAGGAGGATGTCTGGGTCCCAAGAGGGATGGTGATGGCAAACTGGTGGTAACAGCTGGGTCGCCCCCCTTGGGAACTTTGTAGGAGCGGATGTTCTGTCTGGTAGGAGCACCTCTGAGGAAAGAACACCTGGACCAGGCAAGCTGCCTGGCATTTCAACATGTTTGCCTTTAGGCCCAATGAAAAGCCATCCTGGAGGAACTCCAGTAGGTTGCCTGACTCACACTGCTCTGACCACTTGGAATGCCGGGCTGCCCAGCATAGGGAGCTCCACACCTTGGGGCTGGAGTGAGTGAGGGGAAGAAAGAAAGAGAAAAAACTATGAATCTGATCAGAGGCCTTGGTCTTTAGGACGTCAAGAGGAAAGGCCAAGGATGGACAAATATCCTAGGTTCCTCTGTAAGGCCAACAGAGAGGGTTCCACTCTGTTAGGGAGCTTGCTCACCTCTGGCTCTCTGCCCAGGAAATCTGATGCCTGGGTTTGGAACTGTGACAAGTGCCCAGCTGACTGTCTGAGTAGGAAAGTCAGCAGGCAGCACCCATCTGGGATGAACGGCTCTCTGTCTGCTTTAGGCTAAGCTGCAAACGTACGTCAATTTCCTCAGATTATATGGGTGTGGTCCTCCCACTATGTGGTCATGGGTGACCTTCTATCCTTAGCTGGCTGGAGGAGGAAGAGGGTGTTTCGCCCCTGAAGAACAGCAAGGTTCTTCCAGAGAGAGTCCAGAGGTTATAAGCCTGTGTAAATATCCCATGATGTGAATAGCGAGAGCAAAAATCCAGAGCCAGGAGTGTGTAAGGAATCAGCCTCCTGCGGAGGGTATGACTCTAGACTCCATGCAGCCCACCCTATATGGAGGTAGGGTGGGGGTCTGGTGGGAGGTGAAAGATGGAAGAGGCAAGGTTATCAGTGCCTGTGGATTGTAGGGCTTATTAAGGTTCAAACTAGATGCATAAGAGCAGTGAAGAGAGTATGAATGTGTTCCCCAATAATGGGACATCCAAGGTAGAATAAAGGTACAGCAGACAATCTTATGTCTCATGAGAAAGCATGTGACCTCTGGCTAGTCGCCTGCCTTCAGAATGATATGTAAGCAAGCACATCCCTGAAGTAAGTACCTTCGCTGGTAGGGGGCGTACCTAGTGATAAGAGAGCCACCCCAGTAGTGTAAATGAAAAGGACATTTAACCTTACCGAGGCCTCAGGTAGTAAAGACAAGACCTCTTCCCTTCTGTACTTTGGAACCCATTTGAGGCCGTGGCTCTCCTGGGAACTTCAGTTCATGTTCTACCATTCTGGATACGTAGAATATTAGTGTCCCTGGAAGGTCATTTCAATGAAAAATTAATTATGTCCTTTCGGGTTAAGGGTTGTTGATCTGCAGGCACAAGGGACTGCGTCTCTAGCCTCTGTGATTTGGAGGACCACTATGTGAAGAGGAGCTGACTAGATGGGCCATGAGCCTGGCCCAGTATGGTTGTTCCCATGCTGTTACAGAAGCAATAGTCTCATACCTTGTTGTGCACTACTCACAGCCTTTGTATGGGGTGGTCTGGAAGTGCCATAAACAAATATAAAATAATCAATAATACTCTCATGTTCTATTGCTCATGTTCTATCGCTCATGTTCATCATGTTCATGTCCATGAACATCTCTCATGTTCTATCTACTGGTTTTCCTGGTTTGGTTAGAATCTGAACCAGATTCATACTGACCCAGCCTGGTCTGGTTCTCGTTCTGGTCAGAACAGATCCAGTCCAGTCCAACCACAGGACCGGTTCAGTGGTCTACTGGTAAAGGGGCAGGGGGACTTCCCAAGGGTGTTAATGGTGCAGCACTATCTTGGTAATAAGGGCTAGAGGGGGCGGAAGGGGGAGCCACATTGTGAAATACAAGGATCCATCTTGTGAAATACAAGATTTTATGAGACTCCTTCTTTGTATCTGACTTGCTTTCAGTCTTGTGAACAGCAACCTTCTGAGGGAATTAAGGTTTAGTGTTTATACAGTATGAGCCAAATTTGGAAGGGCGGTATAAAAATTAAATGAATGAATGAATGAATGAATAAAAATATGTGGGTTATTAATAAATGAGAATAATTTAACAAGATATGATTTCTTTTCATTTCCTCTGAATTCATTTCTGTGTTGGTCTTTGGAGTGTGAACTCTGGGATTAATTGTGCTGATTGTAAGTTGTTGCCTAGTGAGGTAACAGCACCATTTGCTCAGAGGCCCATATGACCAAATTGTTCTTAAACATTGCTGTAACACTAATCCCCAGCTTCTGCTGTTGCCACCAGTATATGCAGATAGTGGACTGGAGCATCAAGGATCTAGCCAATTATGTTTTCATCGTTATGATTTTGTAGGCCAGTACAATATCTCAGACTGGACATCAGATCTCATGTCCTTCTGGCACGAACGTCATGGGCCATCAAATTTACTTGCTTTTTAGAGATTATTTGAAGCTGTCACACCCATAACTATCCATATAACATCCCCCCACCTTTAATTGAAATATTTCCATAAACACTTTACAGTTTACAGGGATCTATATGTGTAACAGAACACTGGGACATATGAACTCTTACTTTCTGCAGTGATTAGAACTCCAAAGCTTTACCATATGCTCTTATGGAATCTGTGGATGGACCCTCAGGTTGTGGTCATGCATCTGTCAATATTAGTTTCAACATCCAGGACAGGGAAGAAGGAGGAACATTTGTTGCCATTGTGCACTAATACTTTTCACATTCCGTTTCAGAATGGCCTTGATATCCACCAGCAAATGGAAACTGGGGAGAATTTGTCAAACATTACAGCTTTCATCCTCCTGGGATTTGGAAATCTCCTTGACTTGCAAGTTCCCATCTTCATATTGTTTCTAGGCATCTACACATTGTCCATTCTTGGGAATCTACTAATTGTTTTCCTAGTTGTGGTTGACCAGCATCTTCACACTCCCATGTATTTCTTCCGCCTCAACTTGTCTTGCTTGGAAACCTGCTACATTTCAATAATCCTACCCAAGATGTTGGACATTTATTTAACTGGTCATAAATCCATATCCATTACAGGTTGCATTGCACAATACTATTTCTTTTGTTCCTGTGCAGCCACTGAATGTTATCTTCTAGCTATGATGTCTTATGACCGGTATTTGGCAATATGCAAACCTCTGCACTACACACGCCTCATGAGCAGTAGACGCTGCAGTCAATTAGTTTTCACATCTTGGAAAAGTGGCCTAGTGACCTGCACCATAATAACTTCCTTTCTGTTACAGTGACATCCTGTGGACCCCATGAAATTGACCATTACTTTTGTGACTTGTATCCAGTGATAAACCTCTCCTGTAGTAATACCTACTGTATGTTGTAAAGACAGCAACCTTCATTCTAGCCTTCATTGCAATAGGACTCCTTTTTCTACTAACTTTGGTCTCCTATGTTTTCATCATTATCACCGTATTGCGGATTAAATGCAGAACTGCACAGCAGGTCTTCTCCACCTGCTCTTTCCACTTCATTGTTGTGATATTTTTCTACATGCCATTATTCCTTGTTTATGTTGTTCCTGAAACAGACACCTTGCAAGTGCTCCACAAAACCTTCTCTCTGTTCTACACTGTCCTGACTCCCATGCTCTCATCTACTGTTTGAGAAACAAAGATTTGAAGGAAGCCTTTTTCAGATCTGCCAGGAAAATCCACAATCGAATATCATAAGTTCAGGCGGTCCCGGTGAATTTGATAGCATTTAGCAAAACTTTGTGACCAAGAAATGATTGAGTCTCAACAGAGCAGCAACCTACATCTTTTTATTCACAGCACCAGATTTAGTCCCTCCAAATTTTTAAGAAAGAATTCAAAATGCACTTTCCCTTACTAGGCTCTGCAGTAATTTTAGCTCAGTGCCTCTGATCTGTTGTTGTCTTTTGTTAGGTCACATTCCAGGGAATAAACTTAAGGGGGAGCAACAACAGGAGAGAGGGCATGTCCTTGCCTGTGGGCTTCTCAGAGTCATCTGGTGGGCCACTGTGTGAAACAGGATGCTGGACTAGATGGGCCTGGGGCCTGATCCAGCAAGGCTGTTCTTATGTTCTTAACAGTTGTTGTTATAAATATATAAAGCCTCAGTAATGCTTTCCCCCCTCAGTAAATCACAGACCCTAGAGGTTTCATTTTGCAGTACATGGGCACTTCTGATCAAAGTCTATGTGTACATTGATATCCTGTTTCTATGTAATGTCACTGGGCTCCTGTTTTGTGGGACTTACTAACCTAAAAATAGTTGAAGATGCTTGGCATAACTCCCAGACATCTAGGCATATTTCACATTGGCATGTTAGCACACAATTAATATGTTAGAAGATGGGAGCATCATTGTGAAATGATGTGTGCTCCTCATTAATATATTTACACTGCTCATTGTGAGTTCCTCATTAATATATTTGTGGGGGAGAAATTTAACCTGTCTCTCATATAAAAAGGAACTGCCTTTTTCATCAGCAGATGCCTTTCAGAATTTAGACAGATGGTATGACCAGAGTAGTTGAGTACAGCAAGTTATGCCAATAGTCATAGTAAGTAAACATGGGAGAATGGTGCAGTCAGGGCAGATATGCCAAATGTAAATCTACTGGTAAATGTTGTCCTTCAGAGTATGCTGAAATGGTTTTTCAAATCATGAGACTGAACCAGGAACTTTATTTTCAGTGTTATGAATCCAATTTGTTGCAAAGGTGTCAAACATTTATTTAATTCATAACATGCTTTTAAAAATGAAAATTGATGTGAAAAACCCTAGCGATGGAGAAAGTTTATCCAAAAAGCTAAGGATACTTGATGGAATATTGTTTTTGAAGTCTCTTATTCAGTGAGAGACTTAAGTCCCTTAATTTGATTTTTTTTAAAAAAGAGACTGAGATCATTATTCTCATTTTTTCAAAAACCAACTAATTAGTTGTGACTGGGAAACTATTGGTACAGCTTTGTTGTTTTCTCCCTTACCCTCCTCTACTGTCTCAACAGAAAATTGTTGAATTATGTCAGCACCACTCTTATTAATATAGATAGCCAAACACATGACAACTGCTTATTTCTCCTTCATTGTCATTGTGAATTCTACCCATTTGTAGAAACAGATAGCTTCTGCTCAAACATTTGGTGATTAAATAAGTATAGAAGGACCATTTGTAATTTGCTATTGAATGTATGCAAGACAGAGCAACATTCCAGAACCACCATTTATGGAAAAGGTTTGGAGCATAGGGAAGAAACAGAGGAGATATTCCTGCATCCTAGGAATGAAATATGAATGGAACAGATCAGAGCATTTACATGGGATTGAAATCTTCTTAAAGGTAAATATGTATGCATCATATATTTATTTCATTTATCCAACTGTATTCAGCATAAGATAATTTCAATGTTTTCTTGAGTGAAAGATTGTATAGTTCATACAGCAAGCAACTCCTCCACTTTCCTGGTAAAGTATTGGACTGGCTGATGGGAAGCTCAAGATGAAGATGTGCTTGTAAATCTGACTGATCTGATCTTTATTCTGGGCCAGGGACTTTTACACACAGCAGGCTTTACCACGAGTTTACTGGGAGGCTTTACTGCAAACTCAGAGTTGTTCCAAAAAACTGACACAAATAGTGGATTTTAAACCCCAATTACGTGTGAACTGCTCCCAGATAAGTCGCAGGGACTTCAGGGTAAATCTGTCCAATATGTGAACGCACCCCTTCCATTTCGGAGGAGATGCAAGTTAAAGGGCTTTAAAAGCCCCGTGTGAAATACTTCCAGGCAAACTGCTGGAACTGAGATGAGATCAAGGAGATTTACAGAATGTATCTTCCATTTTATGTGCTAGTCCCACAGTTTGAGGGGAGCAGTAGGGTTGGGAGGTATGCACAGAACAAGTGGAATGCCATTTCTTATGCAGCTATAAAATATTGGGAAGAAGTGACAGGATTGCACAGAATATTTCTTGAGGGCTAGAGCTCTGAATCTAAGAGCACTAGCATAATTGCTGTCAGTATATCCAAAGTCTGAACTTCTTAAAAACCCTGTAGGGCTGAGAAATCTCACAGAGATGTGTATAGGCAATTTAATAAATCAGCAAAGGCAATATTAAACCCAAATATTTTAGCATAACTGGTTGTAGCTCACAGCAACCATTAGTACCACCAAATTCATTTCAAAATTTAGCTTATAAAGCTTCCAAAACAGGACCAAACACAGTTGTCTATTTTAATCCACAGCCTAACACAGACTAAAAGGAGTAAGTGATGACAAGGCATGCTCTTATTGTATGTTTAGATGGAATCGCAGATTGTGCCCTATAGAGCTGTCAACATTAGGCACAAGCATCAGGGATGGGGCAGGGGGACTGTGGTTATCATTCTGTGCTAATGTTTTTCACATTGTATTTCAGAAAGGCCTTGATATTCTCCTGCAAATGGAAACTGGGGAGAATCTGTCAAACATTACAAGTTTCGTCCTCCTGGGATTTGGAAATCTCCCTGAATTGCAAATTCCTCTCTTTGCATTGTTTCTAGCCATCTATACTTTGTCTATTGTTGGGAATGTCGCAATTGTTTTTCTAGTTGCAATTGACCATCATCTTCACACCCCCATGTATTTCTTCCTGCTCAACTTGTCCTGCTTGGAAGTTTGCTACTTTTCAACCATCCTTCCCAGGATGCTTGCTAATTTTCTAACTGGGGATAGATCCATTTCTGTTAAGGGTTGCATCACACAATACTATTTCTTTGGTTTCTATGCAGCCACAGAGTGCTATCTTCTAGCAATGATGTCTTATGATCGATATTTGGCAATATGCAAACCTCTGCACTACACAACCGTCATGAGCAACACACTCTGCATTCAATTAGCTTCCACATCTTGGATGAGTGGCCTTGTGACCAACACTATAATCACTGGCTTCATGTTACAGCTGACATTCTGTGGACCCAATGAAATCGACCATTTCTTTTGTGATGTATATCCTGTGGCAAACCTCTCCTGCAGCAATACCTACCCGGTGAAGCTTGCCACATTTATTCTAGGCCTCTTTGTCACGGGACCTCCATTTCTACTGACATTGTCCTCCTACATCTGTATTATTCTTACTGTCTTGCAAATTCAATCCAAGGCTGCCCAGCAGAAGGCCTTCTCCACCTGTTCTTCCCACCTCATTGTTGTAACAATTTTCTATGGGTCAATATTCCTTGTTTATGTGGTCCCTGAAACAGACACCCTGAAGGAGCTCCACAAAACCTTCTCTGTGTTCTATACTGTCCTGACTCCCATGCTCAACCCCCTTATCTACAGTCTAAGAAACAAAGAAGTGAAAGAAGCTTTTTTCAGATTTGCCAGGAAATACAGCAACCTAAAATCATAGCTGTAGGTGGGTGGTCCTGGTAGATTTGATAGAGTTTAGCAATGTTTTGCCACCAATAAACAATTGAGTCCCCACAGCGTAGGAAGACTTTTTTTTTTTAACGGAAGTCTGTAAAGTCCCAAGGTTCTTACTATTAGAAACAAACAATTACCTCTTTCACATAGATACAAATGAACTGAAATTCTTATTCCAGTTGTTGTCATTAAGTCATACTCATATTACACTAAATAGAAAAACATAGTAGATAGTTATTGGAAAGGAGCAGGACTGAAGTAATGGGAAGGGTTGGTTCAAAGCTCTGGTTTTGGGAAGGGTTGGGTCCTGTCTAAATTATGCAGTAGAAGTCCCAGAAAAATTAATAAGATGGAGGTGAGAGAAGAAGTCTTTTCAGGGAGGAGAAGAGACAACCAATGGGAAGACTCTGACCCACATGCATTTCAATTGGGTCACCAAAAGTGTTAGCATATGCAGCAGAGCCTATCTGGGAGATCTTGTTGGTCAGGCAGAATCATTTGGAAGTAGTCCGTCCTTAACATATCTGTGTCCAAGTTATTTAAGGCTTTAATGGTAATGACTAGAATCTTCAATTGGACCCAGAAACCAATTAGCAGTGACAGCAGTTATTTTAAAATCAACAATGGATTATTCTAGGTGGTCCCAGAAAGCAGACTGGATGCTGCATTGCACTAGCTGAAGTTTGTGAATAGTTTTCAAGGGCAGCCCCATGTGGAATGTGTTCAGTATTCCAGCTGTGATGTGACTATGGTATGGGTGAGGATAGTCAGGTCTGCCTTCTTAAGGGAGGGTTACACAAGTTAGGGTCACAGCTGATGCACAAGCTGAAGCTGTGCAAAGGCTCCCCTGGCCACCACTGCCACCTCACTAGGAGATGTGTCGAATCTAGGAGAACTTTCAGACTGGGCATCTGCTCTTTCAGAGTGACTTCATCCCCATCTGGAACAGGCTGACCCCCTCCTTAATTGGCTCTCCTACTGGCCATTAACATCTCCATCTTGTCTGGGTTGTTCGCCCATAATTGTATCCAAGAAGCTCCAGTTCAGTGGCATTTTTATCTCCCCTACTCATGTTAGGAATGTGGGTATGATTTTGATTTTTCTTTGTCTTTTACACTGCAGATTCAGGTCCATTCTAAATGGTGTGATTATTATCCATATTTCCAAAACTCATTCTTTCCCTCCTGAAAATACTGCTAAAATTCTTGTTCACCCTCTTATTCTGCCTCATTATCACAACATCATTTTATTCTGGCTTCATTCTCATGACATCATTTTAGTGATCTTCTCTCACTATAAATCTTCCAGCCACTATCTTCTTCATTCTGCAGACCATTTTATTTTTCTTGCCTGTAAATGTGACCGTGTTTCTCCTTTTCTTTTTTCTTTATACTGACTTCCTTTCCCTTTTAGTGTCCAACTTAACATTCTAATATTCTAAAACTTTATGACTTATACTCATACAGGAGCAACCATGGAGAAGGGACTGCAACTGGGTCTCCAAAATTGTTGCCTGGTGGAGCAGTGGCCACCTGGCAGATCTTGTTGAAGAGCCAGAAGAGGTGGTCCTTTTAATCTTTAATTCCCCCCTATACTCCACACGGAGCTCTAGGTTCTTGAGAAACCAATCTCTTAGCTAGACCAAGGGTCACACTTGCTATCTCTTTCTTCCCTCCTTTGTTTTGCTAGCACCTTATCCTTAGATTTTACTACCACCAGACGTTCCTGTGATTCATTCTCTTTCACTTTTAAAGAAACAACTCAAAATACATGTTTGCCTCTTGGGCCTTCTGTAATGTGCAGTAATTTTATATCAGCATCTCCTCTTTATTGTATTTCCTTTCTTCACATTCCTACCTTTTCCTTATATGCAAGTCTATTTATATTGCAAGCCTCCATGCAGTGACTTGTCTTTGTTAATCTTTTGTATGTAAAGTGCCTTTCTTCTTCGATACTTAAGGAATAACTATTATTTTTATATTATTATTGTTTACACAGTCAGATAGGCGTTATTGACTGGTTTGTTTTATCCAGACATCGAGTCCTTCCCAAGGACCTCGGATGGCTGGATTTTATTATCAATGTTGTTGCTGTTATTATTATAGATATCGTCGCAGAATATAGGCTGTTCCCAGTAAAGTTGCTTTTTGTAATTGGCTGATAGTGATTTCTGTGGCCGCTATGGTGTTGAGGTGCTCTTCAAGGTCTTTTGGAATTGCATCTAAGGTGCCAATTACTACTGGGATTATTTTGATCTTCTTCTGCCACAGCCTTTCAGTTTCAATTTGTAGATCTTTGTATTTTGTGATTTTTTCTATTTCTAATTTCTACTACCTATATACTACAACTACTATACTCAGGTGCATCACCAACTAGACTTCATGGTTGTGAACTATACTCACAACTAAGCAACAAAAATAATAACTGTCCCCCTCAGAGCCCCAGTCTAAGTGGACTCAACTATTCCAATAATTTAGCAACAAAAATAACAACTAGCCATCCTATCCTTCCATGCCATGCCACACACTTTTGCTGTGAAGTATTAAAAAAAAGCCAGGCTAGAGAGTCTGAGAGATCATATGCTTGCAATCAAGACTTGCCAGAATCTGTAGTATGGGAAGGTGAAGTTAGATCAGCACTCTGGTCATTACCAATTCGGAAGGCTACAGGAATTGATGGAATTGATGAAATAGCTACAGAAATGTGGCAGGCAACAGAAGAAGAATCAGTCAAGGCTCTAACCAAACTATACCAGCAAATTTGGAGAACAACACAGTGGCCAACAGATTGGAAGAGGTCAGTCTACATACTCATACCAAAGAAAGGAAACTTAACAGATTGTGCAAACCATCTCACAATATCCTTAATTTCACATGTTAGCAAAATAATGCTCAGGATCATCCAACACAGATTAGAGCCCTATGTGGAAATGGAAATGCTTGATGTTCAAGCTGGTTTCAAAAAAGGCTGAGGAACAAGAGACATCATAGCTGATGCACACTGGATAACTGAGAAAGCCAAAGAATATCAGAAAGAAGTCAATATGTGCTTTATTGGCTACAGAAAAGCCTTTGATTGCGTTGACCACGTCAAGTTGTGGAATATTCTTAGTAAAACTAGTATTTTTAAGCCCGTTAAATAACGGGCGCTAGTAGGGGTGGGCCGGACCCGCTGTTGCCACCTCTGGCCTTCGTGCGGGCCGGCTGGACCCACCGCCACCGCTTCTGGCCTCCTGGCCGGGCGGAAAGTTCCACCGCCGCCACCAAGAGTGCCACCTGCCGCCACCGCCTCTGGCCTCCCGGCCGGGCGGAGAGTTCTGCTGCCACCCAGAATGCCACCCACCGCCGCCGTTTTCCTCCTCCCCGCAGGCGGTCCGGACCCGCCGCCTCTGCTCTCCTCAGGGCCGGCCTGACCCGCCGTTGCCGCCTCTGCCCTCCCTGCGGCCGGCCCGGACCCGCCGCTGCCGCATCTGGCCTCCCAGCGGCTGGGCCGACCAACTGGCCAACATTGCCGCCTGGTGCCGGCGGTCGTGTCCCCCTCGGCGTGTTCTGGGCATGCGCTGTGCGCATGCCCAGAACAGCCAAGGGAGACACGGACGCACGCCAAGCACTGTATTATATAGGATGGCATCCCAGAAGATTTCATTGTTCTCATGAGAAACCTATACACAGGACAGGAAGCCACAGTCCAGACAGAATATGGTGAAACAGACTGGTTCCAGATCTGCAAAGGAGTAAGACAAGTCTGTATACTTTCTCCCTCTTTATTCAATTTATATGCTGAACATATACTGAGAGAAGCTGAATTGGAAGAAGATGAGCATGGTTTTAAAGTTGGAGGAAGAAACATCAATAACCTGCGCTACGCTGATGACACCACTCTGATAGCTGAGAATGTGGATGATCTGCAAGCTCTAGTAATGAAAGTCAAGGAGCACAATGAAAAAATGGGACTACAACTAAATGTAAAGAAGACTAAACTAATGACAATGGGTACAGCAACCAGCTTCAGAATTGACAATGAAGACACTGAAGTGGTGGATAGCTTCTGTCTTTTAGGATTGAGTGATCAACAGTCAACAGGAAAGGATCCAGTAGTCAAGAAATATGCTGCAGACTAGGACTTGGTAGGGTAGCAAAGAAGGCCTTGGAAAGGATATTTAGATGCTGTGACGTGTCTACACCTACAAAGATTAGAATGGTTCAGACCATGGTTTTTCCCGTGACACTCTATGGATGCGAAATCTGGACTTTGAAGAAGCAAGATAGAAAAAGTATTGTTGCTTTTGAACTTTGGTGCTGGAGAAGACTTTTGAGGATATCATGGACAGCCAGGAAAACCAACAAATGGATCTTAGAACAAATCAATCCAGAATTTTCACTCGAGGGACAAATGACCAGGCTCAAATATAATACTTCGGACACATTATGTGAAGATCCAGCTCCCTTGAGTCCATAATGCTGGGGAAAATTGAAGGGAAGAGAAGAAGAGGACGACCAGCAGCACGGTTGATGCACTCGATTACAATAGCAATGAATGTACCACTGAGAGACCTTAAAGGCCAAGTTGAAGACAGATCATCCTGGAGAGAATCTATCTATGTGGTTGCTAAGCGTCGACACCAACTTGACGGCACTTAATCAATCAATCAGTCAACCAACTCTGGCTCCATTGACTTCTGACTGACTCAATTCCAGATGAAGTGGGCTGTAGTTCATTAAAAGCTTCTGCCGCAGCAAATCTAGTAGTCCTTAAGGTGCCACAAAACTCTTTGCTGTATTTGCTGCAAGACAGCAACCCCTCTGGAAGATCCTTCCTTCCTTCCTTCCTTAGATGTTATGGCAGAGCCAGGTTGAAGGTAGGCATGGGTGCAAACTCTGGAGCATCCCATCACCCCTTCACTTGCCACTTTGCTCCCCTGTCTGCTGACAGGGTTCTTCTTCCTCCCTAATGCCACTTTACTCACTGCTTCTACCCCTGCCCTCTCACTGGGTTTTTGTTTGTTTATTTCTTGCTGTGGGGTGCAGCTAGGTAATTTCAGACTCTGAACCTAATGGCCTTGTTACAGGGGACCCTATTTTGTTAGGGCAGGGCCTTATCAATAATACATTCTCAGATCCGTTTACATAGAAAAGTAAACAATAGATAAGAAATGGATAGATAATAGATAAGATGAGAGTGAAGAGGGGGTTGTCTGGCCAGCTAAACCTCAAGTTTGTGGATTAGTGTGAATCTTCCATCGTGTTCAGTGATGACCACCCTGCCCTGGATGTGTGCCCTAACTTGTATCTTGCAGGTTGCAGCCACAGATATAAGAAAGCTCTGCAGCAGCCTTTCGAAAGCCCAGCCCTTCAAGGTACCAAAAGGGAGCCTAGCAGTTGTAGTTCAGACTGGCTACAGGGCAAGAACCTGGCATAGCCTCTGACCTGTGGCTCACCCAGTCAATCTCTGGCTGCTGCCTTTCAGCCTGAATAGAGTATCTGGCAAGAAGGGGCAGCGGGGGGCAGGGGAGAAGAAGTTGCTTCTGTTGCTCAGGTTAAGGACTGTTTCAGGTGCTCTCCATGGTCCTCCAGCGACAAGCCAGGGGTTCCCACACACACTAGCGAAGGGGCAGAGAGCTATGGGGACTCTGGTCTTGTGCCCAAAAGCCTGGCTTTAGTGGCACTACAGTGTGGCACAGAGTTGGGCAAGCATGCTTCAATGTTGGTGAGCAATATAAAGGGCAGGGGAGAGAGCAAAGGCAACCCTCTAGATTCCCACGGCTCATGTTCTTAGGACACATGTCCCCAATTGTGGCAATGCCCCTGGCTATACAGCAACAAGCTGATTCCCATTAATACAGAATATAAAAGCAACTTCTGAGAACAGATCTCTCTCCATTTTTAGCTTTCTTTCCAGTAGGCTTATGAGATCACCCGGCATTCTGTCTGTGTGTCCATGTGTCTGTCCGTGTTTTCCACCACCTCAATTTCGCAACACCTGGACCAATATGAACCAAATCGGGTACAGTTGTATGGACACATAGGGACACCTCAACGGTGTGGTTTGTGATGATGTCATCCACCCTGAGCTAAGATGGCGGACGCATACACATTTGAGGTGCAAGTGGGCTAACTTGTGAACCGCCTAACCGATTTGAGCCAAATTTGCTACAGCTGTAGGGACACATATGGATGCCCAAATGGTGTGATGTATGATGATGTCATCCACTCTAATTCAAGATGGAGGCCACATGAACATATGTTGTGCAAGCAGGCTAATTTGTGGATTGTCTAACCAATTAAAACCAAAATAGGTACAGTTGCAGTGAGTGACACACAAGGACACCTCAATGGCGTAGTTTGTGATGTCATCTACACCAATTCAAGTTGGCAGATGCATAAACTTTTGAGGCACAAGTCGGATAATTTGTGAACTGCTTAACCAATTTGAACCAAATTTGCTACAGCTGTAGGGACACATAGGGATACTTCAATGGCATAGTTTGCTATGACATCATCTACCCCAATCCAAGATGGCAGACACGTAAATGTTTAAGGTGGAAGTGGGCTAACTTGTGGACTGTTTAACTGATTTGAACCAAATTAGGTACAGTTGCAGTGAGTGACACACAGGGACACCTTAGTTGTGTAATTTGTGATGACGTCATCCACCCTGATTCAAGAAGGTGGATGCGTAAACTTTTGAGGTGCAAGTGAGCTAACTTGTGGACACCCTAACCAATTTGAAACAGATTTGCTACAGCTGTAGCAATAGGGACAACTCAACAGCAAAGATTGTGATGATGTCCTCCTCCCCAACTCAAGATGGTGGACATGTGAACTTTTGAGGCACAAATGGACTAACTTGAGAACTGTCTAACCGATTTCAACCAAATTTGGGACAGCTGTAGTGAGTGACACACAGGGACACCTCAATGGTGCAGTTTGTAATGATGACATCCACCCTGAATTCTTACTTACATTCTAAAGTGGCACAGTATCTATAGGGCCAGACTACATGTTCTTATTGTACTGTTGTAACCTCAGGTTGTGCACTGTAGAGTTGTCAAAATGAGGATCAAGCATCAGGGAGAAGGAAGGAAGAAGAACTTTGGTTACCACTGCACACTAATGTTCTTCACATTGTATTTCAGAATGGCCTTGATATTCACCAGCAAATGGAAACTAGAGAGAATCTCTCAAATGTTACAACTTTCATCCTCCTTGGATTTGGGAATCTTCTTGAATGGCAAATTCTCCTCTTTGTATTGTTCCTAGCAATTATACTTTGTCTATTGTTGGAAATCTCCTAATTGTTTTTCTAGTTGCAGTTGACTGGCATCTTCACACCCCCATGTATTTCTTCCTCCTCAACATGTCCTGTTTGGAAACTTGCTACATTTCAACCATCCTACCCAGGATGCTCACCAGTTTCCTAACTGGGGATAGATCCATATCTGTTAAGGCTTGCATCACACAACACTATTTCTTTGGATTCTGTGCAGCTACTGAATGCTTTCCTCTAGCAATGATGTATTACGATCGATATTTGGCAATATGCAAACCTCTGCACTATACAACCCTTATGAACAGTAGACTCTGCATTCAATTAGCTTCCACATCTTGGATGAGCGGCCTTGTGACCAACACTATAATCACGTCCTTTCTGTTACAGCTGACATTCTGTGGACCCAATGTAATTGACCATTACTTTTGTGACTTGTATCCAGTGACAAACCTCTCCTGTAGCAATACTTTCCTGCTGAAGCAAACAACCTTCATTCTAGCCTTCATTGCAACAGGGCCCCCTTTCCTACTAACTCTGGCCTCCTACATCTGTATTATTCTCACTGTCTTGCAAATTCAATCCAAGGCTGCACAACAGAAGGCCTTCTCCACCTGCTCTTCCCATCTCATTGTTGTAACATTTTTCTACATGCCACTATTCCTTGTTTATGTGGTCCCTGAAACCGACACTCTGAAGGATCTCCACAAACCATTTTCGGTCTTCTACACCGTCCTGACTCCCATGCTCAACCCTCTCATCTACAGTTTGAGAAACAAAGAGGTGAAGGAAGCCGTTTTCAGATCTGCCAGGAAATTCAGCAACACAATATCATAGTTTCAGGTGGTCCTGGTGGATTTGATAGTATTTAGCAATGTCTTGTCACCAAGAAATGACTGAGTCTCCACAGAGGAGGAATCTATAGTTTTTAAGAAGCAAAAGTCTGTAAAGTGTCCTGGTCATTAGAAGCAGAAATGAATAATCAACTGTTTCATGTAGATACAAAAGAAATTTCTTATGGAAGTCTAACATCCAATTTCTTTCGTTAAGTCACATCCATATAAAGCTAAATAGCAAAACATAGTAGATAGGTACTGAAGGAGACAGGATTAAATCAATGTGGTGGGGGTGGGAGGGCGGGATCAAAGCTCTTGTCATGGTTTTGAAATCAATGGCCTGACCTCCTGACTAAATTACGCAATAGAAGTTTCACTGAAATGAATAAGAGAAGAGGCCCATTCACACATTATGTTCAACACTCCACAGTGTGTGTACAGTGTACACAGGTACAGTCATCCACATGTTATTCTGAAGGCAGGTACAGAAGTACACTTCCAATCTGTACTATGCATTTGAAGGTTCTGTATCCAGGTTACAATTGGGCTAAGGAAGTGAGGGAAAAGTCTCTACAGGGAGGAGGGAATTACATATATGGGGGCAACTGTGGAGAAGGGCCTGTCTCCCATGCACATCAGTTGGGCCTCCAGAAGTGTTAGCATGCAGAGCAGAAGCCTTCTGGCAGTCCTTGTTGATCAGGCGGAATCATATGGGAATAGGCAGTCCTTAACATATCTGTGTCCAAGCTGTTTAGGACTTTATGGGTCATGATCAGCATCTTGAATTGGGCCTGGAAACCATTCAGCAGCTAGTGTACTTCTTTTAAAGTTGAGCAGTGTGATTGTTTCCAGGTGGTCCCAGAAAGCAGCTTGCATGCAGAACTCTGCACTAATTTAAGTTTCTGAATCCTTTTGAAATGTAGCCCCATGGGGAATGTGTTGGAGTATTCCTTCCAACCTTGATGTGACCAAGGTGTGGGTGAGGTCAGCCATGTCTGCCTTCTTAAGGAAGGGACAGAGCTCACTGACACACAAGCAGAGGCTTTGCAAAGGATCTTCTGGCCACCATCTCCACCTAAGTAGAACAGCCAAATCCAGATGGACGTCCAGACTGTGCTGTGCACTTGCTCTTTCAGACAGTAGTGGTTGGTGACATTGAGTCTGGGGGTATTTTCTACTGTACCAGCTTGGGGAGACTGAAGTCAGCGCAGACCAAAGCTGGCACAGAGGAACTTGCTTCCACGGTTGCATCCCAAAACAGAAAAATGCTCCACCTCCCACCAAACAGAGAGAGAAAAACATGCTCATATCTAGAGCAAACTTACAAATCACACAGAAGGAACAAGAGAGGGGAGCCATTTCCCTTGATGTAGGGGGTTTCCACTGGCGTCCCCTCCCCATTACTGTAGCTTCCTCTCCTTTGTGTTATTGGCCAAAATAGCTGCTTTTCAAGTGATTCCAGCTTCTGATTGCTTGGAGGCGGCTCCAAGTGTTGCTCCAAAAGGAAGAAAAACAAATGGGGTGCTGGTGTACATGCTTGTTGTCACAGCATATGCATTCTTTTCCTTTTTGTAGGAGGGAGGCACAGTCCCTCCTGCCTTTTCTGATGGGCCATCTCTGCTTTCAGTGACTACAATACCATCTGGAACAGATTGATCCCCTCTTCAGTGGTTCCCCTACTGACCATTAACACCTCCATCTTGCCTGGGTTAAGACTTGCTTGTTTGCCCATATCCATGTCTCCAAGCTCCAGAGTAGTTCAGTAAATTCAGCAATTCCCTGGGATCAGCTTATATAGTGTGATAGTGGTGGGTGTCGTCTACATACTGGTGACACCTTAGCCCAAACAAATCTCCAGGCAATGTATACCACTAGTTTCCTATAAAAGTTAAAACAACATTCCTTTTGTTTCTTTTTCTGTTCCTTCTGCTTCTTTAACTGTTAATGGCATTTTGATTTTCCCCTACTCCATGTTCTAGGAATTTGGGAATAATTTTTATTTGTCTCTTACATTGGAGATTTAGGACCTTTCTAAATAATTGCATTATCAAATTATTCCCTTTTCACATTATGTTATCCACTGGAGAATGGATTCCTTGGGCATACCAAAAAGAGTTTTGTTTGGGACCAGAGGTGTAGCTACAGTATAATTGAGCGGATGGGTTCAAAGAACCCAGGCCGCCCCAGCTCCACCCCTCCCTATTTTCTTCATTATCTCCCTCAGAGGGGCCTCCGGGAGAAAGGGGCAAACATATGTCCCATCTCCCCTAGCTGTGCCCCTGTTTGGGACTCAAATTGACCAACTCTCTGGATATCATTATAGCAATTTCAGGGTGTAATGCTCTACCTTTTTCTTAAGGAGAGTTTAGGGGAGATAGATAGATAGATAGATAGATAAAGTGCTGTCAAGTTGGTGTCAACTCTTAGTGACCAGATAGATAGATAGATAGATAGATAGATAGATAGATAGATAGATAGATAGATAGATAGGAAGGAAACAGAAGATGATAAGAGGAAAAATTCACCCCTTCATCACTGGCCTTTTATTCAAAACACTCCCAAAAATGTTCTTTCAGTCCTTCATGGCACTTCTGATCACAGTTGATGAGTGCATTGAGATCCTGTTTGTTTGTAACATCACTGAACTCCAGCTGTGTGTGAGTCTTACTATACTAAAAATAGTTGGAGATGCTTGGCATCTGTCCCCAACTTCTTGGCATCTTCCTCTCACTTGGGCATTTTAACGCACACATAACATGTTCGGAGATGGGAGCATCATCATGAAAGGAGTTTGTCACTAAGATATTTGTGGGAGAGAAATTTAATCTGTCCCTGTTATTAAAAGGAACTGCTTGTTTTCAGCTTCGGGTGCCATTCAGAATTTAGAGAGACAGTATGACCAGAGTAGATGAGCATAGCGAGTTATGCCAATAGTCAAAGTAAGTAAACATGGGAGAATGGTGCAGCCAGAGCAGATATGCTGAATTTCATTCTGTCAGTAAATGCTGTCCTTCAGGGTATTTTGAAACATTTTTTCAAATCATGGGATTAAACCAGGACTTTATCTTCAATGTTATGAATCCAATTTATTGCAAATGTGTCAAACATTTGTTCAGTTCATGACATGCTTTATGAAAATGAAAAGTATCTGATTTGACAATGATGTGAAAAACCCTAGCTAGGGAGAATGCTTGTTTGAACAGCTAAAAATTCTTGATGAAATACTGTATTCTGATTCTGTCTTTCAGAAATAGAACACCCCTTATTTTGAAGTATGATTTTTAAAATTAAAAGTCAAACTGAGATAATTATTTTCAGTATCTCAGAAACCCAAGGATTGCTGGATGAGACTGTCAGAGCATCCCTAATCTTCAAAGTCTGACCAGCTTTCCCTTAACCTCCCCTACTGCCTGAACAGAGACAGCCAAATTATGTCTGTATTGCTCTTAAGAATATAGATAGCAAACAATGGAAAACTGACTCCCCCAACTCTACTGTAATTCTACCCATTGATAGAAACAGCTTCTACTCAAACATTTGGAGATTAAATAAGCATATAGTGAATGAGTGCCAGTTCTAGAAAGACTCCAGAACTAACAGATGCAGCAAACATTTGGAGCATAGAGAAGACATCAAAGAGATAGACTTGCATCCTAGAAATGGAATATGAATGGAACACATCAGAACATTTACATGGGAATGATACTGACTTAAAGGTAAATATTTCTAATTTGATTTCTAATCTGATTTCCATGCAGGGTAGGGTCGCCACATGTCTAGGACTGGTCTGGACAGCCCAGGAATCAGATGTCCTGTCCAGATATATTATATGCCCTGTGCAGGATATACAAAAAATATGGTCCTGTCCGTAATGAGGAATTTTACCCATTTTTCTGTTGCCTCTCTCCAGGCATTGTAGCTACATGGTGTTTTAAAAGACCCACATTTTTACCCTTCCTCTGGCACCAGTGCTGCCAGCTAGCTAGGTTGACTAGATGGCTCAGCAAACCCCTTCCCTTCCTTTCTGGGTCATCTCTAAAGTTAGGGTGGAAGTAAATTTCTGGGTTTAGCTGTGAAGTGTACAGACAGAAAGAGCCCCCCGCTCCTCTAGTGGCATCGTTGGGATCCCATGTCTGTCTAGAACATTCTTTACAGTCTTAGTCCAAAAGCGGGTTTTTAAAATTTGGTCCCCCCTGACATTTGTATCCAGAAATTTTCTCTGATGAATGTGGCAATCCTAGTTCTGGGCCAAGGAAATTACTAGAACTGAGATAAGATTAATGAGATTTACAGATTATATCTTCTGCTTAATGTAAATTAGCTTCCTGGTTTAAGAGGCAAGCAGTAATGTAGTGGGTAACTTTTTTAATCTATGCAAACAAATATTTAGAATATCGGGAATAAGCTATTAAGTTGCAGAGAATATTTCTTCAGGGCAACAGCCCTGAAGCTGGGAACAATAACATAACTGTTGTTGGTTTTCCAAAGTATGGGCTTTTTTTTACAGGCACTACAGGGCTGAGAAATTTCACAGAGAGGTGTATAGCCAATTAAAAACCCCCAGTTAAGGCAATATTGTAGTTCATATTTAGCTCCACCAAGTTCATTTGGATATGCAGCCAATTTAATAAATCAACAAAATAAACATAATATCAAAATATTCTAGCTGGTTTGTGGCTCACAACATTTAGTTCCACCATGTTCCTTTGGAAACATTTGGAAATAAATATTTGGAATATTGGAAATAAGCCATTGGATTGCACATAATACTTGTTCAGGACTATAGCCCTGAAGCTGGGAACTATCACATAATTATTGTCCACTAACTAAAGGTTGGGCTTCTTAAAGACACCGCAGGACTGAGAAATTTCACAGAGATGTGTATAGACAATTTTTTAAAAATAAACTAACGCAATATCATCACTCACATTTAGCTCCATCAAGTCCACTTGGATATGCAGCCTATAAAGCTGCCAGACACGGACCAAACACAGCAAGGCAGCTTTGTAGCCCTAGGGTGTCATGTTGGAAGTCAAATCCAAAGCAAGTGAACCCTGACTATGCACAACTTCAATTAGTGAGAAATGGTTGTCACTAAATTAGGCTCTGTTGAGTTCACTGGTGCTTAGTCAGGATTCACATGCTCTGGATTTAATTCCACCCCCCCACCAGGAGGAATAAGAAGTGTCTATCTGATACTTGTCCTGTGAATGTTTCCTGTGACACACTCTGGGTGTAGCAGAGAATATAACTAAATGTGGTGTTTAGTTCACTATAATATGAGGTCATTTAGAAGAAAGGCATTCATTCATTCATTCATTCATTCATTCATTCATATTTATTTATTTATCATATTTATATGATATGATCACTGCCTGATGTGTTTTTTACACCATCCAAAACCACAAATAAAAACAATAAAAACAATTTAACAGAATATAAAAGTTAAAAACAATTCCACAGAATAAAGACAATTAAACAGTTTAAAACTAATTTCATTTAAAAGACTAAGAGAACAGGTGTGTTTCTTTTAGTTCTGTTCTCTCTAAAAAGAAACAGAGATGGAGATGCTCCTGTTTTGACAGGGAGTATATTCCAAAGCCCTGGTGCAGCCACAGAGAAGGCCTGGTCCTGAGTCGCCACAACGCAAGCAATTACATTTCTGAATTCCATTACTGAGGTAATTTTGAGGCCCGAGACAAACATGCTTTGCCTGACAGTTTATTGATGAAAGGAGAATTGAGGGAGGGAGGAGGAAAAGGATGCTGCAATCCTGGGCAGGGTCACTCAGAAGTAAGCCCTTCTAAACAGAGAGAGACTTAAGCTAATATATCCTGTATCTTTTCATTTGCACACAGGCAGTAAATAGGCCTGTTTCAAACATGTTCAAATTCATTCCATACACACACACACACATACACACCCCCCCCAATTGCCACTGTTTCTCCCTCAAAGTGTTTTAACGACCTACTTGGCTTTCCCCACCTGCCTACTCCATGCCCTCACCCCCTCACATTTCACATTCCCTCACTAATTAATAGGCACTGAACTTGCCTCACTAATTTAATAGGCATTGGAATCCACTAGCTGGCTCCCCTGCCAATGTTACTGGCAAACATGTTAGCATCCTGGTTTCATTGTGGGCCAATTCAGATGAACGTTAGTCTGCCACCTCTTTTACACACAATCAGGCTTGAACCTTATCACAAATGTACCTGCCTCTACATCTCTCAAGGATCTGTCGATGCATTCTCGGCATGTTCTTTTACTCACATATAAGGGGTGATCATCTGAATCCCCCCTCTACACAGGCTACACAATCCAATTAGGGTTCTGCATGTAGAGGGGCCATTCAGATGATCACCTTTCACAAGCGATTCAAGGATGTGCTGAGAACACATTGGTACATCCTTTCATGATGTCATGGCAGGCATGTTCTCAGTGTGTTCCTGCTTTAATCACATGTCGTGGGGTGGGGGGGGCACATTCCTCCAAACCGGTCCTGCCAGATTTGTCATGGCTGACCCACCCTGCAAATGATCACTTATTCTTCGCTGGGTGGGCAGATTGCCCACCCAGACAAGCAGCGGCTCTCCTGTGAGCCGCCTGCGCCTTGCCCGACTACTCCGTGGGTCGGGTGCAGGGAAGCGCTGCCATGTGGCTCCGTGCCCCCCGGAGCCCAAATAATGCACCGCGAAAGTGCGCAGTACATTACTGGGATTCCCCCCCCACCAAAGTGTGCCCACTGCAGCACTTGCTCCTTTAAGCTCATTTAAGCAGGAGGCTACCAGGATCGGGCACAATCCCAGTGATTCACATGAACTCATTGACTTTAATGGGGCAGGAAAACCTTAATAACATTTGAACCACTGGCCAAAACTTCACCAAACCATTAACAGGCACTCTTCCTTGATGAGCCTGAACATAGTACATCAGTCATTTTCACCCACTGTGAAGGGAATATATGATACACCTGGATAAAGTTTGGGGGAGAGGAGGTCAATGTGTCAGTCTTCAATATTTTTAAACTAGCAGTACCTGTGACAATTTTCTTCAGATAGCTTTCACTTAGGCACATTTTTAGAACTCATCTAGCAGATCACACATGCCCAGTTTCAAGTTATTCGTTCAACAGCTGCCATATTTATAAGCCATACAATTTTGAGGTTTATCATGGCAGAAACATTTTCTTTCTTTTTTTGCTGCTTGACTTAACTAGAGGGGCACTCCTGTGCCCCCTTAAGTTCTTAAAGTGAGAGAACATTCATTTATGTAAACTCTTACTTGGTGAAATGGCCCACCACCTCAAGGGTTGTACCACATTCTCTTACTGAGTGCATAGCTGAAGTCTAAGATTCTGCCAGATACAGCTGTCAATATTAAGTTGAAACATAAGAGACAGCGAAATAGGAAGACTTTTGTTACCATTACAGACTAATGTTTTTCACATTGTATTTCAGAATGGCCTTGATATGTACCTGCAAATAGAAGCTGGGGAGAATCTGTCAAATGTTTCAATTTTCATCCTCCTAGGATTTGGGAACCTCCTTGAATTGCGGATTCCTCTCTTTGCATTGTTTGTGGCCACGTACACTTTGTCTATTATTGGGAACCTCCTAATTATTTTTCTAGTTGCAGTTGACCGACATCTTCACACCCCCATGTATTTTTTCCTCATGAACTTGTCGTGCTTGGAAACTTGCTACATTTCAACCATCCTACCCAGGATGCTCGCCAGTTTCCTAACTGGGGATAGATCCATATCTGTTAAGGCTTGCATCACACAATACTATTTCTTTGGATTCTGTGCAGCCACTGAATGCTATCTTCTAGCAATGATGTCTTACGATCGATATTTGGCAATATGCAAACCTCTGCACTACACAACCCTTATGAGTGACAGACTCTGCATCCAATTAGCATTCACTTCTTGGATGAGCGGCTTAGTGACCAACACTATAATCACTGGCTTCATGTTACAGTTGACATTCTGTGGACCCAATGAAATTGACCATTTCTTTTGTGATGTGTATCCTGTGGCAAACCTCTCCTGTAGCAATACCCACCTGGTGAAACTTGCTACCTTTATTCTTGGCCTCATGGGAACAGGGCCGCCTTTTCTACTGACTCTGGGCTCCTACGTCTGTATTATTCTCACTGTCTTACGAATTCAGTCCAAGGCTACCCAGCAGAAGGCCTTCTCCACCTGCTCTTCCCATCTCATTGTTGTAACACTTTTCTATGGGTCAATATTCCTTGTCTATATAGTCCCTGAAACAGAGACCCTCAGTGAGCTCCACAAAACATTTTCTGTCTTCTACACTGTCCTGACTCCCACGCTCAACCCCCTCATCTACAGTCTGAGAAACAGAGAAGTGAAGGAAGCCTTTTTCAGATCTGCCAGGAAATTCAGCAACCGAGTTTCATAGTTTCAGGAGGTCTTGGCCAGGAAGTGTTAGGAAGGGCTTTGCTTTCCATAAGTGATTAAAATTCATTGGAGCAGGGGCCCATAATTTGTTTATGAAACTCTGTGAAGTGCCATGGACATTGACAGTGTAATAATAATAATAGTTATCATAATCATAATAACAAGTGAGGACTCACTTTTTAATATTGTTGTTTGTTCCCAGCTCTAACAGGAAATATCTGGGAAGAGGGACTTTGGGACATATAAAGTGTGCTGTCGAGTCGGTGTCAACTCCCTGGTGACCACAGAGCCCTGTGGTTGTCTTTGGTAGAATACAGGAGGGCTTTACCATTGCCATCTCCTGAGTAGTATGAGATGATGCCTTTCAACATCTTCCTATATCGCTGCTGCCTGATATAGGTGTTTCCCATAGTCTGGGAAACATACCAGCGGAGATTCAAACCAGCAACCTCTGGCTTTCTAGTCAAGTCATTTCCCCACTGCAGGGGAAGGTGGCTCTTGGGACATATAGGGGATGAAAATTTTTCAGGGGGCCTGTTTCAATGACACTTCATTCATTGACCTGACTCCATAGGATAAGGATCTGTGCACACTGTGAACACAGATGTCCTTCTCACTCCTAACATACAAGGGTTCTGCTAGGGGTGGATGTACAATTGGGCAATGGACACAGGCCATCCAGCCGGACTCATCGCCACCAGCTTGCCTCCTTTTACCAGTAGCAACGTAGTCTAATGTCATCACCACCTGGTACCATGATGGTGATGTTATTAGACTGTTTTGCCACTAGCTTACTCCTTATACCAGCAGCGATGGAGCTTTAATGATGTAATCTTGATAGTCAGGTAGGCAGTGAGTTCATGGGTGAGTGGGGGCCAGGGAGGCAGGCAAATCTAGCCGTGGGCTGCCATCAGTGTCACTATGCTCATGAACTTGTTTATCACTTGTGCGAGAGGTGCATCTGAACCACTCTTCTACATACAGACAAAATACTAATTTAATCTAGTATTGGGGATATGTGTAGAGGAATGATTTGGATCAACCACCCCACACATGATTAATCAACAGCTCCCATATGCACATACACATCCTTGCCAGCAGATGAAGTTTCATCTGAACTGGCTCAGGAAAAAGCAAAGGAAAAAAGAACTTTTTCTTTCACAACCTCTCAAAAACCTTTTGCTGCTGTATTAGATAGCATTAACAGGCTCAGGTTTGGGACTAGTTGCCATGCTTGAATCTGAACATGTCATTAGTATATATCAGACTGCGGTGAAGGTTCTGGAGCTCCTTATAGTACTGTTTGGAACTCACAGAAGGGAGAGGAAATGACTTCTTTCCCCCCCTGCTCTCTTAAATGGTTCTAAAAAAAAGAAAAAGAATTTTTTTTCTTTTTTCTTTTCTTTTTAAATACTGGGTTTTAAATGTTTTAAAATTTTTAATGTTTTAAATGATTTTAAGTGTGAAGTGATTTGATGTTTTAAATTTTAATTGTAAACTGCCCAGAGATGCAAGTTTTGGGCAGTATAGATATGTAATAAATAAACAATAAATAAATAACTAAATAAAACCTCTCCCCACTGTGCTATAAAATGCTAGTCGAGTACAGGTCCAGGGACTGGCTGCCCACCCAAAATTTATTTATTATTCATTATTCATTTTTTGCATTTATATCCCGCTCTTCCTCCAAGGAGCCCAGAGCGGTGTACTACATACTTGAGTTTCTCCTCACAAAAACCCTGTGAAGCAGGTTAGGCTGAGAGAGAAGTGACTGGCCTAGAGTCACCCAGCTAGTATCATGGCTGAATGGGGATTTGAACTCGGGTCTCCCTGGTTCTAGTCCAGCACTCTAACCACTACACCATGCTGGCTTGAACGCTATACAATGGAGTGGCAGGTTTCTAGAGAACGGGAATGGGAAATGATGTCTGCTTTCCTTTCCTTCATCCTGAAACCTCCCCATATATCACAGGGGATCTCCCCATATGAAATCTCCCCATATGAACCTCACAGTGAGCATCTGTTTGACTTCTCCCCACCTCCTGAATGCTATAGGCTGTTAGGGGGTAAAACAAGCCCGATCCCCCACCCCCTTCATTTTCCCCAAAAGGTACTCTGAAAGTTCTGTGGTTACCCTCAACATTCCATAGATCCTGGAAGGTCACAGATGCGTTTAAAAATTATTTATCTTCTAATCTATGGACAAATATCCTTCCATGTATCTGGATAGACTCCTGAGGGTGAAGAATCCACTATCTTATTTTTTGGTGATCCAGTTTTGCTTTCAAACTGATAAGCACAAGTCCACCAAATTTCCATATTTTAATAAAAGATAATGATAATATTTATTTATTTATTTAAACATGTTTTTATACCATCCAAAACTTACATCTCTGGGCAGTTGACAACAAAATAAAAACAGAAAGTAAAACTTTAGTTAAAACAAAAACAAAAAGTTTAAAACATTACAACAATTTAACATTATCAAAATGTTTTAAATTTTAAAAAAAAAAATCCGCAAGGGGACAAAGCTTGCCCTTATCCAATGACATTTTCATCTAAATGTACATGAAACTTGCTATGGAATTCCAATTACTTATTTGGCTCTCCTTATTTGTGTACCGTTTAAGTCACTCATTCTGGTCTTACATATCCCCATCTAGTGGTGAATCTAATCTCTATCATTAAGTCACAGTCATATAAAATAAATAATAGTCACTTAAGAAGTATCATTTCCTGAAACAATCTGTGTGTATGTGAGGGGGAGTCAAATGTAGTTCTTCCTAAATTCATGGCAATTTCACCAGATAAGTTTTTAAAAAAATAAAAAACCAACCACCATGTATGTAGATGTGTGTATACTTAATTTAATAAAGATATGAAGTTGTTTACAGACAAATCCTCAGTAACTGATGCTTTCCTCTGTAAATCGCAGATATTAGAGCTTTTATTGGTCAGTCTGCAGATTCAATCCCATATTTCCTGTCTTTTCTTATTTCCTTCTCCGAATGAATGATATGGGGAAGTAAAGAGGCAAACACAAACAATTCCAGTTCAGGTATATTTACTACACATCAAACAGGTAAACTCTGTTCTAGGAGGAGGGGACAAAGCTAAAGGTCATTTGTTCTCAGCTAAGCTGATGAGTAGGGCCTAGGCACCTACAGTGGTCCCTCTACTTACGAAATTAATCCGTTCCGAATGCACATTTGTAAGTCGAAAAGTTCGTAAGTCGAAAAGCGGTTTCCCATAGGAATGCATTGGGAACGGATTAATGCGTTCCGGAGCCTAGAAAAAAGACCCAGACCCCCAGTAAGGCTTGCAAACTGCACAGGAACATTTCTTTTCAAGAATAAACAGGCAGTAAACAGGCAGGCAAGTCAAGGAAACCGCATGTAAAATTCGTAAGTCAAGGAAACCCCATCTAAAAATTTGTAAGTCGAAAAAACCGCATCTAAAACCGGATCTAAAACTGCCGTTTGTAACTCGAAAAATACTTATGTCGAGTAGTTCGTAAGTCGAGGGACCACGGTACAGTATCTATCTTTGTATGGCATTCTTCCTTTAGTCCAGCATTAAAACAGTTGGATGTAGACCATGTAGCATCAGTAATCATTAAACCCTGCCATTGACCTGATTAAATTAGAGGGTTTGCTGCAACGAAACAAGAGAGCCTTGCATAGAATACATGAGAACAAGTATGCACTTGTAACAAAATGTTGCAGTATATCCCTCATGTGCATGTGTCCCCCGAGCCAATGCCTGAACATGGTGAAAGCACTTTTGCCCCTCAGAAGCAGAAGCAGTTGTGACTCTCTTGAGGGAGTATTCTTTAAACCGAGAAATTTCCCACTCTTTTTGTTCAAGTCGTCCCACCCCCAACTCCTCACCACTGAGATCCATTAGCTCCACCTACCTAGTTGACTGTACTGCCCACTGAGTCCATGAACATGCTGCCCCACTGAGTTACACTGGGGGCAGTTTGGGGTGCATGTGTGGTCTCCTTAGAGTTTTTCCCTTCAGATTTTTAAAAAACAAACTTATCTTCAGATTGCGCTGAGTTTGCCGGGTCTTCCCTCTCAACTGAGGGTGCTCTGGTTATGCATTGAAAAGGATAATAACGTCTCCAGCTCTTTCAGGAACAGATATAAGATCTCTCTGCTATCTAGCCTGTCCTGTTATGCTGCCCCTGCTCTCACTTCTACTCCTGCCTGTAGGCTCCCAGCGGCATCTGGTGGGCCACTGTGTGAAACAGGATGCTGGACTAGATGGGCCTCGGGCCTGATCCAGCAGGGCTGTTCTTATGTTTTTATGTTCTTAATTATGGCTTCTTGGCTCTTATCCAGTTGTGATTTCAAAGCATGCCTTTACTGCATTCTAGTTTTTACAGGATATCCCAGAAATCATGGTTTTCTCCATCTCTGTGAGCCTCCTTCCGTTGTAATTGTACGTAGTAGCGTGCCCAGAAGGCGTCTACATATACCAGTCCAATAATCCATACACGAACATATTGTAGACAGGGGGCTGAGGCTGATTTGATAGCTTGCCTGAGGACACCCAGTGAATTCACATGAGGCAAGATTTAAACCAAGGACCTGGTTTGCACAGCACAGACTGTATTAAACCAACTCCCTGTTTTGAAGATGGATGCCAATACTATCCTGTTGACACATGATCTTACCACCTGGAAAATTCCTGAGCCATCTGCGGTACCAACATCTGAGGAAGGCAAACAGCAGTATGCCTACGAGCCATGCCCTCTGCACGTTGGGTGTTCCCATATCCAGTGCTTGCCTGTAAAGGGCTCAGAGGCGTATCTATAGAAAATAGTGCCTAGGGCAAGCACTGAAATTGTGCCCCTGTCCAAACATCTGACACCCATCTTTCAGATAACTTTACCATAATATCAGCTCAAAAATACATGCCAAGCTCATCAATCTTTTAATTAACAAATTATGGCACTACATGAAAATTATAACTGCACCTTCCTTGCTTTCTTCACTGATGCAAATTGGTCTATGATGTGATCAAAGTCAGTTTTTTCCGTTTCTTCAGTTGCCACGAGCCAAACTCCACTTAATTTGCATAAGAAAGATCCTTCTTATGCCCCCAGAGCTGTATAACTATATTAATGTTCCAATTAAGACTCCAGGTGCTAGAGAGAATGTGCCAAGAATATTACAGACAGAGCTCCAACTGCAATTTCTCTAATTTCTCTACTTAGTCCAAATACAACAAATACTATCATGAACAATACTGGATGTGGCAATGTCCATGCTACATCTGTAGCACTCACTAGTTTGTTTGAGAAGTGCCTGAAAGCAAAGCATTGCATATTTTGCTGAACTACAAAAGATACGTCATGCAGAAGTCAGCTTTCACACCAAATTCTTCAGATCTTCAATCTGAAACTGCCTTAGGGGAGTGGCTAAGACTTCAATCCTGAGCACACTTATTAGGGAGTAAGGCCCATTGAATACAGTGGAACTTACTTCTGAGTATACATGCATTGGATAGGATTGCACTTTAAGAATGTAAGCATTACACCTGGAAGTCCCTGGTTCAGATGATCTTATTAAGTGGCATTGGGCTAGTCGTCATGAAAGCCTCCTCTCCAGTCTGTAGTATAGGGTCAATATTAACAAACCTTGTAGGATTGTTATGGGGATGATTGGAATAGGGAAGCACACTGACTATTCCAAGTTCGCTGTATAAATGCAGAGTATCATTAAATACCTTTTCTAGTTGACATGCAGTGTATATTTAAAGCATGATATTTGTTTGGCTGTCTTTTTTTTAAGAGTCCTGATTTCACAGCTACAGTTGCTGGTGGGGGGCAGGGCTGCATGTAACATGGGATGTGATCATGTTACAGACACGTCTTCACATTTCTTTCCAACTGAGGAAGGCTAAAGGAAGAGTACCAAGAGAAAACACTTCTAGCTACTCTCCAATCCTGAGCAGCAGAAAGGATTCCGAGCTTTACATTTCTCCTCCACCTCCTTTTTCAAATCGCTACCCACGAAACAGACTCTGTAGCAAGGGGCGTAGCCACCGCTGTGTGAACGGGTTCAAAGACCCCACGCCTGGCTTTTGCTGGCAGATTGCCGCTTGAAATAATCAGCCTCCTCATTTCCCACCACCCTGCATCTTCCCCCGACAGCTGTTAGGATGGGAATGGGATAGGAAGGATGTGTCTGCTTTCTTTCACACCACGAGCCTGTTATCTACTCCCTGCACAGAGCAGACTTAGAGCTGAGCATTTGCAGCAGGCTGCAACCAGCAACTAAGTCAGTGTGCTAACTTAGCTACTGCAGGCTGCAGCGTTGAGTCGGGGATGGGGCTGCTGTCTGCTGAGGTCCGGCGCAGCCATGGCTGAGGCTCAGCCTGCCCTGAGGCAGTGGTGGTGAGCAGCAGGGGGTGCGGGACACCTGGAGGAGCGCATGCAGGGTGCCCAAAAGCAGCAGTGGTGGTGGTGAGTGGTGCCTGCCACTCAGGCTGCTGCCAGCTGACCACCCGCAGCCGAACCAGCCTGGTATGCTTGATCAGTGGTGGGGCAGGGCACTGGCGTGGCGCCCAACTCAAGTGGTACCCAGGACACATGCCATAGCTGCCCTACCCTAGATCTGCCTCTGAAAGGGCAGATGCTGATCATAGGGAGGAGAGATCCTCTCCATGATTTAGTACAGGAGTACACAACCTTTGGTGCTCTAGCTGTTGTTGAACGACAACTCCTATCACCCCCAACCACAATTTAGTGGACAGCAGATCTACAGAGGGGAAAGTTGGTCTTCAGGGAGCAAGCATGACTTGTCCCCTTAACTAAGCATGGTCTACCCTGGTTGCATATGAATGGGAGACTAGGAGTGTGAGCAGTATGAGAGAGTCTCCTCAGGTGATGGAGCCACTCTGGGAAGAGCAGAAGGTTTCAAGATGCCTCCCTGGCTTCTCCAAGATAGGGCTGAGAGAGATTCCTGCCTGCAACCTTGGAGAAGCCGCTGCCAGTCTGTGAAGACAATACTGAGCTAGATTGACCAATGGTCTGACTCAGTATATGGCAGCTTCCTATGTTCCTAATAACTGAAGTGCTAAAGGTCAGAGGCGCTCTTACCCCTGAACTTCTGGGCCAAAGTGCAGGGCCTCCACACTCCCTGGGGGGTCTCCAAATCATCTTTAATCTGTCCCAGTGTTGTGGTCACCATGCCACGTCGCCAGCCTGCACTGCAACGGGCGACCGAGTGTGACCGCTGCTTTAGAGACAAAAGGGGATGGGAATATGTTGTTGCCTGTTGGAATGTTTCTGCTAATGCATATTGGCATAAATATACCTGTTTTATATTCTTACTTTCTTGTGAGTTCAGTTGCTATTTGTACCCTTATGAACCCACATGATAGAAAAACTGTGTGTGTCATGGTGTGTGTGTGTGTGTGTGTGTGTGTGTGTGTGTGTGTGTAGCAGGGTGATGCTTAACTTGCAGTGACAGGGAGGGAGGGCTCCAAGGGCCTTTGCTCCAAAATTACTTAGGTGCACCTCTGCTAAAGGTTCTCTACCCTTGATTTAGTATCTGGGCTGACCAGGATTCTAGCTCATGGGGAGACCTCTTTGCAGCAAATAGTACTTTTGGAGGGCAAACAGTAGCTTCAGGAAGATTATTTTTTTATCAGGAAAAAGAAAAGAATTGACGACATATTCCTCTCCCCATTCAGACTGGGGCCCTAGTAATTGCTTTCCCCCCCTCTTTGTTTTTGAAAGGGGCATGACCAATCTTTAGCATAATTGCTCACATACTGAACAGAGTAACAGTTAATGGGCGAGAGAGGTGTTTGCCTGAGCTGCAGCGAGCCCCTCCAAAGCATGTCAAGGCTGTTGTGGAGAGTGGTTGCTCTGGATCAACAAAGTGTTTCACAGTCAGAGTTGCGAGGCTATTGGGAATAAAGGAAGCAGCATTGCAACTGGGATTGCACAATGCTTAGCAGGCTGGGAGTAGCCCACCTCTGTAGCAGCCCTGACATGCTTCAGACAGTTCTTCTTTCTCTGCACAGTATGTGAGCAATGATTCCACAACATAAGGCAGAAGGAGAGCTGGTCTTGTGGTAGTGAGCAAGATTGGTCCCCTTTGCTAAGCAGGTTCTGCCCTAGTTTGCATTTGGATGGGTGGCCACATGTGAACAGTGCCTGCTGTAAGCCATTCCCCTTGGGGAGGGGGCTGTGGCTCAGTGGTTGAGCATGTGCTTGCATGTAGACGGTTCTGGGCTCAATCCCTGGCATCCCCAGGTAGGGCTGGGAGAGACTCCTGCCCGAAGCCTTGAAGAGCTGCTGCCAATCAGTGTAGACAATACCGAGCTAGATGGACCAATGGACTGACTCAGTATGAGGCAGCTTCCTATGCTCCTACTATAAAGGTCATTTTGGCCAAAGATTGCAGGTAAATCACCATTGTCAAAAGCAGCATTTTGAAGAGAATATGGGAAAGGATATTGAAATGAAGAGGCACCATTCGACTCAGCACCAACACTCTTTTTGGATTTCATCCATTAAAACCTGCTATGAATACTGACATCAGTTCTTCCATAAAAGATGTAAACAAATATCTTCAATAGGTGTCACATCTTGCCTGGCATCTTAAACAGCAAGGTCTACTTCTGTCCTGCAAGCACCTAGATGCCCAGACAGTAACCAGTTTCAACAGAGGTGATATTTGGAACAGAACAAGGGCTGAAAAACAGCAGCTGAGGCTCCCTCTCCTAACTCTCTCTTGCCAGGATTCGAGACACAGACCCTTCTTCCTAGCTTGGATGCAACACAAGCTGCATTCACACATTACCCATGTTCGGACGTAACACTGCCGTGCCCAAACCTCAGGTTGGAGTGATGAAACTCACTACAAATCAAAGATTCAAATTGGAGTTTGGAAAGGGGAACTGCAGGTTGATGCAACTCAGCTGCTCCACTTCCGTTGTTTGCCTGTGTCGTGACTTGTGCAAGCTGAGTCAGCAGATGAGGTGCACCGCTAATGGGGTCCTTGAGATTGGCATCAAGCCCTCCAAACATGTGCAGTGACTGTACCAGAGTCACCCAATGAATTTCAAGGCTGAATGAGGATTTGAACTCAGGTTTCCCCCCTGCTAGTCCAACACTCTAACCACTACACTATGCTGGTTCTCCATTAAATGCAATATCTTCATAAGCACTTATTTGAAGCTGGGAAACTATTTGTGGGGAGAGGGATCTACATGTAGATCTCCCTTGGCTATTTTCCCTCTCCCCACAAAGAGTTTCCCAGCATAGTGTAGTGGTTAGAGTGTTGGATTAGCAGGGGGAAAACCTGAGTAGCCAGGGCTGGCAGCGGCCCAATTCGGGCCTTGTCCGGCTTGTCCCAGTTCAGGCCTCCATGCATGTGTGGAGGACATTTTGCAGAAGTCACTAAAATGGCCTCCATGTGTGCACGGAGGCCTGAATTGGGCCAGACAAGACCCAAACTGGGCTGGTGGTGGCCCTGGTTATTCCGGGAGAGGCCAACTGGGGTGGGGGGGAGTCCACGTCACCCCCCATAGCCACCAATGATAATACTTGTAAGTACTAACTGACTCCCCTCCCACCCCCTTTGACTTAGGCTTAGGGAAGCCCCCCTGCCCCTTTACGGGTAAAGGGGACTCCTCACCGGATTCCCCTTTACCAGTAGAGCTCTGAACCAGTTAGGTTCAAACTTGGACTGCCTGAGGCCAGTCCAGTTTGACCCAAACTTGTCAAGCTGAGCCACTTCAATGTCGAGCCTACTCAGATACAGCAGCCATTCTTGCTGAGCACCTGAACAGGGCTTCTCTCTCTTCAGGGACAGTTTCTCCATAATGACTGCCCCTGGAGATGCATAAGGCATACAGTACAATGTCCTATTACAATATAAATGAATGTCATTAAAAGAAAGAAAATATATTTGATTGGTGCTGGATTCTGCTACAATAGTAAGAGTAGATGATCAGCCTTTTACATTTGTGCACAAAATTGCCTGTCCAACTGTCAAGGCATTAAGCCATCACCTGTGACTATTTCCCTCTGAGGTAATCCTCCTTTCTTCTTCTTTTCTCCCTTGAGGACCGTTGTTTATCTCTCTCACTATCTGCTAAAGGGTTGAATCCACCTAAAACCTGGATACAGTCAACAGATTCCTTTCTTCCTCCAAGTATTTGAAGACACTACTTAGAATATAAATGCAGATGTGGATATTAATAGTCATTTAGAGTGGTAGCCATATCCTAATGCATTGTGTGCTGGGATCACCAAACCAAAAAATGCAGAGTGAAGGGCGTACATCCATTGCTCCTCCTAAGGAACACAGCTTTGAGGTAAAGCAATTTTATGTTCTAGTTCTTCCTTCCCTTTCAAGTAGTGAAGTATCCTATTTTGTGAGGGCTGTGACATCACACAAAGTGCTTGCATATCTTTTGCTTTGTGCATCCAAGTCTTGTTATGCTGCTGGTCAAGTACAATCTAGTTATAAAAGCTAATGCTATCACTGCTCAGTCATCAAAGCCAGGGAGCGAGCCATTAAACATTCGGATTCAGTACTGGGTCACATTCAGCAGTGTGTTTTCTCTGGTCTCTGGTTCAGTTCTAGTAGATAATAACCTTAAAAAGCGAGGCAGTAACCTGTACAGATGTTTGAGCTGCTTTTGAATCAGTTAGACACATTTCATGTGGATTCATATCAAGCTGTTGTTGTTATTGTTGTTAGTATTATTATTACATTTATATCCCGCTCTTCCTCCAAGGAGCCCAGAGCGGTGTACTACATTCTTAAATTTCTCTTTCACAACAACCCTGTGAAGTAGGTTAGGCTGAGAGAGAAGTGACTGGCCCAGAGTCACCCAGCTAGTATTATGGCTGAATGGAGATTTGAACTCGGGTCTCCCCAGTCCTAGTCCAGCACTCTAACCACCATACCATGCTGGCTATAAAACAAATACAGGGTGAAATGTTGGACTTGAAGAAACACATTTTAAACTTATTTTTAAACTTTTAAAGCTTTTTTTTTAAAGTTCTTACAAATAAAATGCACCCAACATGATAAAAACAAGGACAATAAAATATGAAGCCTAAGGGTGAAAGTGGAGTGCCTTATCACTGAACTGCTTGTTTTGAATTGGTTACCAATTTGGTGAGTAATCATTTGGTTCCAGTTCAGGTTCAAGGCAGCCAAGAGTTTTTTGGACATGGGTTCAGCTCAGGACACTAAAAAATACCTTTTAGAACTAGTTTCCAGGATTAGGTTCAATTCAACTCCTCACTCAAAAAGCCCAGATGAATTCAACTGACTGACAGGGGTGTGTACGGAACCGTTTATTGCGATTCGGTTAGAATTCAAGCCAAATTCAAACCAAACCACCAGTCTGCGAACTGGTCCAGCCAATCCGACCACTGGTTTGGTTTAATTGTTCAAACTGGGTAGAACTGTCTTGACTCTTGTTTCGGAGGGCTATGCTTGTAAAGAGGAATCCAGTGAGGATTCCCCTTTACAAGCAAAGAGGTGGGGAATAGTTAAAAAGATTTCCTGGTCTGGCGGCAGCCATACTGCCACTCAGCACCTCCTAGCAGCCCACCCGCATAGCAGGGCTCCGTCATTAACTGGTCTCCACTAATTTGACAAGGTCCGCCTCGGACTGGGCTTGGTTCAGGTGGATCACAGACTGAACCACCTCTGGTTGGGTCCACACTAAAACCATTGAACCAGCCCAGTTCAAGGTGAACCAGTTTGCCTTGAACCGGTCTGTACAGACCCCTACTGAATGAACATAAGAAGAACCCTACTGGAACAAGAGCCCAGCCAAGTATGGTCCTTCCATGTGGCAGGGTGAGGTGCAGTCACACAGAGGGATGCAGGGGACAGCATGCAGTGGTTCCCTGCCACCACGGGTGCCACCCCATGGGCCTGCCTGCCAGCCACTGCCACCACCTCACTAGAGCATGCTTGAGCTCCTGGGTTTCAGCTCTCTTTGAGCTGCTGAGTTCCAACTCTTCTTTCCTCTCCCCCTCATCCCCAGCCCAAGGTAAGAACACCCCTGCTTCCATTGCCTGGCTACATAGCACAGTGCTCTTGTGCTGTTGCCTTGGCAGCATAGCCTGAGCACCCAAGCACAGATGGCAGCCGGCATGGGCGAGGGGCATCACATTGCCTTTCTCCTCTAGCAGCAAGATGTCTTGGGGCACCCCCTGAGCCCAGCATCTTGGTTCCTATAGAGGCCAACCACTGCATATTCAAAATCAGAGGCTCTGAAAGTGCACGTGCAGGAGCTTTGCTGTTGCTGGCCAATAGCTAGTATTCAGTTGCATACTGGCAGCCCATAAATACATTTATTCAGCCTTCAGTGGCCCTATCAATATTTTGTCAAACAAAAGTTTTTTTTAAAAACCCACTTTTCAAAAGCTGTAAAGATTGATCGCACAATGCCTATCTTTGCATGCAAGACCACCACTGATAGTTATTCAGATACTTTATTATGGAACTTGACCCATCAAGGAATTGATCAGGTTCTGTGACACACTTCTCACCCCAAGTCCACTGCCCAGAGAACCATGTAGCATCCCAAAACACAAAAGCTGGCATGGCAGTCATTAGAATGATACATCATTCATGTCCGCCTTCTCATTCTTCTGGACTGCTGCTGTGGGCCACGGCGCTAGAGAATGAGGCTGCCATCCTGCATGTGGTGAAGCTACTTATATTCTGTTGAGGTCAATGGGATTTATGGAGCCTGAGTGCTGAGGATGAATCACAACAATGAACTCTTAGAGCTAGAGCGAATCACCCCCTGAATTTCCATCCATGTTTTCACTGGAAATGGCAGAGGGGATTTTTCGCAATGCAACACCATTCCCCGGCACATTGCTGGAAGTAAAAAAAATGCTGACTGGGATGCAATTGGTGCTTCTAGTATTGCTGCACCTGTTAAGCAGATGCAAGAAAGATAAATATACAGCTGCATCTCCTCCGCTGACTTAGGTAAGTTACTCAGCCTAACCCCTCTCAAATTTTAAGAAAACCCCCATAAAAATGAGAGTGATTTCTAACCCCTATCAAACAAGGACATAGTTACAATGGGTCAAGCGCTGGTGGAGGGATGGGGGCAAATGTTACTGGGCCCCTGAGGGAGAGGCCCCACCAGCTTGTTCTTTACTCTCCCCTTTGCACCTCTCTGAAGAAGGCAGGAGGTGGGTTTTTTTTTCTTCATTTTGTGTCCCAGGGCCCACTACAACCTCACCATGGCATTCTCCACACAGGGCTTTTAAAGACCTTTAGCTCACATCTCCTCTGGAATGGAGGGTGTGCATTCACATATTGGGCAGATTTACCCCGAAATCCCTGCGAGCTATTGGGGAGCATTTCACACACAATTCAAGTTTTCACTGCCTGTTCACCCTACAATCGGGCTACAATTGAGTGTAGCTTGATTTATATCCAAGATTTAAAAATCCACATTTTGTGTCATTTTTTTGGGACAACTTCAAGTTCACAGTAAATCCTCACAGTAAACCCATGGTAAATCCTGCGGTCTGGGAAAACTCCACGCCCCTGCACCAAAATCATTGGACATTTAGCAAATGGGTTTTAAAAAACAAAAACAAAACTTGGTCCCATCCAAAATGCACACATATTTTAATGTATTCCGCCTCACAAGAATTTTTAAATTCTTGAAAAATTTTAAATTACTCACATGGCTGATGCAATAATATGTTTACATATTAACATTTGCATGTAAATGTTTATATAAAAGCATACATACATACACAACACATACACACACACATATATAAAATGAGCAATGCTCAGAATCCATAGGTATCTCCATCTTTATATATAATTCGCTGGCATACCTGTGGCTAATCCCATGTGTGGCAGCTCTCACGAGAGTTCAGAGAGCTGCTGGATAGCGATGGGGATGGGTGGCAGGAGAAAATGGCGGTGGCAGCAGCCATCCGGCCAGTGGGTTGGAGATATAACGGCAGTGGAAGGCAAACTGCGGCGCCAGTGGGTGTGAGGAGAAGGTGGGGGTGGCCCACCAGAGAAGGTGGGGGTGGGTGGGAGAAGGTGGAGGCAGTGGCAACGATGATAGGGAGGGCAGATGGGGGAGGAAATGGCGGTGGGGAGAACTATAAAGCACCGGCCAGGCTGGCCGGCGAGGGAAAGCAAACTGGGATGGGGAGAAGGGACTGGGGCTGAAGTGGGGGATGAAGAAGGGGAAGAGAGACAGGGAGAACTAGGGACGCAGATGATCAGCTAGTATTTTATAAAATCTGATATACTGGGGGAAAGGAGGGATCAGGAACCCTGTATTCCATTGCAAGTTTCAACAAGATTGGAATTCTGTAATATCCTTTTCACTAAGTTAACATGCTCTAAGGATATGTTGAAACTCACTCTAAGCCATTGCAACAAGGCAGAAAGGAAACCGGCAAAGAAACTTGACCACTCTTAGCTTCCTGTTTCCTTTGGGTTATGTGCAACTATGGTTGTGCAATTGCCAATTGTTCCAGGCACTGCTATGCAAGCGTGGTTATTTTGGTCAGCCATTGACAGTAGATCAGCTGTAAGAATGTGATACTGAACAGCTATGAGGTTTTTCTTCCTCCAGGATCAGGCTATAATCTTGCACACAGGCTCCTTAAATTCCATTTACTTCAAGGGCCAAACTACATGCAAGATTTCAGCCTTGTTCTCCAGAACCATGGCTCACAGAAATGGTCCCTAAGAACAGTGGTGGCCAGTAGGGATGTGCAAACAGGTTTGACCATTTGGGATCAAAACCGAACCATCCACTTTAAAAATATTTTTTTTACTTACCCCCTTTGGGGGAGTTGTTGGAGGTGGGGGCGGCCTGGGTCATGCAGAGGCCAATTGTGCAGGTGCGGCAGCCTCCAAAATTGCCGCTGTGCTGGAGGGGAAAGGCCTGAATGGGCTGAAAAGCCAGCTGGCCAGCCAGTATGGACATGGAAGCTGGCAGGGGGAGGGGGAACCTCTGCAGACCGCCGCCCCGCCACATCCAACAACTCCCCCACAGGTGGTAAGTAAAAAAATTGTTATTTATTATTATTTTTTTAAACCTTCGCAACCCCCCCTAGACTGGACCAAACTTGGGGGGGGGGCGGGATTCAAGCTGGTGCTGGACCAGCCGGTTCCATGCACACCCCTAGTGGCTGGTGAGGGCATTGCCAGAGGGCAAGGTGGTGGGAGGTACCTTTAGAAGTAAATTAGAAGATGCTTACCCTCTGCAGCACTGCACTGGAAAGCTCTTTCAACCAGCACCGCTCCACCCACCATCCCGCCAAAAGCAGAGCACCTCTGTCACTCACCTGGCCTCTTTGTATGGCCTCCGTGCATGCACAGAGTCCATCTGTGTGGTCGACAACACCACACACATGGCCTCTGCCAGGCTAGGTGAGTGGCAGAGGTGCTCTGCTACTGCGGCTTTCAGGTGCAGCATTGCGGTGGAGAAGCACCATCTAATTTACTTTTAAAAGGTGCCGCCCACCATCATGCCCTCACTGGCCACCACTGCTTAAGAATTCCATGTGCATATGGCTAAATATGTCTGTAACATTTTTACAAAGGTATAAATAAAAACTTATGGCTAATAGGTGCATCGCTCTAATGCCTTTTAGGCCTGCTAAAATGAAATGTATGTTTTACAGTACAGTATATTGATTTCCTTCTGCTAGTGGATGACCAAGATAAAGTTTGAATGTTATTGATTTCAATTTTCACACTGCACATGCATAATTTCACTTTTTTAATCTTAGAAAAGTGATATGGCATGTGAACTTTGAAACATACATAACATACTGCAAGTCTGCCTGTACAGAGGAGAATGCATGCACACCTGTGTTTCTGCTACTTTTGTTCTTCCAAGAATAGTTGTCCAAAGACCTTTTCAAACTTGTGACATTCAAGCTTAATTCCAAAAGCTGCCAGAACTATACACTAGTTTAAACCATGTGAAGACTATGCATGTTTGATTGTTTTGAAAATTTAAGCAGAAATTTAAACAGAATGCCTTGAGGAAAGATATTCTAAGCCATAAGGAACTGATCTGATGAAAATATATTGCCAAGCTCTTATGTCTCATTGAATGAAGATATTCTGTGTATTTAGAATGCTACTTCAGTATTGAGCAAAAATGGGAAAGCAGCAGCATGTGAAACAGGTCTTCAGTATGGATGTGTCTGATGGCAGCTGCCTAAACACCCAGTTTGGCACTGTTCTGTGGGATACATGTGGTATGAAGCCCCATAGATGGAGCAGATGAACTTCACTGAAGCTCTGCACACAAGCTGTGTGTAGAGCCTGGGAGGGTTCTGTGGGGAGAGCGAGCAGCTGAGTTCACTCTCCCTGCAGACAAGCAGCCACTCATGACTGCCCACATGACTAACGGCTCCATGATGGAGCCGGTAGGGGCTGCAGGGATTGGGGGCCGCCTGCCCCCCCGAAGTCCGAGGATGCCCCGTGTGAGTGTGGGGGGCATCCTGGGGAGACCCCTAACACTGGCAGGCTTGTTTTAGCCTCCCGGCAGGGGTCTCCTCACAAGTCACCATGGCGCAGAGCCATGCTGTGGCGACTCACGATTGGGGAAACAGGGTTACTTCCTGTAAAGTAATACTGTATTGTGGGTAATTTGAGTTAGCAGTACCCTAAACAGTGCTGAAATATTGTACAAGGACTTGTACAAGGACTTGTGCTCACTCCACTAAACCCATTTAAGGGGAGGGCTTCTTTGGTGGGCTAGCCACCAGAGAACCAGGCTGGACTCCCCAGTTTTCTCCCATCGTGAGAATAGCCTCATTGTATCTTAAGAAGGAAACGGTAGAACTGGTGCAGAAGAGGGCAACCAAGATGTTAGGGGCCTGGAGCACCTTCCTTATGAGGCAAAGCTACAGCATCTGAGGCTTTTTAATTTTGAAAAGAGGTGACTATGGGGACACATGATAGAGGTGTGAAATCTTTCTCCCTCTCTCACAACACTAGAACCAGGGGTCATCCCATGAAACTGAAGGCCAGGAAAATTAGGACCAACAAAATGAAGTACTTTTTCACACAGCATGTAATTAATCTATGGAATTCACTGCCATGGGATGTGGTGATGGCCACTAGCTTGGATGGTGTTAAAATGGGCTTAGACAAATTCATGGAGGACAGCTCTATCAATGGCTACTAGTCTGATGGATATAGGCCACCTCCAGCCTCAGAAGCAAGATGCCTCTGAATAACAGTTATGAAGGAGCAACAGCAAGAGAGAGGGCATGCCCTCACCTCTTGCCTGTGAGCTTCCCAGAGGCATCTGGTGGGCCACTATGTGAAACAAGATGCAGGACTAGATAGGTCTTGGGCCTGATCCAGCAGAGCTGTTCTTATGTTCTTAACTTCATACTTCCATTATAACTATATCTAATATTGTCACATACCATGTATCTAAACTCCTTTCCGTTCAATATATATGTTATAAATACAAGCTCTCCTTCAGAAAACTCTTTATTTCCTACAGAAAATACAAAACAGAACAAATCATACCAGCATCACAAACTTCATACTTCTTGGATTTGGTGATAATCCTGAACAGCAGGTTCCTCTCTTTGTGGCTTTCCTAGCAATCTATGTTATTACCATGGCTGGGAATCTCCTTATTATTGCCCTAGTTGTGGCTGATCTCCACCTCCATACCCCCATGTACTTCTTCCTAGGGAACCTGTCCTGCTTGGAGATCTGCTACACTTCAACCCTCCTACCCAGGATGCTGTTTAGTCTTCTGACTGGAGACAGGACCATTACTGTGAACGGCTGTCTTGTGCAATATTATTTCTTTGGTTTCTTATTATCCACAGAATGTTATCTCCTGGCTGTGATGTCGTATGATCGATATTTAGCCATATGCAAACCACTGCACTACACATCCCTTATGAATGGCAGGCTCTGCTTCTGGTTGGTCATTGGCTCTTGGATCAGTGGTCTGCTTAGTAACACCATAATAACATCCCTGGTTTTCCAGCTGTCATTCTGTGGTCCCAGTGAAATTGAGCATTTCTTTTGTGATCTAGCCCCAGTGATCAAGCTTTCCTGCAGCAACACACACATGGTGGAACTTGCAACTTTCATCTTGGCCTCCATGGACACCATGCCCCCATTTCTGCTTACCCTGATCTCATATGTCTATATCATCATGAACATCCTCTGGATCAAGTCCAAAGCCATGAGACAGAAGGCCTTCTCGACTTGCTCCTCACACCTTGTCGTCGTAACACTTTTCTTTGGGTCTCTGATCATTGTTTATGTAGTTCCACAAACCAATACACTGAAGGAGCTTCATGAAACCTTCTCTCTGTTTTATACTATCTTAACCCCCATGGTCAATCCCCTTATATACAGCCTAAGAAACAGAGATGTGAAAGAAGCTCTCTATAGAAAGGCCAGGAAAGCTGTCAATGTGGCCCTATTTCCTTAGTGTCGAAATCCTCATTGTTTTTGTGTGTCAATTAACACAAAAACCACAAAGCTACACTGAAGTCCTTGTAGAATATTTCAGTACTGTTTAGGGTACTGTTAACTCAAATTACCCTAATACAGTATTACTTTACAGGAAGCAGGCCTTACAGCAGGGCTGTTTGAATGAACCTTAAGAACTGCATAATGGTTTGAGTAGAATTTGCATGTGTGGCATCCATCGCTACAGCACCCCCCTGCACATTTTCTATGTCTGTGCGCACGTACTTTCTTGCCTAGAGTCACATTCCATGACATTTGGAAACCAACACAGTGGAGGAGAAAATAGTGTGTTGGATTCCTTGGTGAAAACTCTATGGAGAATAGCTGTGGAGTCTGTGGGGAGCGCTTTTGGCAGGGGGAGGAGAAATGGGTTTGGTTGATCAGGGCCTGGGTTGTAGAGGAGCCTGGATTGCTCACTTAAATATTCTCATTGTTATCAGCCACTTTCTACATCATCTAACATAATACAACTTTTGCATAACTTAAATTTTTGAACTGCACAACTGTTCTTTTAGAACTGCACTTTTTGTGTGGTTGAACTGTTCATTTTAGGTCTGATCGCACATTTAAAAACACACTCACTCTGTCTTCCAGGATTGGAACTAAATAAATATATGGAGCATGAAGTTAATAGAGCCATGTGGTGAGATACATTACCTAGATGTCACACCTCAACACTTTCCAGATTGGACACTACAGTGTCACTGCTTCTCTGTTAAGTGTGCTTCCATATTGCCTGTGTATCGACATCACAGTTCCTACACTGTCAGCAAGGTGCCGTTCACATTTCCGATGCCTTCTTTCAGGTTTTATTGCTGCATTACAGTCCTACAACGTTGTATTTTCCCATTGTAGGGAGTTTTGCACAAACTAGAAAAGACTTCTCTCCCTGCTGGTGGCTTTGCACAACACCCTTTAATTATGTTGTCAATTCAGTCCTTCCAAGCCGAAGCATTTTATGACAGTTGTAACCTATAATCTGGAAAGTGCCCTGGTACAAATCAGGAAAATCCAGGAAGCAGGGGAGAAGGAGATGATGGCAGCACTAAAAGGCTATGAATTTCCAATAAAAGGAGTACCAAATTTAGAGAAGGGTAAAAGTAAGGTATGCCGTCGAGTCGGTTTCAACTGCTGGCGACTACAGAGCCCTGTGGTTGTCTTTGGTAGAATACAGAAGGGGTTTATCATTGTCATCTTCCACACAGTATGAGAAGGGTACCTAGTACTTAAAATCCCATATGTGACTGAAAGGTTTAATTGGGAGGTAGAGCAGATCTTAGAGAAATAAGGTTTGGAAGTCAATGTTAGGAACATAGGAAGCTGCCATATACTGAGTCAGACCATTGGTCTATCTAGCTCAGCATTGTCTTCCCAGACTGGCAGTGGCTTCTCCAAGGTTCTAGGCAGGAATCTCTCTCAGCCCTATCTTGGAGAAGCCAGGGAAGGAACTTGGAACCTTCTGCTCTTCCCAGAGGTTGCTCCATTCCCTGAGGGGAATCTCTTACAGGGGATGGAGCCACTCTGGGATTACTTGTTATGTTGTTTTATTATGTTTATTATCAATATTATTTATTATCATTTATTAATATTATGTTATTTGTACAGCCCCTATGACTTTGAATCAACATTTAGTGAAGTCAAGACTTTATGATAGCAAATGTAAAATGGAGGATTGCCAGTTTTGTGAGAATAAGGAAGGAAGGTCTCAAATAAAGGGGTGGTATTTAAAATGGTTTGCATGGAATGCATGCATTTTTATTTCGGGGAGACAAGTCGGTCCTTGCTAAAAAGATACAAGGCACATCTGGCAGACAAACAGCATAAAGATAGAACAAAATTGTGTACATGTTAAAGAACAGCATCAAGGGGGAGCAGTGAATACAAGGATATTCACCTTGGCTGTAGAGGCAGAGGTGAGCAAGCAGAAAATCAGGGAAGCTATGTTTATAGAACAGCTGGGCACACCATGAACGTTAAAGACTAAATGAGAGAAGCATCGTAACCTACAAGGGGTAATGAGCCATAACAGCCACCGAAAAAATTTCTCTTGCCCCCACAGCCAGCTTGCTCTCCCTCAACCACCGTGCAGTGCTACATGCTTCCATTCATTCATTGAAGATCATGTTTTGCTGTGCTAGGCAGCAGCCGGCGAGCAGCTCGTAAGCCCTGCCCACTGGCCCTTGCTCCTCCCACAAAGGCCTGACTGGCCAACCAGCAGGCAGCACTCTCCTGCCAGGCCAGTGCAGTGGCACTGCGGAAGGTATGGCGAGGAGGCCTAGTGGTGTGATCCACTTTTACCCTCTGCACATGTGAACTTCTAGACACTGCTTATATCCATGCATTTAAAGCATTCATTCTAAGCCTCTCTAGCTTTAAACTTTAATAACCCTGTACTCCTGTTTTGTATTGAAAACTGTCATCATCTGCATTCCTGTCTGTATCCATATTTTGAGTTTATATTACTATGTGCATTAATCATCCACCTGGGGCAGGGAGGATGGGAAGGTGCATTGCCTGGGATTGGAATGTACTTGGCTGCTGGCAAAGCACATTGGTCTCACAAGGCTACTGATAAGGGTGTGGGGCAACAGCCCCTTTCTTGGTGCTGCTTATGAGAATTGTATAAGAAAGACACACAGACACCCCGGTAATTTGGAGCTTCAGTGTAGACCGAGATCCAGGAAGGTGCTAAGCACTAGCTGGCGTTACAGGGGCCATGTCCTTTTCATCATCAAAGGGGCTCCCCGATGAAAAAGATTGCGTCAGACCAGGGATGCATGCTTTCTGTTTTGTTCTGTAATCCTCTTTAAAACATTATTCAGCTTTTTCTATTAAAACCACTTTGGCATTTACACTGGTTTCTGATTGCCTCCGAATCCCAAAAAAACCTGTTGGACACCGGCTGGCCACCAATGCCAATACAGCCGCCCAAAAAGGAAACAGCTGTAAGCAACGGACTCCCACTTTCCAGGCTCCAGGAGTATCTGAGTGGCGTGAGACTGTGTGTGTGTGGAGGGGAGGGGGGAGGAGGAGGGGAAAAGCAGGGGAGGAGGGAGGAGGGGAGGAGCAGGGGAGGAAGGGAGGAGCAGGGGAGCAGGGGAGGATGGAGGAGGGGAGGAGTCCTCACTCGTGTTTGCCTGGTCTGGCCTGACCTACTTGCTTTGGTAAGTGAATCATATTTTCATCTAGATCTCTCTGACTGAAAAAGAATCTGCAATGCTGCAATGCTGCTGAGCTGAGCTGACTGCTAGTGCTAATAAATTGCATGCAGAGAGAGAGAATATGACTCTACTGCATGGATATCCAGCCAGGGGCATAACTATAATAGGGCAAGGGGAGACAGTTGTCTGGGGGCCCACTGCCTTGCCCACCCCCCAAGGCAAGTCACATGACTGCCCCCCCCACCGCACACCCACCCGAGCTTCCTTCACTTGTATTCATCCTCCAAAACTGATGTGAGTGTTAAGACCTGGAGCTACCAGAACAGCATGTCTTTCTCTAGTACCATTAAATGACTTGCATCATCTACAATTTACAAAACCTTTAAAAAAATAATTTAGCATGATGTTCTATTGTGGCACATAGGTGTTATATGTATATATTACTATGCTTTTTGTTACCACTATTCAGCCTCATTTAAGATTTCTTTACTTCATGAGCTGAGCTTCAGTGGGGGGGGGGGATTTTAAAATCTTGTCTCTGGGCCCACTCCAACCTTGCTACGCCCCTGTTTACGCCCCTGACTAGTTCCTCCTCCCTCCCGCCCCCGCCCCCCTATTATTTTGGGGGGATGCCCAAAAGAGGGTGAGTGGTGGGTGGTTGCAAAGAACACCCTCTGTACTGTTGCCTTCAATGGCAGGCTTATCTGGAAGCTGTCCAGCCTGAGCCTGCTGGGCACCTCAGCCGTTTAGGCAGCTGAGGCTCAGGAGGAGAGAACTCAGTTTCGGTATCCAGGTTCTCCAAGTATACTGTACAATTTATTTGAATCCAAATTTTTCTTGCATCCTCCTCCTTTCTGGGAATGAGAAAATAAATGGATCTCAGCTCTCCTCCTGGGCTGGTGATATTGTGAGTTGTTTAAAACACACACACACACACCACTTCCAGGGGCCAGCCAGGGCTGCACTCTTTGTGATGTCTGATTGCATTTAAACACAACTGAGCTGGGTGTTGCCTGGTTTCTGCTTTGTTCAGAGTTGCAATGCTGCACAGTCAGGCCCCAGATGATTAGCTATGGGGTAGTGTAGAGCAGCTTATCAACAAAGCTTGATGTCATGCAAGTTCTCCCTCTCCTGCCAGTGTCAGACAGGAAGCTCTCATTATCTAGGATGGTGGTCAGATAATAAAAGCTCACTAACTCCAATGACTGAGCCACTCCTCCCCACTCTGGCTTTTGGCTGTGTCCTTTATCAGGAGAGATTTGCAAATTTAGTTCCTCTTGAAGATTGTTTTCCATATCAAAAAAACTCTCTCCTCAGCAGGGTTCCTAAACAGCAGCAGGATTCCTCCTAGTGACTAGAGCTCTCTGTGTTGTGTACAAATCTGAGAAAGACATGAAATTCATTGGCTGTTGAGTGAGGTTGTGCATTTTTAATCTTTCTATCCCATTATTACTCTCCCTTCCTATTATGTGAGGATGGGAATTTTTACCCTCTCCCTCTGCTTATGAGACACTGGGGGTTTTGTGACAGGACTGGTTTGACACTGTAACAGGATTGGCTAATATACTGCCAGTTTTGCTGAGTCATGAGGTTGAGTCATTGTATTTAAGAGCACCTTTCAGCCACTACTGTATAGCACTGACGCTGATGTGTGATACTGAAATGTTTGCTGCTTTAAACATCTGTTTTAAGGTTTTATTTTACTTGCACATTAAAGAGGTCTTGGGGGGGAAAGCTCGCATTAGAAGAGTAAAATGTGTTGGTTTTTTTAAAATCACCAAACAAAACAACTTAAGATAATGGATTAGCTGAAATTTGTTCACACAATCCTTTACCCAAATAACTCAAAAGGAGAGTGACCAAACTCAGTTGGTTACTAAGGTGTTAGAAAGGAGAGATTCTCCCTGATGCTCATCTCTTGGTTAGGTAATTTTCACTGAACACCAGTATCACAGTTTCAAACAAAGCTTTATTTCATGCTAGCAAAAGCTTCTGGGTCTGGCCGGCCCCCCCTCTGGCAGTTCATCAGTCTTTTATACTGAGCTGTAAAACCAATTTCACACCTGCACATTGTATTATTTATTTATTTAGCACATTTTTATACCACCCCAAATGCAAGTTCTCTGGGCGGTTTACAAGACAAATGGGCGGTTTACAAGCCAAAGCGTTGCTTTTAACCCCAAAGGTTCCGATTTGCTTCCAAGTGCTATATTTCCCATGTTCCACTTCTCAAGAGATCTAGCTTGTGGCTTTGGTCTGGCTCCCCTCCCCACTTGAGACATACTTTCAAGCAGTGTCTGTCAAATATCCTCAAGGGGGGCGGATCTACCAGCAACCTCAAGAGCTGTTGATAAGGTGTCTCTGCTTTTGGGCTGTGTGAGAGCTATTTGCAAATAATATTCCAACAAAGGGAAGTTTCAGACCTCATGCAACAGCCAGTGCTATACTGGTGTTTCCTGCAGTGAACATGTAAAATATGAATCACAGGCTCATGTCCCTAAATGCTCAGATCTTATGCAGGAAGAAAAGGTGGCCCTTTAACTACTTGAACTACATCATTGGAAAGAAGGAGGGCTACAGAGAAAGCCAAGCAGGAGGTTTTGCAGACAGGGCTCCCCCCACCCCTGAATCCAATCCTGATTGGAGTGTGCCAGTCCACACATTTGCTGGATTTAACCCAACCTCCCTGTGGGCTGTCAGGGACCAAGACAGACAGGACTTTGATTCTCCCCTAATGGAAGCTGTGAATTCTGGCTTAGCCCAAGTTATGTCCAGGGTAAAAAAATCCTCTATTTCCAGCAGCTTAAAAAAAAAACACAACTCCTTGGCTTCTGCTTTCTCTGATGTTGTTGATGGAGATGCTGATGGCATGGCTATGTGAATGGTCCATCTAATTCTTTGAATTAAAATGCCTCAAATCTGCTGTGAAGCAGATTTGCTCTTCAGATACTCCAAGGCATAGAGCCATGTGTGAAGATAATCACCCACCACAGCACTCTTTTAAAAGGAGAAGATAAGACACAGTAGAGTCTACCAGAAACTGGGCAAGTACCTACATGCTCTACTTGAAAGCAAACCTCACTAAATTCAACTGGACTTACTTCTAGTTAATAATGTATAGAATTCAGATGTAACACAAGGAATGGGTGTGTGTGAGAGAGATGAGAAACACAGAAGAGGACAAAAGTGTGCAAACAGTTAGAAAGACAAAACTGTGAGGGAAAAATAAAAGAGATGCAACAACAATTAAGAGAAATACCAAGTTAAAGCTACAATACTTTACACATTTATCTGAGAGTAAACCCCACTGAAATCAAAAATCTTTACTCCCAAGTAAATATATATGGCCTCAAGTGACACTGAAAAAGACGAGAGCAGAAGAAAAACAGGTGCAAGGTTATCTGAGAAACAGAAAATTAAGTGGGAAGTGCAGGAAGGGGTGGGACCTGGAGCTAAGTATAAGTATCTGCTTGTAGGTGGTGGAAGGCAGAGACTGCATTGAACAAGGTAAGTAGGGAGTATGGTAGCTCTTGGGGATGCTTTTTTTTTATTAGCACTCTGTCTGTTAGCAAGCCATAAAGATTAGAGCCCTGATCCCAGGATATTCAGGATGAGGAGAAGGGGAGAGTGGAATGGTGATTGTAGTCCCCTTGATCTTTGCAAAAATAGAGTGAGAGTCTGACTTCTTCCAGATTCCAGAGGGCTCTTATGAATGCATGCTGAGGAGAAGAGCTATTGCAGGGATAAGTTCCCCCTTCCTGACTTACCCATGCTCTTTTGAATGTGTGAAGAAGACATCAGCTGCCCTCTACACCCCTCTGCAGAGTTTCATGCATTTTAATGAATATGCAGATATAAGAGGCAAGAGTTAGTTTTCTGTGCTGACTAGGAAAAGAGGCACCTTTTCAAAGTGCTGTTTCTCTCTTTATTTCCCAGAGGGAGAGCAACTGCCCTGTCCAGCCCCAGTATAGCATCTCTCCTGTGCAGGGGCATAGCAAGTTTGGAGTGGGCCCAGAGACAAGATTTTAAAATGCCCCGCCCCACTCACAGAAGCTCAGCTCATGAAGTAAAGAAATTGTTAATGAGCCTGAATAGTGGTAACTAAAAGGGCATATATATGTGCTTTTTGTTACCACTGTTCAGCCTCATTTAAGATTTCTTTACTTCATGAGCTGAGCGTCTGTATGTGTGTGTGTGAATGTATATCTATATAGACAGAAAGAATAACCTATGTGCTGCAATAGAACATCATCCTAAATTATTTTTAAAAGGTTTTATAAATCGTGGATGCTGCAAGTCATTTAATGGTACTAGAGAAAGACATGCTGTTCTGGTGGCTCCAGGTCTTAACACTGACATCAATTTTGGAAGATGAATACAACTGAAGGAAGCCTGGGTGGGTGTGTGGCTGGGGGAGTCAGTCATGTGACATGTCTCTAGGGGGCCCCCAAGGCAGTGGGCTCCCAGACATCTGTTTCCCCTTGCCCTATTTTAGTTATGCCCCTGCTCCTGTGGCTGTTGCTGGTGCCTCTCCTGTTTCTTTTTGACTAAGCCCTTTAGGGCTGGGGAACCATTTTCTCCTCATTGCTCTGTTTCTATGAAAACTGCTTGGAGAGCTTATTATTGAAAAGTGGTATAAATAGTAGTGGGAGGTGTGGCTCCACAAGAAGGTGAAGTGGTGGTCTCAGATGGTGAGTGTGGGCCTCCTGCCTCTGGCTGCTGCCACCTGTGTGACCTTGCCCATTCTCACTGTGCCCACAGCTGCCCCACTTGGTGCTCCTGGGCTGGAAGCCCAGCACTGATCTGCTGCCCCTCTTCCAGGTGTTAGAGTGCTGGACTAGGACCAAGGAGACCTGAATTCAAATCCCCATTCAGCCATGAGACTTTCTGGGTGACTCTGGGCCAGTCACTCAGCCTAATCTCCTTCACAGGGTTGTTGTGAGGAGAAACCTAAGTATGTAGTACACAGCTCTGGGCTCCTTGGAGGAAGAGTGGGATATACAATGTCAATAAAATGTCAATAAAATCTCACTGGTGATGCTTAATGCTGGCCAGTCTCTCTCGCTCATCCTTTCTCCCCTCCAGCAAACTTGTCCACTCTGCTTCCTCAGTTTTGGGAGCAGACAAAGCACAGAAGCATTTTGCTGGAGGGGAGTGAGAGAGCAAGCCTGCCAACTAGGTGCAACTGAGGCAATGAGAGGAGCTGGCCACTGCTGATCAATGTTGGCTGCCCATTGTGAGAAAGAACTGGGCTCTCTCTTTGACTTGGCATCCAGCAACAAACTTGATGGTCACTAGCTTGGATGGCTTTAAAAGGGGCTTAGACACATTCATGGAGGATGGGTCTACTAATGGAGGACAGGTCTATTAATGGCTACTAGTCTGTTGGTTATGGGCCACCTCCAGCCTCAGAGGCAAGATATCTCTATATACCAGTTGCAGGGGAGCAACTGCAGAAGCGAGGGCGTGCCCTCACCTCTTGCCTGTGGGCTTCCAAGAGGCATCTAGTGGGCCACTGTGTGAAACAGGATGGTGGGCCAGATAGGCTTTGGACCTGATCCAGCAGGGCTGCCCTTATGTTCTTAAACTTCTGTACTTCCCTTCCAAAATGGAGGGGGCAAAAGAGGGCAAGTTTGTTGGAGGGAGAGTGAGAGGCCCGCCAGGATTAAGCATCACTGGCTGGAGAACAGTGCTGAATGTTGCTGCAGAAGAGTCCATTGAGGGGGAAGATGGGTGGTAAACTGGTGCTGGGCTTCCAGCTCAGGAGTGTTGAGCTGGGTGGGGTGAGTGGGAGATGGTTCCCTTAAGACAGATGGAGGTCACTCACACAATCAAAAACTCTGTTCTACCAGGGCTTGGGAGCTGTGTGTGATTAGTGGTTCTGTATCAGAAGAAAAGATAAGGAAGCTTAGTGGTGTGTAGCCTTCTTTACCATGTGCATACATTCTTGCTTTTGTATGTTACCTTTCCCCAGTTTCTATGTCTTGGAATAGCCTGGCTAAAGGAATATTGTTTCTTTAAGAGATGTTCTTTGGCTGCCTTCCAGGCTGGCCATCTGGAGACGGGGGGCGGGGTGGGGGAGGAGTGTTATCTTAATGTCCTTAGCAAGTTAATGTCCTTAGCAACCATTCAGAAAGTACCAGTAATGAGTATGATTAAGTATATAAATCAACAGATCATCCCTAAAAAAGATTGAACCTCAGTGTTGATCAAGGTTCTTGGGAAGATGCTGCACGTCTGCTAGCTTGGGGTTTGTCCTCTGTTGTCTGGGGCTCCTGACGAGCAGAAGGGACACCAGAGATTCTCGTATTTTCCTCGCTATATTGCATCCTTCTCAGATGGTTGACTTTTGGCCCTTATCTTAGTTGTGGTTCATTGCTCCCGAATCCTGGAACTTGTTTACTTGTCCTTTGGTAAAACGGTGTGCTCTCAATCTTCAGTTGTGTGGAAGCAAGGTAGGAGGAAGGTTTTCCTCTTAACCTTGCTTCCACACAACCAAAGATTGGGAGCACACAGAGCTCCCCAACCATGGTAGAACACAACTTCTAATTGTGTGAATGACTCATGGTGTTGGTGCTGGGTCTGCACAGTGGGAGGGGTGGGGCAGCACAGTACATTGGCAGCCACCTCAAACAGCTTCAAGAAAAGAATTGCTGCTGTTCAGGGGTAGAGTATGCTGCCACAATGTCAATCTCCTCTCTCAAGCATGTGTGTTCATAGAAGCCCTATATGATCTGGAGAGGCTTCTGAATGGAGCCTATAAGTGTAGAATTGTGTGCATGTAGCAGAGGCGTAACGATAGGGGGGGCAGAGGGGGCACGTGCCCCAGGCGCCATCTTTGCTGGTCACGTGGGGGGCGCCGCCATGAGCCCCGCTGCTGATCCAAATTTTTTTTTTTTAAAAAAAATTAAATAAAATTTACAGCACTCAAGGGAGCGCGTCGGCGCTCCCTCCCCCATGAGCAGTCCCTTCCGCGCCAGCGGCTTCCCCCCCAATTGCTTTGTTTGCTGCTGGCCTGGCTTCGGCTTGGCGGCGCCCCGGCGGGCGCCTAGTTCACTGCTTGTGTCACGACGAGTCGATGGAACTTATCAGGCCAGAGGGAGGGTCTAGTCACGCACGGCACGTCAAGCTGCGCATGCGTGCATCTGTCCTCCTCCTCCCAGCTTGCCTCGCCTTCTGCACGTGGCGCGTGGAGAGGAGAGCCGAGCGAGCGACGAGCGTGGGGCTGGGGCTGCAGGCAGCAGCACACGGAGTGAAAAAGAAAACTTTAAAAAAGGATTCAGCGGCGGCATTATTAGTAGCGTGCACTCGAGGTGTGTGTGTTCTTCTCTTCTCTCTCTCGTGTCGTGGGCGTGGCGGGTGTCTTAGTTGCCTTGATGTAGCCCCCCCCCCCGGCCGCCCCGATGCTCCTCTCTTGTCTTGTCTGCCCCCTCCACTCCAGTCCTCCCGCCCAGCATGGCAAGGGCAGCAGGTTCGCCCTCTGCGCCGCCTCCCCCCTTTCTGCCAAAGCGGTCATTTCATTTCAGGAGCCAGGCATTGGCAATTATCCCCTTAAAGGGCGGGGGGAGGGGGGCGTCGTGAATAATTCCCCCCGGCAGGGACAGGCAGGCAGCAGCAGCAAAGCCTGGCCTGGCCGGCTGCCTCTCTCTTCCCCGGTTGCCCCGGTGCCCCAGAAGGAAGGGGCCAACTAGCATGCGGGGGTGGCGGGAGGAGGCAAAAGTAGGGCACATCGGGATCGGGAAGGGAAGGGCAGCCCGGAATGCCACGGAAGCAGCAGAGCTTGAACCCCCCCCCGCCCTGCGCGGGATAAAAGTCAAGTGCTTCTGCGGCTGCAAAGTGCCCCTGCACATTTGTCTCTAGTGCCTCGCAGAGTGGCTTGCATGAAGCGCCTGTTTGGCTCCCTCTCCCTCACCTTTTGCTTTGTTCCGGTTCCCCCCCTCAGTGCCGGGAAAATGGAGTCGCCCGCCTGACTATAAAAGGACAATGCAGCACATGCTTGTTTTAGACAGAGGGGAGCGCTTCGAAGAGGACGTGGCTGTGTTCTTATGTGAAAACAGTGGTCCTGGCCGGGGAGCCGACCAGAGGGTGGACGGTCAAGCAGAGGAGGAGGGAAGCGCTTTGCTCGCATGTTATTGTAAAATAAGAGGTGAGGGCTCTAGTTTTGTGGGGAAGCAGTGCAGTAAGAAGCGGGGAGGAAAAAGGAGTCTGGAAGGTGCCTCTCGCATTTCACCAGTAGGGGTGGCAGCAGCTGAAGCTAGCCAAAGTCCATGCCTGTCTAATGACAGTGCCCAGGCTCCTTAATTCTCCTTCATCCACCAGCCTTAAAAGACTCTGTGAGCAGCTTCCCTACTCGAAACGGGGAGAAGCGAGTTTACAGGGAAGGGGATTCGCCGCGTGTGCCTTCTTGTCTACTAAAAAACCAAATCAACGCGGCTCTCCTTTAAATCCCCCCTGATGGGATTTAAAGTGCCTTTAATGAGATCCAGCTGGGAGCGGAGATAAGGTTCAGTGAAGGTACCAGCCTCCTGTTTATTTGGGTCCCCTTCTTTTTTCTTTTGTTTACTTTTAACACTTCTCACCCCTTTGCCATTCTCTCCAGTCCCTCCTTGGACTTTCAGCATTCTGCCAGGGCGGAGGGGAGAGACAGGCAGGAGGTTCCTGCATTCCAAATACACCTCATCAGTGCTTCATTTGTTCTGTTTGTTTTATCTCCTGTTCCTATTAAGAGAGGTGTTTGCTTTGGCATACCTTACAATGAATAGACTTAGCAGCACTAAGCTCTGCCCCCCACCCTTTTCCTTCTTTTGAGATATCTTGATAGTTAGAGGTCTACTAACAGGCTGGCTATCAAGGTAAAGCAGCTTCTGTCAGTTTCTCTCTCTCTCTCTCTTACTCTTAAAGAGAGCTCAATTGATTCTGTCAGTGTAAAAACATGTAGAAAACTGTATGGTGGGGTGGGTGTCTCACTCTTGGCACCTCTGGCCGGGCTGCCCCCCTCCTTGCAGGAGGTGTCCCTAGAAGCAAGCAAGCAAAAGTATGCCGGGTCTCCCTCAGAGACATGCATTGTCCCTAGCAGCAGCGTTAGTCGAGCTTTGCTCTTCTCAAGCCCAAGGCAAGCCCTCCCCCCACAAGCCTTCGGCAGGCAGAGGAATCCCATCTCCTCCTCGTGTGTGTGTGTGTGTGTGTTTTCCCCTCCACAGTAGCTTTCCCCGGGGGGGGCGTGGCGGGGGGGGCGCAATTTCAGTGCTTGCCCCGGGCGCTGTTTTCCCTAGTTACGCCTCTGGCATGTAGGGTTCTTTCAGTATAGTCTTGTAGGGTTGAATTGCTGTGCTGTATATGTGTAAAATTGTACAATGAAAGATTCCATGCAGAGATTCAACCGAATGCTCATAGGTTGTCTTCTGCATGGATTCAATCACTCCAGATACACTGCATGAATGGGTTTTACACACACTCTCTCTTCCTTCCTGCCTCTGCTTTCCAAGGGCACATGTGTTGCTGGTGCTGCCGCCATCACCCAGAGCACAATTTCTTAACACCTGGAACATGAGTGTGTGATCTCCATGATGGAGATGAGGGTTCACAGAAGGGGGGAAATGACATGAGGCTCACAGTGGCAGCTTTGGGTTCTGCTGTCCCTGTGGCTTCTGAGCAGCAGCTGGACTCGCAAATCGAAGGTGTGCAGGCTCCCACTTGCAGAGTATCTGGCCAAAGCAAGAGAGGATGCCAAACCTTATGCAGCCAAAGTGGTGGAGGCATAGCTCTGCATAATTGCAGGTGGGGAGGCACTGCCCAGATTGTCAGGGTGATGAGTGAGTGTGTTCCTAGTGCTGCCAAATCGGGTATTATACACTGCCAAGGATTGGCCCTACCACAGCCCAGACAGTCCTTGGCCAATTGATCAGGATCGACCTTCTGTCTAAATGGTATAAATACCACACAGTGCATTGGTCCATATTTATTCATCTTGCCCTGCAGTCTGGGGCCTGCTCCATTGCTTTTGCCATCTGGCTCCATCTGCTTGCATGTGCTTGTGGTTCACACTGCTTGGGGCACAAATGAGTCTAGGTTGTATTTGTTGGAATTTGTAACTATTTTTCAAGACACCAACAAAGGAAGTTACCCACTTCAGTTACAGAGTGGAGGGCAGAGTTTTGTTGCTGCAGTTATCTAAAGAATACACATGGAGATTGTTGTACAACCTAAACTAAATGTGTTTATTGATGAAATACATTTTGGATAGGAGAGACCCAGACCTGTCTAAAAGCTACATAATGGATAGGCTTGTGCATTTTGATTCGGGTACAAAACGTTTTGTGCCCGAAAACAGCAATTTTGGAGGTTTTGTAACCGAAACAAAATCAAGAATTAAATAACAGAGATATTTGTTTTCAAATAGAAATGACTGTGTTTCAGACAGAATGCTTTGTTCTTCGGAAAAGCATTGCAATTGAAACTGACTTCTCTGACTCTCTCCACTCCAGCTGAGGCACTGAGTGATTAGCAGAAGATAAGATATGCAAAAAGCTGTTGAGCATGAATGGTTGAGTTAAGCTGTTCCAGAGTACCAAGGCAGTTCATTGGTCTATCTTGCTATCTCAAATGCCCTGTGGTCACTGTTCCATGGGGAGGGAGTGTTTTTATTGAAAGATTGCTTGAATCCACAGATGGGTTGTGCTGCTGTGCTAGTGCCACAGGGACAGGCTCCTTCCCGATGCAAAATTCTCAAATAACTGTGCCAAAAAACTAAGTGTTGTTGTTGTTCATCATTCTCTTCATTCTTTCAACTTGTATATGTGAGGCTTCAGAGGCAAAACAGTGGGTTGGGTGGCAGTGCCCCAAAGGTGGTGCACCAAGATTCCAAATAGGGCAAAGGGCTGATTTCTTAGGAATTTCTGAGGTTTATGTGTCTTTAAGATTCCCCCCCATAGGGAATAATGGCGGTTTCAGCAGCCCCATAACTCCACCTGGGGGGCACTGGGATGGCCCAAAGCGAGTGGTGGTGTAGTGCACAGAAGGTGCCAACAACCCCCCTGGATTGCTAACCCATTGGGGTACTGGGCTTTGTTGTTTCTGAGGTGTTGAGTTCAGATTCTCTGGTAGCAAATGATTTTTAATGAAAAACCATGAATCCACTCTCATATGCTACTAGAGAATCTACTCTCAGAACACCTCTAGAACAATAAAACCCCGTACTTCATGGGTTGGCAACCCATGTGGTGGTTGGCACCCTATGTGCACTACTCCACCACTTGCTCTGGACCACCCCAGTGCCCTTCAAGTGGAGTTATGGGACTGCAGAAACCTCCATTATACCCTATGAGGAAAATCTGAAAGACGCGTAACTTCATTAATTCTTTAAAAATCAGCCCTTTGCCAAATTCCTCTGAAAAAATTGTGGTTGCTTCCTTGTACAAACTGGGCACTACCACCAACCACACTCAACTCTGGGCCACCCCTCCCCCACACCCACGTGAAGCTATACTTTTCCTGAAACCTCCATCATACCCTATGGGGAAAATCTGAAAGACGCATAAACTTCAAAAATTAACCACATATCAGCAGTTTGCCCAATTCCTTTGAAATCTTTGTGGTAGCTTCCACTCATTGGGCACTATAACTCCCACCCACTGTTTTGACCATGTGACCCATTCTTTAATCTGAATGAATTTTAATTCAGATTTGGATTAATTCAGATACAAAACAAAACTGGGGTGATTCAGAAGGCTTAATTTCAGACAAAATACAAAATGGGGTTGATTTGGATTTGGTACAAATCGAAACAGAAAAAATACAAAACGCACAACCCTAATAATGGATAGGTGGAGAGATGTTTCCATCTACTCTCCAAGAGGCAAGGAAGAGGACTCGCTTTCCACAGGAAACACCTGAGAAGTCAAGGCAGGGGTCATAGAGTAGAGGTAAAGCAGGGACAGGTAAGGAGACCCTCACTAACTACCCTACTCCCAATGCCCCTAGTGGTCGTTAGGATAGTTGGTGCAAAACATCGATACACTAGAACTCCATCTCTAACAGTACTAGCACTGCTACTGGCCATGTCTCTGGGTGAAGGGACTCTGTTCCTCCCTCCCTCCCATTCGTGCATACCAGTATCCTTATTTATTGTCATGAAACCTAGGAGGATATTGAATGAGGGCTCAGTGCTGGAGGCCTCACTTCTGTGCTTGAGGCCATCAGATTGTTCCTTGGTTGCACTGTGGCTGTTACTCCTTGTTTCTACATAATTGCTAGCTATAGACTACAGAGAGATACATAGACTACAGAGATAACATGACTTTTTGTTGTTGTTGTTTAGAAGCTTATTGTCATATGAGGAAGATACAGCATGACCTGGCACTAGTAGTGGCACTAGAAGAAAAAATGAAGGGGGGGGGGCAGAAGGGGCAACACTCAGTTCTGGATGAGTGAGCTATGCCTCACATGTTAGATCTCTGAAACAGAAATTGGGGGGGGGGGTGGCTTGTCTGAGGGGCCATTTGCCCTGCCCCTGAGCTACCTTTGCCTGGACATGTCCCAGTGTGGTGCTATTTCCACAGGATTCCTGGGCTGGCACCCATTCTGGAAATGCTTCCATCCTAATCGGAGTCTCCTCAAAACCAATCGATCCAGCAAGCTATAGTGTTACATATCAGAGATGCCAGCAAAACTGGGATCTGGGCCCCAGCTGCTGGACAGTGCATTAAATAAACAAGACTCTAGGGTTAGGGCTGTGCATGGAACTGGCTGGCCAGTTCGTTCCGGATCTCCTTCGAACCCCCCTGGTTCAGTCCGGGGGGTTCACAAACCTTTTTTTACCCCCTTCATGGGAGGAGTTGGCTGTGGCAGGGGTCTGTGGAGGTTCCCTCTACCCCCACTGTCCTCCCTTGCAGCCCAAACTGGCCCATTTGGCCAGCTCTTAAGCCCGTTGGGGGCCTTCTCCCTCCAGCATGACCCAGGCCATATAGAGGCCAATTGCACAGGTGTGGCAGGCTCCAAAATGACTGCTGTGCTGGAGGGGAAGTCCCAAATGGGCCAAAGAGTAGGCCAAATGGGCCAGTTTGGGCTGCAAGGGAGGTGGGCGGAGGGAGTAGTAACGGCCGTGGACCTGCCACCTCCAACAACTCCCCCAAAGGGGGTAAGGTAATTTTTTGTTAAGTCCATGAGCCCCTGAACAGTTGTGGGGGGGTGTCCAGGGTCAGACCAAAAAGAGGATGGTTTGGTTCGACCCTGAACATTTGAACCAGACCGGTTTAACGTCAAACACATTGAACATCGAACCTGTTCTCACATCCCTAAGCAGCACTAGTAAATCAAATGTTAAAGAGGCAGGCCCTGCTGTTGCTCACACACCTCCCTTTTTATTGTTCCTTATAACCTCAATTTGGCTTCTTTCCAGTTTTATTACTCAGGATTTTATATTTTTCTGTCTTCTCATGAATTTTAACTTTTCTGCATCCATTTTTATGCCTGCCTTTCATGCATTTTTATGACTTTCACTATTTCTCAAGCATTTATGCCCTCATGCTTTTGGTGTATTAGCTACTATTTTTAGTCCTTTTAGTATTAATATGTTCCATCTTATATGTAATCACTTTTTATCTACTCTCACTTTAACATATATTCACCCTTATAATTTATGCTGGTCCTTGATCGTAATAAAGACTGATTGATTGAATGTTGAATGGATCTTATTACCTACCGTTCCTTGCGCTTGAGGCATTCAGTGCTGGGAAATGTATCCTTTCCCAGCAGGGCCTCACTGCCCTGAAATGAACAAAAGCAAAGGAGAAGGTGAACAGGAAGTTACTGCTTTTCAAAAACCTTACTTTCTACCATCTCAGGGAATCTCCTGCTCTTTGGCTCCGAGTGTGATTTCACTGAACTGCCCATAAGAAAGCCAGGAAGGAGAGATGGCCCACATTGGACACCAGCTGTCACCAGCAATGGCTGAGAAGGTAAGCTATTCCTTGGTCAAAAGGCAACACATCTGCCAATGGGCATCTGCTAAGAATGCAGGTTTTCTCTTCCACACTTCTCCTGTACCTGATATGCATACAGTTTACCTGTTCAGACATGACAGTGTAAGAGTGTGCAGGGGTCTGTATACATGTGTATGGGCTGGTTTAGATAATACTTCATCTGCTAAACAAACCACATGTGATCAGGCTGCATGGTGGCATCAGTGGCTGTGGGGAGGGTTGGCAACGGGAACGTTTCCCCATTTTGCCCTCTATAGAACACTGCTACTGGCAGCAAGTTGGGGCACAGTGGCTGCAGGAGGGGGGGTGGGTGGGGGTGAGGAGGGGAGAGTTCCTCCTTGTACCTTCAAAAAGACTGCTGCGTGGCAGGATGGTGGAGGGGTGGTGAGCTCCTCCCAGCTCCCTTTCTCCCAAGGGACTGCACAGACCTCTCTGCCGTACAGTGTTCTCGGCCTTCCTCTACACATGGAGTAGGAAGGCTGAAAATGGGCTGCACAGCAGAAAGGCCCATGGGAGGAGGGGATTCTGGAGATTCTGCAACTGCATGACTTGTCCCCTTAGCTAAGCAGGGTCTGTCCAGGTTGCATATGAAAGGGAGACTAGAAGTGTGAGCACAGTAAGAGATTCCCCTCAGGGGATGGAGCCGCTCTGGGAAGAGCAGAAGGTTCCCAGTTCCCTCCCTGGCTTCTCCAAGATAGGGCTGAGAAAGCAACCTTGGAGAAGCCACTGCCAGTCTGTGAAGAAAATACTGAGCTAGATAGACCAATGGTCTGACTCGTTATATGGCAGCTTCCTATGTTCCTAGCTCTCTGTTAATCCAACACTAGTGAGAGCAAACAACTAGGTAGGAGGAGGGAGAAGTGATTGTGTGAGAGACAGCAACTTGATAGGACAGCTTTTCCTCCTACCTTGGTCAAATAACAAGGTGCTGGCTATTACCTATAAAGCCCTAAACAGCTTAGGCCCTGGGTATTTAAGAGAACATCGTCTTCACCATGTGCCCCAACACCTGTTACCTTCATCTGGAGAGGTTCATCTCGGTTGCCACCAACTTGTCTGGCGGTTACTTGGGAATGGGCCTTCTCCATTGCTCCCCCTGGACTTTGGAATGCATTCCCTGTTGAAATCGGAGCCTCCCCATCTCTGGCAACTTTTAAAAAGGCACTGAAGACACATTTATTCACTCAATTAGATGTATCGTTTTAAATTTCTTGATCTTGGTTTTAAATGTTAAAATGATTTTAATTGTTTAATTGATTTAGTTTTGATTTTAATTGTTTTGTTGTAAACTGCCATGAGTCATTTTTGGAAGGGTGGTATATTAAGTAAGTAAATAAATACTGGGTATGAAAGCTCAGTAGGGCAGTACTTGTTTTTGGTTGTGTGAACAGTATGGGATCAAGCTTGTTGGGGTGAGACAGAGCATATTTTGCCATATCCATTTTCTCTTTTACCAGGAAAGAGCCAAAGTCCGGATCTCTAAATCCCTCTCGGATGGCGAAAAAGTGGCTATTGCTTCTAGAAAGCAAGAGGTGAAGAAAGGCCTTGCCAAGCTTGGGATTCAGTGCGATACGGTAGGATTTCATTGATTTTGTTACCCTAGAACAGGGCTAGGCAACCTTTGCCACTCTAGCGGTTGAACTACAACTCCTGTCACCCCAGCCACAATAAACTCAACAGCTGTTCAACAGCTGGCAAAGGTTGTCTACCCCTGCTCTAGAAAGCAGTTACAAACCTTACCAGAAAGCTTCACCAGGGCATTCCATGAGGCCTCTTTCCAGTGGTGGCTAAAGAACTCTGTGTGCTTGAAGCAGGGTGCCTAATGCTGCAAGCCCTTGCACATGCCTGCTTTTCCTTCTTTAAAGTGGGGGCATCTTTCTGCCTCACTAGTGTCCCAAAAATCGGCTGCCTGAAGTGACTGCCTCACCTTGCCTAATAGAAGGGCCACCCCTGCCTTCTTCATATCCAAAAAGAGGCCACAAACTTGCCAGTTCTCTGGAAAGGATATTGGTCTCCTGCAGATGTTCAAAATGTCCTACAGCTGGATCTGTGGAGAAGGGGAAGGATGGGGTTGCATGTGGAGATTCCCAGACTCCACATGCACTATGCACCATATAAGTTGGGAACTACATACTCTAATATTCTGTCTGAAGATGGCACAAGGAGCAGCATTGGGTGTATGTGCATATGGGTGTATGGGCAGCACCTGCATTGGGTATGTGCATGGGTGAATGGGCAGGGTATGTGCATTGGGTGTATGTGCATTAACACCTGTGGAAATGAGACCTGAAATACATGGATGTCCTGTTTGTGTGTGACAGTAACTATCCCACCCATCCCTTCATCACTTCACCTGTACATACTTTGCACAGGGATATTATGGGACTTAATATGTGCTTATATAAGGCAATTATACTAGAGCTGTAGTGTTGTTTTTTTAAAATCTCAAATATTGTCAAACTTGCAAATGGTACATGTCATATTTCAAATCCGTAATTTGACATTCAAACTTTGATCATGAATTTTTGGCACTCTGCATTGCCATCAGTCCTCCCTCTAACAGGGATTCCCAGATGATGTTGACTACAACTCCCAGAATCCCCAGCTGCAATGGCTTATGCTTGGGGATAATGGGAGTTGTAGTCAACATCTGGGAATCCCTGTTAGAGGAAACATTGATTGCCATTTCTTTTTGTTTTTTCAAATATGTATTTCATAAGCTGTAAATACCATTGCATGCCGGTCATTGGCTAATATACTGCATATCTGCTATCAAATACTGTCAAACAGCAAAATGTCTAAAATGCAAGTGTTCAAATCCAGTTATAATTATATTTATTATCTCCTGCATGATCCCCACCACACATTAAGGTCAACTGAGGAGGTTCATCTCCAGTTACCACCAGCTCGTTTGGTGGTGACTCAGAGGTGGGCCTTGTCTATTGCTCCTCCAGGGCTGTGCAATGCGCTCCCTGCAGAAATCCGTAATCTGAATTCTCTATTAGCCTTCAGGAGAGTCCTTAAAACGTATTTGTTTGGCCTGGCTTTCCAGGGTTTTTAAATCGGTTTTAATATTTTAACCCAGTTTCACGGTTTATAATTAATGCAATTTAGTTGTGTTAAAATGTTTTTAAATTGTTAGTTGTTGGTATGTTCTGTTTAATTTTTGTTCTAGCTCTTTACTGTTTTAATGGTTTGTTTTAATTGTAAACCGCCCTGAGCCATTTTGGAAGGGCGGTATAAAAATCAAATAAATAAATAAATAATTGACATAAGGCAATGCCAGATATAATTGGGATATTCAGAGAATAATAGCTGAATACGTTATTTTCTCTTCATCAGGACCAAATTCCCAATATTACTGTCCTTGGATCAGGAGGAGCTCTGCGGGCCATGATTGCTCTTTATGGGACACTAGCAGAGCTGAAGAAATACCAATTTTTGGACTGTATAATGTACTTGGCTGGGGTGTCAGGTTCCACCTGGTAGGTATATAGTACTGAAGGTGAGAAAACGGGAGAAATGTTCGGTAAGAACATGGAATCCCTGCTTATTAGGCCAGACCAAGTAAAGGCTGGATCAAAACAATAGTGGATCTTTCACAGTATTCTGTTTCCAGTAGTGAAATGTCTCTGGAAAACCTTTTATAAAGATGGCATGAAGATTATGTATATTCCCACTTATTTGTCCCTGGTACCCTGTAATTAGAGGTATACTGCCTCTGTATATGGAAGCTCTGTTGAACTACAGTGGCTGATTCTCGATAGTACCACTAGCTATTGTCTGCAGAAAATCCTGAGGCCACTCACACAATCAAAAGCTCGGTTCTGCCCAGATTTGGGAGCTGTGTATGCTCCCAATATTTGGTTGTGTGTAAGCAAGGTAGGAAGAAAAGCTACCCAGGTTATCCTCTTACCTTCCTTCCACACAACCAAAAATTGGAAGTGTACACAGCTCCCAAATCTGGATAGAATCCAGCTTCTAATTGTGTGAATGACCTCACTGTGTAATTGTAGTGATTTTCAGTTCAGAAGGACCTCAATATTCATGGACTACCTCCTCATGCCAAACACATGCCATAAGGTACTTGCCAGTTGCTATCCTAAATTCCCTATTGCTGCTCTGTATTTGAGGTTGTGACCAAGAAAAGAACCTAACTATTGAGCAGTGTGTGAGGTGGGCAAAAAAGACTCCCATCACCAGTCAATTAAACAGAGGCCAATATCAACCTGGCCCCCTGCAAAAGGGCAATCAGCCAAAACCTACACCACACTCCTAGGTTGTGGTGTTGTGGCGGGGGAGGGGTTGCCTTTCAAACACCAAATGAGTGTTTGAAGCTGCAATAGCTCACAAACTCCACCCATTGAGGGGTCTCATCCAATATCCAATCAGGCTCACAAAATGTTTAGTGTTTCATTAAGATGCTGAGGTGTGGCAAAGGAGCCTTTCCAGGATGTCCCTGGGAAAAGGGTTGCATTATTGTGGACTTGGGATTTTTATTCTTGGTTGACTGCCTCGTGACGTCTTCTGTAGTTTCATGCAACTTAGTAAAGTGTATGTTCCTGGGAACACCAAGCTGAAACTAAAAAGGATCGGTGTTAGAATTGTATCACAGAGTTAAGGCTTTTGGTTTCCAAGTCCTACAAACAAATTAGTAAGTTCCCCATTAGGATTTTGGTCGAAATCCTGTCAAACATTCTTCCCCCTCCCCTCCACCATTTTGGTGGAGCCAAAGCTCTCCATGGTTTCTCAAGTTGAGGCAGTGGCCAGGAGCACTTTTTATCAGCTTCGGCTGATACACAAGCTACATCCATTTCTAGAGGTAAATGACCTTAAAACAGTGGTACATATGTTGGTAACCTCCAGACCTGACTACTGTAACGTGCTCTAGGTGGGGCTGTCTTTATTCATCGTCTGGAAACTACAATAGGCACAGTATGTGGCAGCCACATTTGTTTCTGGAACACCACAAAGGTACCACATAACATCAGTTTTGAAAGAACTGCACTGGCTGCCAATATGTTTCTGGGTGAAATATAAGGTGCTGGTTATTACCTATAAAGCCCTTAATGTATTGGGTCCAGGCTATTTAAGAGAGCATCTCCCTTGCCATTAACCCTGCTGCCTCTTAGGATCTTCTGGAGAGGTCCAGTTACAGTTGCCACCAGCTCATCTGGTGGCGTCTCAGAACCAGGCTTTCTCTGTGGCTGCCCCAGGGCTGAAATAAGAGCATCTCTGTTTGTTTTCAGGAAGACCCTCAAAACTCTCCAGTTCTTGCAAGCTTTTAATTTGAATGAATTTTAATAATTTGTTTTAATAACTGTTTTATACTATTTTTGTGTCTTGTGTATTTTAATCTGTGATCTTTAATGTGTTAAATCTTGTACACCTCCTAGATATGTACATATCAGGCAGTATAAAAATATGATAGATGACTTTTTTTGTTCAAAGGTGCCTATCAGCTCTCTACAGAACTGAAGACTGGGTGCAAAAGATAGAGTTACTGGAAAAACATCAGTGTGAAAAACTTGCCAATAGCAAAATAGATCTGAAGATGGCCAAAAGAGCTGTTATTGAGGCTTCAAAAGATGAACTTTATTCACTGACTGATTTCTGGTCCTATTTTATTGTGCACAAGCTGCTAAAGGAGGTGGGTAAATAAATTAGTCATGCCCAAAGCCCCATGTAAAAAAACCTGAAAGTGTGTAGAGATTTCTGCTGTTCTTAAGCAACTCTGACAATAACATCCCCCTGAGATTCTGCTATGATCCCTCAAATGTTACGCACTCCATGAGAGACCCATCCAAAGCAAGGATGGATGGAGCTCTCATTTTCCATCTGGATTTTCTATTCAGATTTTGTATGCTAAAAATTCCTGTCTGTGTGTGTGTGTGTTAGGGGGTGGTGGTCACCAAAACACCACACCTTTATCTTGTGATGTGTTTCTCACCCCAACATCTGGTGTAACTATACATTGCAAAGTACACCTTCTTAAATTCTGATTTAAAGATATGTACATGGAATGCCCAAATCGTAGATATCTCCATAGCTTATAAAATTCAGTCTGTTGGGGAACAGGGGAGGTCTGGAACAGTTCATTCCATTGCAAGTGCTGACAAGAGAAGAACTTAACAATATCCTTATCACTAAGCTGAGTTGAGCAACTTTTAAAAACCACACCTTCATAAAAAATATGATGGGGCTGCCTGTGGGTAGACAGAAGTGGTTTTGAGACACAAGGTGAAAACCCTTTCTTAAAACCGGCTGCCACATGTGGGTTGCAAACAGATTTGATAGACTGAATTAAATCCATGTCTTTTTCAGTTCGATGAGTCTGAACTGTCTGCACACAGGAGATCTTGTGAGACTGGGAAAAATCCTTATCCTATCTATGCAGCTGTGGACAAGAAAACGTATCTGAAACAAAACAGAGGTGATTGCACTTCATGCAGACCCCCCCACTCTTTCTTAAAATCAGCACAGCATCCTTCCAGTGGCTGTTGCTGGTGCATGTCTTATGTGTCTTGTTTAGATTGTGAGCCCTTTGGGGACATAGAAGAACTCCATTTACTTATATCTATGTGGGCCACTTTGGGATCCCTAGCTGAAATGTGGTATGGTATATAAATATTCATTGTATTTGTATCCCTACCAAAACAAAGTTGTAGGTAAGGCTCCCACACCTAGTATTTCTAGACTTGATCTAAATCTCTAGAGAACTTCTGCTCCTCATGTACTCCCTCTTGCCTGCAAACAGAGCTGTAAACATAGGGGGCCTATTCAAATAATGCTATTATAGTTGGATCCCAGATTTTTAGTCTGAATTGCAAAAAATAAAATAAAATAAATAAATAAATTAAAAAATTTAAGAGCTAGGTCTGAGATGACAACACAACAACTGGATTGCATTTTAATGTTTGTTTAATGAATTAATGGATTTTAATTTATAGTCTATTTCAAGGGATTAGGACAGATAACAGTATATTAATTAAAACCTGATCTGCAGTCATCTTACTTGCATCTTGCCTCATTATAACCTACCTTAGTTATCAAAGCCAGTTTACATAAAAACCTATTGCAATACTTCTGGAAGGCACTCAGTATTAGGTTACATAAGTATCTCTTTCCAAAGAACCTGAACTCATTGCCACAGATTTGAAGGTGACATGCTGCCAATATCTTCAAATTATATTGGGTTAACTAAAGAAAATAAATCAAAGAAGAAATATCACACTTCACTTAGTAGAAATTTTATCTTTGAGAATGTGCGAGGCATTAAGTAACTCCGAGTAGATGTGTTCCCCTATTTTACTGTCATGGAAAAAAATGTGGCATGAGATTGCATTTTTTATTTCTCTGGCTAACAAGGAGAGAAGCTGTGAAAGTAAACCCACCTTGCCACATTGTGGAATGACAGCATGGGTAAGTAGGGCTGTGCATGAAACCGGTATGCCCAGTTTGGTTCAAGTCCGAATCAGACGCCAAAGGAACTGGGCATGTTTGGTCCCCCCCCACCCCCCTCCCCGCCGAACAGACACTTTAGTTCAGCAGGAATTTGATCCAGACTGGGAGTTCTAACAAAAACACATGTTTTTTTAAAATGAAACTCACTGTCTCCATGGAGCAACACCTCTAAGGAGCACTGCCATGACTGCAGGTCGTGCAGATGGCCAGTGTGTATCTGTGGTGGCCTCCAAAATGGCCACTGCCAGTGCAAAGAGGCCCAAAATGGACTGATTGGAGGCCGATGGGGGGAGGGAGAACTGCCAGAGATCTTTCTGTGGCTGTAGCAGCACACCCTGGAGGCAGTGAGTTCTTAAAAGTTGTTGTTGCTGGAACTCCCAGACCGGCTGTGGGGTGGGTGTTGGTGTTTTGGATAGAGGGCAAGCTGGGGGTGAGCCCTCAAGCAGGCCAGGTCTGATGGCAAACCAGCTTGAGTTTGAGTTTGAGCTGGTTCCCACATCCCTATAAATAAGTGGTTTTTCTACACATTGTGTAAACATTAATGTGGTAGCAGTTCTGCTGATGTGTGAAGCCAATCCCTTCCAGGGGAAATTCCCTCTAAATTCACTTTGAATTCTGCTGTAAGGAATATTTGGTGGCAGTCTGTCTCCTGAATGTTCAGTTTACATAACACTTAGTTCTTTTATTCTCAGTCTTCATTTATTTTCCCCATTTATTTTCTCTAGGCACCTGGTTTGAATTTACCCCTCATGAAGCTGGGGTTCCTGGTCTGGGGGCGTATGTTGACATCAAACACTTTGGGAGCGTATTTGAGAAAGGGCAACTATATGAAAAAAAGAAGGGGAAAAACATCTGCTATCTGCAAGGTACACCATCCAAATTGCTTCCCAAGTCTGCCATTCTCAGAATGCCAAATTCCCGAACTATTTTCTGTTGGCATGATCAACTGATAGGAATGATGAAGAAGGGTGTGTAGCCAAGTACTAATCAACACTTAAATATAAATGTAAACCAAAGAAGTTATGAAACAGCCGCTCTTTATATGCTATGCAGGAGGACTGGTTATAGCCGATAACCTTTGTCAATTAAAAAAAACTTGCGTTACTACACAATTATTGTATTTATTTATTTACGGTCTTTGACCAAATAGTACAATACATTTACATGAAAAACTAAAACTGCCTTTCATCAAAAAGTTTACAAAGTGACGTAGAAGGAGAAGGTAGTTTCCTGCTTCAAAGGTTCAGTCAGAACAAACAAACCACAAGGTAGACACCAGCAACAGCTGCTGGAGGACGCTGCTGGGGTGAATAGAGCCAGTTTCTCTTCTTTCTATTTATCTCTCCAGTTTTTTGTTAAATGAAGAGGAGGACTATTGACGGTTTAACTGATTTCTGCCATTTACTTTATTATGGCATTTTGTACACTTGTATGGGATGAGATGGGAATTTTGATTATAGAATATTGGTGGATATGTGGTATTGTGTTTACAATACATACACTTTTTCTGTAATGGCAGAACTAGTGTTTTCATTTTCATTTTCTTCATTGATTGGTCTTGTTCTGAATTGTTTGATTAAGTCCAGGGGAGTGTTCTGTGAGAGGTTTAAATTTTATTTTTTCTCTGACGATTAGATTTATTTTTTAGATCTACTCTCTTCTTCTAACAGATTATCTTTACTCATTAAAGTATACTTAAATATTATTACTGTGTTTTCTTCTTGTTTTCTTAGCTGTGGATAAGTAATTGCTCTTATTCATGTATGACTATGTCGATCTCAGAGATGTAACCTGTTCTATTTCTATTACTAATAAAAGCAAAAATTCTTGGGGGGGAGGAAGAAAGGTCCCCCTTTCCCCTGTTAGCAGGGGTTAAACTGGTGTCCAGGGAAAGGATGGTGTACATGTATGAGACGTGGGGCTGCACCTTCCTCCTTTCGGTGTTGATGGGGCCATCTTAGGTGGACATGGTGAAAAATCTAACCTTTAAAAAACTAATTTGGGCCTCTTGTTGACATCAATGAAACACGGGACTTCTAATTAGGGATGTACAAATTGATTTGGGTACAAAATGATTTGCACCCAAATCTGGCTGATTCGGGTGATTGTAGACAGAATAAATTGCCCCTGTGCTCAATTGCCCAGATTCAGGTACAAAGCAAATCACCCAGATTTTGACCTGAAAAAGTTTAGGGATTCAGACCTTCATTTTGTGGCCAAGGTGGGTTGGGTGGTAGTGCCCAATGGGTGGAAGCTACCACCCAAATTTCAAAGAAATTGGGCATGGGGGTGATCTTTAACAATTTTTTGAAGTTTGCGATTTAAACCTTCCCCCCCCAGGGAATAATGAGGATTTCAGCAGACCCATAACTTCACCCAAAGTGGGTTGTGGTGTAGTACACATAGGGTGCCAACCATCCTCAAAATCTCTCATTTCCTACCAGAGAATCTCTCAAAACACCTCGGACATTGAGAACAACAAAACCCAACGCCACATGGGCTTGTGGGTGGTTGGCACCCTATGTTCACTATACAACAGCCCGCTCTGGGCCATCCTGGTGCCTCCCAAGTGGAGTTATGGAACTGCTGAAATCCCCATTATTCTTTATGGTGTCAAAGCTTAAAGATACACAATTCAATTTTTTTAAAAATCACCCCTTTCACCAATTTATTTGAAATCTGGGTGGTAGCTTCCATCCATTGGGCACTACTACCCACCCCACTCTTATGCCTCTCGAAACCCTTTTTTGTCCTGAATAGATTTGGATTCAGAAAATTTGGGTACAAATTGAATCTGGGGTGATATGTGGGGGCAGAGTCAGACCCCAAACAAATCCAGGGTGATTCGATTTGGGTACAAATCTTTTTTAAAAAATTGATCTGTGCACATCCCTACTACTAATGCCATTTCTTCCTTATTTCCAGGTTTATGGGGAAGTGCCCTTGGAAGTGAGAAGGAAGTTATTAAGACGATGTCAGGTATGGCTTTCTGTGGTCAGAGCTAGGATTGGAGACCATGTGAGTCTGATAGGAGCCCATTACTCCAGAAGAACCAGTCGTATGACTGAACAAGCTATTCTTGTTCACCATAGACCCAAAGGCAAGGGTTCTCAAATGGTTTGATACTGTGGCCCCCTAAAAAAACATAACTCCCCCCATGCTTAAAGCTGCTGACTGACATCCCGATGAATGATGTGTAGACCAGAAACATGTTGTTAAGCATGCAAACATGTTTCCATTCTAGCAGGGCGCGAGTGATGTGCGAACCGGTTTGGTTCGGGGGTTTGATAGTTCATGGTCGGACTAACCCCTCCCCTGGTTCAGTCCAGACCCAGATGGGGAACACACACACCTCACGAAGTTCTGTGGTTTTGCAATCTTTAAATTCTTAAGAAAGAATTTAAGAGGTTTTTTACCTTTTACTCCCCTCAGAGTTCCTGGAGCTGCTGGGGTGGGGGGGTGTCTGCTGCAGTTCCCCCTCACCCTGCTGGCCTTCTAAAAATCACCCCCTCATGCAGTTTGGGAGCTCTTCGGCTGGTTTTCAACCTTCACCCGGCGGCCATGTTGGCGGTCTTGGCTGTATGAGAGAACAGCCTCTGAGTCTTCCAGTACTTCCTGCTTGCCCACAGGCTCTCAGGTTATCTTTCCATCAGGATTTCAAACTATTTCAGCTGTTTCAGAAATCATACACTGTATAGAGAATCATGTGGTGTTGAATGAAAACTATATACAACTCTTTACCCAAGTGCACACAACACTTCCCGTAACATAATTAAGAAAACACTGGTAAATGCAGAGCAAAGGGAAAGTAAATGGAAGGATAACCTTGGTGCTGGCGGCTTGTAAGTGGTGACGGCATTTTGGCAATGACGTTGGTCTGGGCAAAGCCAAAGGGGAGAAATGAACACACTGACTAGATGGCTGTGATGGAAGTAGTTCCTCAAGTATATGAACGTATGCATTTTACCTTTCAAGGTGCTTTAGTGGATTTCCCAAAAGATGACAGTCAAAAGCCTGACAGTTCAACAGAGTCCAGTAAGTTATTACAACAGGCTTTATGATCTCTGTCTCCTCTCCAAGCTTCTTTTCTTTCTTTGGCGCTCTGATCAAACCTTAAATTCTTAGACAATCCGGAAGATTTATCTGGGCTAGCTGTGTGGTCATCATGCCCTTTTCTCTCTTGTACATTCGGATAGGTCCCAAGGCTAGTCAGTATGAATGTATTCTTAATAGACCCATGGGCTAAAGTGGTGCAGAGCAGGGGTCTATGGTTCACTTGTATCTCGAGATGTCAGGTTGAACTTTGGATTATGCCTCAGAGAGCCATTATCTAACAGGCCCAACATCTTCTCAAGCACTGCTGGAACTGCTATCATTAAGTTCCTCTCGCCTTTACAGACCCAAACATATAGGATATACTACATGCCAAATTAGAAGCACTGTATAGTGTATGAATACCCATCTTGTTTAGATATCTCTAAACTGTGCTAGGTACTTAGCTGAAACATCTTAAGTGGTGCAGCGAGGAAATGCTTGACTAACATGCAGAAGGTTACCGGTTCAAATCCCTGCTGGTACTATATCGGGCAGCAGCGATATAGGAAGATGCTGAAAGGCATCATCTCATATTGCACGGAAGGAAGCAATGGTAAACCTCTCCTGTATTCTGGTGACCACAGAGCCCTGTGGTTTTCTTTGGGAGGAGTCGAAATTGACTTGACGGCAGACTTTACTTTTTACTTAGCTGGAAGAGTCTGCCTTATGTGTGGATCTCAGGAACTTTGTGGCAGAATCGTGCAGGCTCATCAGTTTAGAGGGAAAGCAATAGAGAGGATGTTAAGCATGGTAGCATGGCTGCTATCACTGTCCTGAGAACACTTGCCAATGTTTTAGTCAACTTTTCCCCCCCTCTCCAGCCCTCTACAAAAGCCACTTCATATTGCCTGAGAATCTTGAGGAAGTAACTTAGCCAGGCCTTGTTTGTACATGAACAAAGGACTCTATCCCTGCTACTCTGTAGGGCAGTCACACAAAAGCATTTTTCATCTGTTACTAGTAAAAGGGCTTGCAAACCCATGAATGTCTTATCTCTCTGTGATGCTAGTTAGTACTTGCAACACTCTTCTCAACAGCTTTTCATTCCTAAGGTGATCAAGACACTGGAATAATTGGACGGGCCTATCAGGCAGTTCTGGAGCTGCTGCTGTGTTCATCAGATGAGAAAATTGATGAGAAACTTTTTGACAATTTAGAAAGCATCTTGAAAGGTAAGTGAACTTTGGACCCAAGATTTCTGTCCATCTGGAAGCAGGATGGTCCTATAGGCTTTATTTACAACATTTCTATCACACCTTTCGGTAGAGCAAGTTCCAATACAGCTAACAGGAGTTATTGCTCTCTGTTGAAAGCATGTGAAACAGTGGCTCAGTGGCATATATTTGGGTGGCACAGGCATGTGTGAAAGGAAGGGGAGAACATTTCCCTGTAGTCTGGAATGCTGCACTGGCGCTTCATTAGTCCGGATGTCAGCCATTGCCTTTATTTCTTATTCACTCTTTTTTGCTTCTGTTGGCAAAGCCTTACCCTTTTTGTCCTGCCTTAATTCATGATGCCTTTCATGTAGATCACAGTGGCAGCAAAAGCTATGGACTCCTCAAAGGAATGCGTCAGATCTGGCTTACTTCAGATCCTGAAAAAAGGAAGAAAGAGTGCATGATGCTAGGTAAAGCTTTGGACATCGATTTTGGAGGTTAGTACCATAGTGATGCTGTTGTTGCCTTCTAGCAGCAGCTCTTTCTCAACATTGCCTGGCCTCCATGAAGAAAAGAATCTGGTAGTCTGATCATCTCTCTAGTCCTTGATGCTCTAGTAGGGATGTGCACAAATATGTCTTTTTGATTCAATTTGTGCCTAAATCAAATCATGCCTGATTTGTTTTGTGTCCAAATCTATCCCCCATTAACCTGGATTCAATTTGAATGTGATGGATTAATATAAATTCAGCCTGCTTAACAAGGTCCTAGGGGCACCAAATTTGGGTGGTGGGTAGATCCCCATGGGTTCCACTGGCCACCCAGATTTCAAGGAGGTGGGGAACTTGCTTGATTTTTAATGTGTGTTTGTTTTAGTTTTTAATGGCTTTGTATATTTCTTCCATAGGAATTAATGGGGTTTCAAAGTCACCCTATCCTAACCCTAACATGGATCCCCAGCTTTCTTTCTCATTTTTTTTTTAAAGCTAAGCTTTAGCCCTTGTAGAAGTGGAATTATGTAGCAAAATGTGTGATCATTATTTTTCAAGTTTTTGGTTTGTTTGCTGTATACAAACTTTTCCTGCTAATAAATCCGTAAGAGGATTGATTGCACACCTTCATTTCTTCTGTTCATTCTTACTATCATTGGACTGTGCCATCTGCTAATTGCTATGTGCCAACTGTCACCCCCACCTGCAAGACAGTGGGGTACTCATTTTATTTTTTAGGAATATTGAAGTGTTTAGATTCTTTAGTGTCTAATAACGTTCCCTCATAATTAATCCCTATCAGAATTTATTATATTCCTTCATTTCTTCTGTTCATTTTGGCTGTCATTGGACTGTGCTAACAGTGCCAACTACCAACTGCCACTATTTTTCAAGTGTATAGACTCTTTGGTGTGTCATGGGAATTCATTATGAGGAAAGGTTATTAGACATCAAAGAGCCTAAACATAAACACTTGAAAAAAATTCCAAGAAGATAAAGTGAACAGTACCCCACTGTTGGGAGGGGGGATTTAGTTGGCACATGGCAGTTGACAGTTGGCACTGCCCAAACGTCAGTCAGAATGAATAGAAGAAATGAAAGTGTGTAATGAATCCTCACAGAGATTCATTGAGAAAAGTTATTATACACCAAAGAATCCAAACACTTGAAAAATAGTGACCACACCTTTTGCTCGATAACTCCACTTCTACAAGGGCTAGAGCTTAGCTTTTTTTTTTTTTTTTTAAATGAAAGCTGTGAATCTGGGGGAAATGACAGGAGGAATCAGTATCTTGAAGCAATTTTATTAAAATCTGGTGCGATTCAGGAACTGAGGGCTTCACAGTCCCTCAGTTGCTCTTGTTGGGGGTTGTAATTTTACCCTCAGTAAAGTGGGGTTTTAAACCCCCATTTGGGGGTTTAACAAAGCGCTAAAGAAGCTACCCACTCCCGTTAGAGTAGAATGCAGAGTTTAGTTGTTGCAGGTACTTAGAGAAGAAACATGGCGATTCTTGTAGAAGAAAATACTAAGTATTTATTGAAGTACCCTTTGGATAGGAAAGACCCAATCCTAACCTATAGACTACATACCGAATAGATAGGGAGAGAGAGAGATACTTCCATCTGTTCTCTAAGAGGAAAGGAAGGGAATCTGACTCTCACAGGAAATACCTGAAGAGTCCAATCAGGGGTCATAGAGTAGAGACGGGTAGAACAGCTAGGGAGACCTTTACTCACTATCTCTACTCCCAGTGCCCTTAGTGGTCATCAGGATGGTTGATGCAAAAGGTCAATGCACTGGAACTCCATCTCCAACAGCTCTTTCTGCTCTGTAGAAGTTTGGGGTGGCCATTCCTTTGACTGCGTCTTGGGTGATGGTCCTTTCTGCCCTCAGTCTTTGGATTGTACCATGACTGGTTAAAACAGATGAGAGCTGTGTGACTCAGAGCACTGTCTAACTGGAATCTTCTATCAATCTGACCAATAATACAGAAATGAAATATCAGTGTAACTTTAAACAAAAAAGATGACATTTTAAATGGAAACAAATTCATTAAAATGTTCTTCTTCTCAAGAAGGGAGTTGTGACTTTTCAATTGAGGTCTATCTGTCAGTTTACTGCATCTTTTCTTTTAAGGAGTAAAAGAAATTGAGACGAAGCTTCAACCGGATTCCAAAAATAAAGGCAAGTAATTGAATATTACATTCATAGTGCTCTTCTGTCTCTTTATAGCTAGTGCCCTCTAGTGGATAGACTTACAACTGGATTTGGATCTGAGATTCCTGGATTCAAGTCCCAGTTTAGCCAAGGATTCATTAGGTTGGATCAAAACCAAAGTAAGCAGCAGGAAAATGGTCACTAATGCAGTTCCACAAATGTCTTCCCAATTTTTTTTAAGAGTTGCTGAAAGGAGATTGTATGAAAGCTCCATAACAATTCTCCTGCTTGTGCCAAGTAGGTTGTTGTCTAAGCAAGCCGGAGAACATATTTGGATTCAAGTTCAGTTTTTTCATACAATGCTCTGGTTCCAAGTATCTTCCATTTAGAGTTCTGTTCTACATGTGAAAGAGGACTTCTGAATCCCACCCACAATGTACACTTGAGAGAGTCACTAGCCTTGTACAGACATCACGTTGTATGAATGTTGTGTTTGTACTCCATGTTGTACACTCATAACCGTATTTGTGTAAATGATTGTACCTACCTACATGCATTTTAAAAGGAAATCTGGTACAGGCCCCTAAAATGCATGGTATAGATAGGAAGTGTTCTGCTGTATATAATGCGTGAATAACTGTACTTGTGAACAGGTCTGTACCAGGGTGTATGATAAATTCAAATGAGTGTTTGAATAGCATTACCAGAATAGTAAAGATCTGCCCAAGATGGTTGTAAGGCAGGGGAAAGCCTTTAAGATTAAAAAATGTGCAACAAAGGGCAGGATCTGTCACAATGATGAATGTTGACACCATAATAGTGTTCCCTCTAACAGGGATTCCAACATATTGTTGACTACAACTCCCAGTATACCCAGCTGCAATGGCCTTTGACTTGGGATTATGGGAGTTGTAGTCAGCAACATCTGGGAATCCCTGTTAGAGGGAACACTGACTATAACTGGTTCTAAACCAGTTATCTATTTTGATTAAAAGAATCTGTTTTGGGCACTTAACTGGAGCGGTTGGAACAGTGGTTCCCAGCCTGGCAGCCTCCAGAGGTTGCTGCACCACAATGCCCATCAGGCCCAGCCACAATACATTATAGCTGAGCCTGATGGGAATTGTAGTTCAGCAACATCTGGAGGCCCCCAGGCTGCGAACTACTGCTCCAAATCTCTCCAGTTAAGTGCCTGAAACAGATCCTTTTAATCAAAATAGATAACTTGCAAAAACTGGCACAGCTGCACAAGCCATATTTTTTGCTACTTTTGCTTCAGCGAGAACTGAGAGTTTTTTTCATTGTCACTTAGTCAAATTGGAACTCTGTCACATGAAACTACTTCACACTTGTTGGCCACTTCCCAATGCAAATAGCAGCCATGAAATTCCTTATTGGGGTACTCTATTGTCAGAAATCCTTGCTGCTATAAAAACATTGACTTGGGGGAGCAAATGAGGCAACACTAGTGCATAGCACTAATCTCAGGGCACTTTAAGCAGCCTAACTGTGTGCAAGACTGAAGCATTCATTTTATAAGACTAGTAAAATGGCTTGTAGTTTGCAGGCATATTAACTTAAGTTGCTGTGACTCTTGTCTTTGCCTAATGTCCAATAGGAGAGTTTCCCCACATTTCCCCGGGTGGTAATGCATTGGGGGTGGGGGTTGATTTTCCCCCTCTCATTTTGGTCAACGTCTACCTACCTGCAAAAACATCATGTTTCTATTTTTCATGGTTTGATCTGGGAGCGCCATGGCAGTCAAATGAGGGCTTGCAGTATGCTGGCATATTAACATCTCATGCTTTGTGACTCTAGTGTTTTCCTAGCTCTATGAGATCATGTTCCCCTTTCTTTTCAAGGGGGGAGTTTTTCTGGATTTTCTGGAAATGTAATGAATTTTTCTGGAGTTGGGATTGTTTTGGTACCTACCTGTAGTCTGGGAGCTCGCAGTCAGTGAGGCAGGCCCAAGCAGCCTTATATCGGATACCATGGCTAAGATCCAGAGCACCATTACAGCAAGGGGAATGGACTAAGCTCTTCTGGACTAACTGCACCAATGAAAGAGTTACTTTTTAATGCCTCCCCTTTTCTTTCCTCCCCTGCAGAGTTGTGAGGGATATTGACGGGGGCACAGAGGGCTTCCTGGGGAGGGTATGGGAAGGTCATCAAAAATTGCCCCTTCTCTAATGCAAGTAGTCTGGAAGTGCTGTTGGTCTTCTCCTTTTGCTGCACTGGCCGATACCTCTAGGTTGCTATTAGGTTTGAGATTGTCCTCTGGGACTGAGATTTTCTAGCTACCAACTTGTAACTTCTCAGAATTTCTCAGACATGAAAGGACACACACAAGCAGAAGGAAAGGCAGTCAGCATACAGTAGGTGTCTCTCAGATCTTTTCTAGCCTTGGAAAAGATCTTTAGGATTTCTCCTAGGGTCAGAATAATACCTTCTGTTCACTTGAGCAGCCATTTCTAGCAGTTTCTTGACTTAAACAAATTGAACTGTTACTGGCCTGAATTCAAATGCACGTTATGAAAGGGTAAGATCATGTTGGCAAGTTCAGCTTTTATTGTAGCAGTACTCTGGAGGAAAAATGCTGACATGAGATGCAGATCACACTTGCATGCACATTTTGTGTTAAGCTTTTATGTTGGAGATGCAGAAACAATTGATTGAAAAATGATTTTGGGTGTATGTATTTCAGTTTATGATTTGTAGAATTGTTTTAGCTTGGCATTTCATTCCTTCTAGCTTCTGGTGGCCACTTCCATACCATGGTGAAAAAGACCTATTCATGCCTTTTGGGATGGACATGGGGAAGCACCAATAACTTCCTGTACCAGTGCTGTAAGGTTATACTGCAGTAGCATAACTTTTAAAATATAGACTGCATTTATGAATATTATATGCTGAGGTTTGATCTACATGTTAGGACCCAATATGGGGATGTCAACAAAATGGCATCCTTATGTTGAGTTCTTCAGTTCCTTCATTTAGGACTACTTAACCCATGGTTTGTTAGTTGACAAACTGAGAGAGTTGGTCTTGTGGTAGCAAGCATGACTTGTTCCCTTAGTTAAGCAGGGTCCACCCTGGTTTCATATGAATGGGAGACTAGAAGTGTGAGCACTGGAAGATATTCCCCTCAGGGGCTGGAATATCTGGGAAGAGCAGAAGGTTCCAAGTTCCCTCCCATCTCCAAGATGGAGCTGAGAGAGATTTCTGCCTGCAACCTTGGAGAAGCCACTGTCAGTCTGTGTAGACAATACTGAGCTAGATAGATCAGTGGTCTGATTCGGTATATGGCAGCTTCCTATGTCCCTATTCACTCCTGAAAGTAATATTGCAGTTTACTCATCCCAGCAGCCAATATTGTAGAAGCAGGGAAACACAACCGAATAAAATCACATACAGATTGAGTATCCCTGATCCCTGGTCCATGCAGTATCCCTGGTCCCTGCATGGGACCAGAAGAGTTCCGAATTTTGGATTTTTCTTGAATTTGGAATATTTGCATAATAAGATACCTTGGGCACGGGATCAGAGTCTAGATAAATATAAATGCTTCCTCTTTTTACTATCACGGTTACCCATAGGGGTATCATCAGGCTTCTTTGACATTTTTGACATTACCCTGTACTGTACCTTTACCAAACAGGGCAGGCACCAACAGATGCCAACAGAGCAGGTGCCAAACTGAGCAGGGAGTGGAGGGGGGGAGGCTTTCCCTTTCCCCACTAGTGACAAAGCAAGAACATCAAAAACATTAAAAAGCTTCACAATAAAAACAGAGCTGCAACAAGAGAGATTTACAGTCAAAACCCTTGTAACTAATAGCCTTCTGAAATAAGATTTGACTGCATGTTTAAAAGCAGCAAAATTGGGAATCTGCGAGTGAGTGAGCTGAGACGTTTTTGTTCTTGTTTTTGTTACGGCGTTTCCGGATTTTGGAGCTTTCCAGATTTCCGATGTCCGGATAAGGGATACTCAACCTGTAATCAGATAAATATTCCTACACCTTTCAGTGAGGAGGGGAAATGTCAACAGTGGATGTCATTTTCAGTGGTGTTCACATGGAGTAACATGCAGAATTAGTTTAGGCTTGAAAGGAGGTGTGGGTGGGGCTTCTAACACATTAAGTTGGTATGATGATTTCCTCTTCAATGGGATCCAGTTGAACCCAATTTGAACTGAGGGTTATTAATATTTATGCCATCTCTGGATGCTGCACTTTACAGCATCTGAGAAAGTAGGTCCCTGTGTCAAGGGGCTCACAATTTAAAAATGTACACAAGGAAAATAATGGAGGAAGGGGAGGTGATTGGAAAGTAGTGTAAACTGGGGAAGAACATGTGTTTCATGTATGCGTACTTAAGCTTGGTTGCAGTTGGGTATTGAGCAGCAGGGTGAGGCTTGATCATAGGCATCTAGACTAATAACGTTATTACTTTGTAACCAGCTACCTTCAGCAGTTTGTATTGGTTTAAGCATCATTACACTGAAGCTCTGTTTCACTTGATATTAGCGGATGTCAAATTTCCGGAGCTGACGAACAAAGAGGTTGTGTCCCTCATTGATGCTGGTCTGGCCATAAACACTGCTTACCCACTTGTGCTCCATCCAGAAAGGCAGGCGAAACTGATCCTTTCCTTTGACTTCAGTGCTGGGGACCCTTTTGAGGTAATTCATTTATAAGTTAAAGGGCTTACAAGGTTAGAGTTATAACTAAAGGATGGGAGGAGATAAGATGGCACCGAGAGAGAGCTTGGAGGGCAGATCTGTTTATCTACCCCAGCTGCAGCAGAAGTGCACATGTAAGGAGAGCACTGCTAACTAATATTGTTGGGAAACATGGAGTTAAAGTTCCAAGTAGTGTTGTTGGTTTAGGAAATACATCAGAGAGGTGGATAAGCCTAACATCTAGTGGTTTGCTACATCAGGGAGTTATTCACACATGCCTTCATGCTGCGGGGTATCTGAAAAGTGAATCTGCTTTGCAGCAGCTTCACAAGATGTTTAATTCAGGGGATAAATGGACAGTTCACATAGGGTCGACTCTTCTCTGCAATCCCTGGGAGATCTTTTCCCCTGTGCGTTCCCACTGACTTGCTGTGGATTTTTCCTCCAGCCAATCACAGAGAGGAGGAGGTGAGAGAGATTTTTGTTAGTTTGAGTTACAGAGGAGTAAAAGACTGGCATGATGATTTGACAAAAGCTCAATCAAACAGCAGAACACTTAACCCTTGCCTTTTTGAGTGACTCCCTTCATCATCTCAGGTCTTACACACACACCCCAGATGATTTAAGAGGCAGGGAAGTTTAAATTAAAAAAAATCAGAGCTTTCTCTCTGTCATTAAGAAAATTGCAGGCTAATGGAATCAGCACAGACAAAGAGGCTCAGGTTACAGCCATTCTGCATATCTAAAGCCTATGTGAACTCCCCTTTGCTGAGTTTTGAAAAACTGAATTACTGCCAATTGCCACTCCACACATAACAGAGAAACGGCAGGGCATAACAGAAGCCTCGGATATTTTTTCAAAAGCCGCTGAAATTAAAGGATTTTTCTTCAAGCTGGATTTACTTTGGGTTAAGCCAGAGAATGTGCAGCCTCGATTTGGAGGGAAACAGAGTCCTGTCTGTACTGGTCCCTGATAGCCAGCAGCTACTTTGGGGTAAATACAGCTAATATGTGGACTGCCCACTCCATTCCAGAGGAGATTTGAACTAAAAGACCTGTGTGTAAAACTTCCAGGAGGTGGCAGAGGAAGACAGAAGTCTGTCTCTGTCTCAGTCTCTCATATAAAGGTTAACTGAAGTAGATAAAACATGGCCAGAGAGGGAATCCTCTCAGGCTCAGACTGGCCCACAAGGCAACAGGGCCCCATCACGCTCGGCAGCACTGAATACTCCCACCCTTAAGTACCCATTCTGCTCAAAACCTGGTGCCCTCCCCACATACAGTCCACCGCCCTCTCAGTGCCCACAGTCTGGCCCTGAATCCCCTTACTCACTGTCTTTACCCCTAATGCCCCAAGTGTTCAATAGAGTTGCTGTGGCTAATAGTCAATGCCATGAGGATCTGCATTCAACAACTTCTTTTGTGAGCTCCGATATATTCGTTGCTACTTTTTCTTTCTGTTGGACCGAAGATAGTTCAGATGGTGATCGGAACTAAAGGGCTGTTATGCCAGGACTTATTTAAGAGAAACTTGCATCTCATGACCCTTCATTGATTATGACCAGCAAGACATGAGTGAGATGTTACAGCAGCAGTATGTTCTCTGTGGGCCTTTGCTGAAGTAACCTTTAGTGGTCTGGTAGCTACCATGGTATGGGCCTTTTCGTTATCATTCTGCCATAAGAGGCATCTAGGATATCACTGTTCCCCACAGGGGTGACACTGGCATGTGGAATAACTTTATATGTGATTCTGGGCTTTAGATTACTAAAGTAACACAGGAGGAAGCTACATTACCTCCCATGCCACTTGGGTAATATTGTTAGGGGGTCCCATAAGTTCCTTTTCAAGCTACCCAGAAGACTTTGCCATATGGTGCTGGTAATACCATTAAAAACGAGACTTCTTCCTTTCTCCTTGGTTCAGACAATCAAAAAAGCTGCTGAATATTGCAAGGAGCATGGAATGCCATTTCCCAAGATAGATGAGAGAGAACTTCAGGATACAGACGACCCATCAGACTGTTATATCTTCAAAGGGGAGAATGCACCAACCGTCATGCATTTCCCACTATTCAACAAATTCAATTGTCCAGGTAAGATGAGATTGAGATTCACTGGGGAAATACGTATTTGGTGAGATAATGGAGTTGCAAAATTAAGATGGGAAACCTCCAGTGGATCATCTGGTTTCCAGCACTAAATTAACTTAATATTCTTCCTGATTGTAACTTATCTCCCTAAAGTCTAAACTGCTTAAAACACACCTTTTTAACGAGGCTTTTTAATGTTCCATTTTTATTTTGTTATATCTGGTAGGTTCTTTAGTTTTTTATAATCCATTTTAATTTGAACCTAATAATTGTTTTTAATCTGATTTTATTTTATTACTTGTATCTGTGTCTATCTTATTGTTATAAACCACCCCAAACAGTAGTGCACTGGAGGGGCGGGGTATAAATATTTTAAATAAATGGTGAATCTTCCCTCCTTAATCAGATCAGGACTGCACAGCTTATGACCCACCATGTAGAATTCCTTATCTTGGTCTTCAAGACACCACCCCCACCTTAGTAATTGGGACAAATTTGGATGATGTGACCCCACCTTCCATTCAGAAATCTGGGCATCATTAAGAACCTTCTTGAACCCCCTCCAAATTCAGGCCCGACTTGTAGTATAATGGGCTTCACCTTTACTGCAAGCCAGCTATCTCAGCTAGTTTTCTCTCCTTCTAAGAAAATTTATCCTTACAAAGAGATTGGGTACCAGTGATGAAGCTGAGAGGCATTCCAGCCTCTCCATAGATGCTGCTCTTCTGTTCTGAGGAGTGTCTTTTCCTGCTCATAAAATCTGTGGGTTTTGGGGTGGTTTTTTTGCAAAGCTTCCTGATCAGGTTGCAGTCAGTGTAGTATAAATTTAGATTATTGGACTAGAACAAAGGAGTGGAGGGTTCAAATCTCAAAAGCGTACAAGGTGACCTTGGGCCAGTTCAACCTAATTGACCAAAGAGGGTTGGTGTGAGGGAATAATTACAGAAGGGGGAAGAATGACACAAAAACATAAATAGTAATTCACAATCTCTTTCATTTTCAGGTAAAGTTGCCGAATACAGAGATCAGTTTGGCACCTTCAAGATGAGCTATTCCAAGGAGGAAATTGAAAAACTGCTCACTGCAGCAAAGAAGAACGTAGCTCATAATCACCAAAAGATTCTAGAGGAGATCAAGCGTGTTGCATGTCCTCTTTCACAAAAGGCTTAAGCAAACTGCTTCTGTTCTACTGTTCTAATCACTGATTCACACAATCTGTTTAAACCAGACAGTACTTAATTGCCAGTGGAAATGCATTTGTATGGATACATGCAACTTTGTAAACTAATCTCATATATAGAATTGGGAGGAAGTGTCATATTCACAGAGTCTGGCAGGAAAAGTGTCCTGTTCATATCTAAGTAAAATACTTACATAAGGTAAAATTACAATAAAAATGTAAATTTGCATTAATAAGTAAAACATGATTCAGGATCACACTAAAGGTAGCCAATAAATAATTAGACAGGTCAGTGTGAAGTGTCCATCCATGTATTTCATTGCATTGACTTTGTATACCTCATCTTTCTGTGTACACATTTCCATATGAACTATATTAAAATGATGTAACTTGACTGGACTCCACAAGTTCTTCTCCAAAAATCCTCTTCTCAGTTAAAGGGGGAAGATCCCATAACAAAATGCATAGTTTATTCATTGTGCCCATAACCCTTACCTTTTCCTCTGTGCATAAATGACTGCAGTTTTATCCTAATCATTTGCAGTTAGGGATAAAGGAAAGGGAGATCTAATAATTATTTATTTAACATATTTCTGTACCCTTGAAATCTTGAGGAGAGCTGATCTTGTAGAAGCAAACATGACTTGTCCCCTTAGCTGAGCAGGATCTGCACTGATTGCATATGAAAGGGAGACTGCATGTGTGAGCACAGTAAGTTATTCCCCTTAGGGGATGGAGCGGCCCTGGGAAGAGCAGAAGGTTACAAGTTCCCTCTGTGGCATCTCCAAGATATGGCTGAGACGCCTGCCTGCAACATTGGGGAAGCCACTGCTAGTCTGTGTAGACAATGCTGAGCTAGATGAACCTATGGTCTGACTCACTATATGGCAGCTTCCTATGTTCCTATGCATCTCTGGGCAGTTTACAATTGAAATAATTTAAAACCCAATATTAAAACCTTTAAATCTAATCTAAAGCCAGGGTGAACAAATATGACTAGTGCCTTTTAAAAAATTGCCACAGATGGGGAGGCTCTTATTTCAACAGGGAGCACATTCCAAAGTCCAGGCAGCAACAGAAAAATCCCAGAGAAGCTGGTGGCAACCGTAGGCAAACTTCAATGGGCCATGGGGTTCATGGCGAAGATGATGTTGATAATTATAAACTTTATTTAGCTGCTCCATAACAAATTGATTACAGTGCTATCCCCTATTTTTAGCCTCTTCTCCAGTAGGCTTATGAGATCACCTGGCATTCTCTGTGTGTGTCTGTCCCCCGCATCAACTTTGCAACATCTGAACCAATATTACATTGAGGAGGGAGAAGGGGCGGCAGGGAGATATCCTGCTGCCCCGATTACTACAAGAAATACGAGCGCTGGAGGGGGAAAATTGGCGGGAGGGGTAAGTAAACCCTCCCCCTACCTTAAAGGACCCCCCACCATCCAAATCGGCAAGGTCGGGACAGTCTGGAGGCCTTTAGAATGGCCTCCGGACCGGTCTGGACCCATCCCCACTGGAGAAGGGGATGTAGGAGTGTTATCGTAATGTCCTTAGCAAGTTGAACAAACCAGTCAGAAAGTATCAGTAATGAGTGTGATTAAGTATATAAATCAACAGATCATCTCTAAAAAAAGATTTAACCTCAGTGTTGATCAAGGTTCCTGGGAGGATGCTGCATGTCTGCCAGCTTGGGGTTCGTCCACTGTCATCTGGGGCTCCTGATGAGCAGAAGGGACACAAGAGATTCTCGTATTTTCCTTGCTGTATTGCATCCTTCTCAAATGGTTGATTTTGGGACCTTGTCTTAGTTGCGGTTCATTGCTCCCGAATCCTCGAACTTGTTTACTTGTCCTTTGGCAACACAGTGTGCTAAGAGGAAAACCTGAGTAGAAGTGATTGTGTGGAAGCAAGGTGGGAGGAAGGTTTTCCTCTTAACTTGCTTCCACACAACTGAAAATTGGGAGCACACACAGCTCTCCAAACTATGGTAGAACACAACTTCTGATTGTGTGAATAGCTGCATAGAGGCACTGCCCAGATTGTCAGGGTGATGAGTGAGTGTGCTCCTAGTGCTGCCAAATAGCATGTCATACACTGCCAGGGATTGGCCCCACGCAGCTAGAACTGTCCCTGGTCAATTGATCAGGATCAACCTTCTTTCTAAAGGGTATAAATACCACACAGTGCATTGGTCTTTATTTATTCATCCTGCCCTGTAGTGTGGGGCTTGAGCAATTGCTTTTGCCTTCTGGATCCATCTGCTTGCATGTGGTTGTGGTTCTCGCTGCTTGGGGCACAAATGAGTCTGGGTTGTATTTGTTGGAGTTTGTAATTTTTCAAGACACCAAGGAAGCTACCCACTCCAGTTACAGAGTAGAGGGCAGAGTTCTATTGCTGCAGTTATCTAAAGAACACACATGGAGATTGTTGTACAATCTAAACTAAATGTGTTTATTAGTGAAATACATTTTGGATAGAAAAGACCGAGTCCTGTCCAAAAGCTATATAATGGATAGGTGGATATATATCTTTCCATCTACTCTCCAAGAGGAAAGGAAGAGGACTGACTTCCCACAGGAAACACCTGAGGAGTCAAGGCAGGGGTCATAGAGTAGAGGTAAAACAGGGACAGGTAAGGAGACCCTCACTAACTACTCTACTCCCAATGCCCCTAGTGGTTGTTAGGCTAGTTGGTGCAAAACGTCAATACACTGGAACTCCATCTCCAACAGTGGTTGGCCCTGCCACTGTTCACCGGGCCATGTCTCTGGGTGTAGGGACTCTGTTCCTCCCTCCCTCTCATTTGTGCATACCAGTATCCTTATTGTCATGAAACCTAGGAGGATATTGAATGAGGGCTCCGTGGTATTCTCACCCTCACTTCTGTGCTGGAGGCCATCAGATTGTTCCTTGGTTGCACTGTGGCTGTTGCTCTTTGTTTCTGCATAGCTGCTAGCACAAGGACTACAGAGATAACATGACTTTTTTTGCTGTTTAGAAGCTTATTGTCATATGAGGAAGATACAGCATGACCTGGCACTAGTGGTGGCACTAGAAGAAAAAATGAAGGGGGGGGGGGGCAGAAGGGGCAACACTCAGTTCTGGATGAGTGAGCTATGCCTCACATGTTAGATCTCTGAAACAGAAATGGGGGGGGGGTGACTTGTCTGAGGGGCCATTTGCCCTGCCCCTGAACTACCCTTGCCTGGAGATGTCCCAATGTGATGCTATTTCCATAGGATTCCTGGGCTGGCACCCATTCTGGAAATGCTTTCGTCCTAATCGGAGCCTCCTCGAAACCAATTGATCAGCCAGCAAGCTATAGTGTTACATATGCAGAGATGCCAGCAAAACTGGGATCTGAGCCCCAGCTGCTGGACAGTGCGTTAAGTAAACCAGACTCTAGGGTTAGAAAGCCAGGAATAGCTGCACTAGTAAACCAAATGTTAAAGGTATTTTATTACCTACCGTTCCTTGCGCTTGAGGCATTCAGTGCTGGGAAATGTATCCTTTCCCAGCAGGGCCTCACTGCCCTGAACTGAACAGAAGCAAAGAAGAAGGTGAACAGGAAGTCACAGATTTTAAAAAACCTTACTTTCTAGCATCTTAGGCAATCTCCTGCTCTTTGGCTCCGAGTGTGATTTCACTGAACTGCCCATAAGAAAGCCAGAAAGAAGAGACGGACCACATTGGACACCAGCAATGGCTGAGAAGGTAAGCTATCCCTTGGTCAAACTGCAACACAGCTGCCAATGGGCATCTGCTCAGAATGCAGGTTTTCTCTTCCACACTTCTTCTGTACCTGTTATGCATATGATTGACCTGTTCAGACATGACAGTGTAAGGGTTTTCAGGGGTCTGCATACATGTGTATGGGCTGGTTTATAAAATGCTTCATCTGCTAAACAAACCACATGTGATCAGGGTGTGTGTATCCACACACACATATGCCCTGCCCTTCCTATCTCCCGTGCACTCCGTACTATTTAAACTAGTATTTTGGTTACATGTAGAGGAGCAATTAACATGAGCTCCCTTCCCACACAAATAGGGAAAGGTGCCCCAGGATACTGGACGGGGAAGGGTAGTATGTGTTTATGATGTGCAGATGCCATGATCAGATGGGCAAAACATTGTCTGAAGCAGCTCAGTACTTTTGTGTGAATGATTATGCATGCATTCATTTAGAAATGGGACCTTGGTACAGGCCCCTAAATCCAGGATACAGACAGGACATGTACAGCTGTGTGCATGTTAAACATAACGTGGGTAACTCTTCATGTCTTCAGGTCCGTATGTGTGCACTCTGTGTACAGCTATTGAGCAAAACATGTGCACAGAGCTTATGGCATAAACGGCCAAGAGCAGGGTTTCTTAACCTTGAGCCCCCAGATGTTGGGGGCTCCCATCATCCTCAGCCACAACAGCCATGTCGCCCTCAAGGTTAAGAAACCCTGGCCAAGAGCTTGTCTGCACTTTTTTCCCCTTCTGCTGCAAAGTAGAGCAGAGGCATTTCATATTCCCCAAAAGAGAGCCAGTGTGGCTGTTCACACAACTGAAAACAGGGTAGGACGAATTTCCTACCCAGGTTTGGGAGCTGTGTGCATGTGCAGTTTTCAATTGTGTGAGAGCCGGGGGTGGATTAAGCTTTTAGCCACCCCTAGGCAAAACCAGCCCTTTACCTTTTTTTAAAAAAGTGCTGCTGCGTGGCTGTGGCTGTGGGGAGGGTGGCGAAGGGAACATTTCCCCCTTTTGCCCTGCATAGAACACTGCTACTGGCAGCAGGTTGGGGCACAGTGGCTGCAGGAAGGGAGGTGGGTGGGGGTGAGGAGGGGAGAGTTCCCCCCCTTTTACCTTCAAAAAGACTGCTGCGTGACAGGATGGTGGAGGGGTGGTGAGCTCCTCCCAGCTCCCCTCCTCCCAAGGGTCTGCACAGGCCTCTCTGCTGTACAGCATTCTTGGCCTTCCTCTACACATGGAGGAGGAAGGCCGAAAATGGGCTGCACTGCAGAGAGGCCCATGGGAGGAGGGGATCTGGAAGGAGCTTAACTGCCCCCGATCCTGCCACAAAGCGGACTTATCTAAGGTTAAATGGGGAACTCTCCCCTACTTGCCCCCACCCACCCTCCCTCCCTGTAGCTACCGCGCCTCATCCCACCACCGGCAGCGGCGTTGTTTACAGGGGAAAGGCGGAAACCTTCCCCTTGCCCCCATTCCCCGTAGCTATTGCTGCCACCACACAGCAACATTTTTTTTTTAAGGTAAAAGGGTGGGGGATGTTCTCCTTGCCCCCCACCCTTGCTGCAGCCACCGCTGCCCCCAGAGAGGGGTGGCAATATTGGCTGCTTCTCAAATTCTGCCACCAGAGGCAAATGTCTACTCCACTTCTCCATTAATCCACCACTAGTGTGAGCAAACAACTAGGTAGGAGGAGGGAGAAGTGATTGTGTGAGAGACAGCAACTTGATAGGACAGCTTTTCCTCCTACCTTGGTCAAATAACAAGGTGCTGGCTATCCTCTATAATAAAAGCCTTGGGTGTGCGCCCACGTCTCTGCACCCGTGTCTCCCTCGGCCGTTCTGGGCATGCGCGGAGTGCATGCCCAGAACGTCTGAGGGAGATACGGCTGCAGGCACCAGGCGGCCATGTTGGCTGGCTGGTCGGCCTGGCCGAGGGGAGGCCGGAGGCGGCCACAGAGAGGGCAGAGGCGGCGGCGGCGGGTCCAGCCCGGCCGCCGCTGAAGCCGGGTGGGGGGAGGAGGCGGCGGGGGAAGCCGGCCGAGGCGGCGGCGGCGGAGCCGTGGCCTCGGTCAGAGAACACGGTACGGCCGAGCGGCCGCAGCAGGGAGACTGGGCCTGCTGGTGGCGGTGGCCGCTGCGGGGCGACTGGGGCCAATGGCGGTGGCGGCCGCAGTGAGACGACTGGGCCCAGCCTGCTGGCGGCAGCGGCGGCCGCACTTGGCCCCGCCAGAGACAAAGGGAGCGGAAGGAGAAAGAAAGGAAGCTGCGTCTGAGCAGCGGACTCGGGGCCCAAGTGAGTGGATGTGATGTGAGGAGGGGGAGGGGGAAGGGTAAGAGAGAGTGGGGCAGGAGGCTGACAGGGAGGGAAGGGTGAGAGGGGGTGGAAGGGGGAGGGAGGGCAAGAGAGTGGGCAAGTGAGTCTTCTCTACTAGCGCCCATTAATGAAACGGGCTTAAAGCTACTAGTTACCTATAAAGCCCTAAACAGCTTAGGCCCTGGGGATTTAAGAGAATGCCGTCTTCACCATGTGCCCCACCGCCTGTTAAGATCATCTGGAGAGGTTCATCTCAGCTGCCATCAACTCGGCTGGCGGTTACTCAGGAATGGGCCTTCTCCATTGCTCCCCCTGGACTTTGGAATGCGTTCCCTGTTGAAATCGGAGCCTCCCAATCTCTGGCAACTTTTTAAAAGGCACTGAAGACACATTTATTCACTTAGGCTTTTTATTAGATTTATCCTTTTAAAATTTTTAATGTTAGTTTTAAATGTTTAAATGACTTTAATTATGTAATTGATTTAGCTTTGATTAAAATTGTTTTGTTATAAACCGCCTTGAGCCATTTTTGGAAGGGCACTATATAAAGTAAGTAAATAAATAAATAAAATTAATTCTGAAAGCTCAGTAGGGCTTGTTTTTGGCTGTGTGGACAGCCTCAGTACATCATGTGAAATAATCCAGTGCAGATGGCACAATATAGACTGGGGGATATAGTCCCTGAAACAGCTTTTCAGAGGCATGGCAAGGTTGGAGTGGGCCCTGAGACAAAAAGTGAAGATGAGACGCTGGATGGGAACCTTCTTCAGAAGGACATGAGGGGGAAGAGCAAAGAGCAAACTGTCACCCAGCTGGCAGGCCCACCTCTCTTGTGGTGGGGAGGGGCATTTGTCCCTCCCCCATCCCTTTTCAATTGTAGCTGTGCCCCTGCAATCATCCCAGTTGATGCTTTTGGGCTTCTTGGCTGAAGGGCCACAGTATGGGATCAAGCTTGTTGGGGTGAGACGGAGCATATTTTGCCATATCTATTTTCTCTTTTTTGTCAGGAAAGAGCCAAAGTCCGGATCTCTAAATCTCTCTCAGATGGTGAAAAAAGAGCTATTGCTTCTAGAAAGCAAGAGGTGAAGAAAGGCCTTGCCAAGCTTGGAATTCAGTGTGATATGGTAGGATTTCATTGATTTTGTTACCCTAGAACAGGGGTAACCTTTGTCACTCCAGCTGTTGAACTACAACTCCTGTCACCCCAGCTACTATAAACTGTGGCTGGGGATTATGGGAGTTGTAGTTCAAGTTGTAGTTGCCTACCCCTGCCCTAGAAAGCATTTCCCAACCTTACCAGGAAGCTTCGCCAGGGCATTCCATGAGGCCTCTTTCCAGTGGTGGCTAAAGACTGCTGTGTGCTTGAAGCAGGGTGCCTAATGCTGCAAGCCCTTGCACATGACTGTTTTTCCTTCTTTGAAGTGGAGGCATCGTTCTGCCTCACTAGCGTCCCAAAAATTGGCTGCCTGAAGTGACTGCCTCACCTTGCCTAATAGAAGGGCCACCCCTGCCTTTTTCATATCCAAAAAGAGCACACAAACTTGCCAGTTCTCTGGAAAGGATATTGGCCTCCTGCAGATGTTCAAAATGTCCTACAGCTGAATCTGTGGAGAAGGGGAAGGATGGGGTTGCATGTGGAGATTCCCAGACTCCATAAGTGCAACACCCCACATATGTTGGGATCTACATAGGCTAATGTGATGTCTGAAGATGGCACAAAGAGCAGCATTGGGTGTACGTGCATAAGCACCTGTGCAAATGAGACCTGAAATACATGGAGGTCGAGTGTGTGTGTGTAACAGTAACTCTCCCACACATCCCTTCATCAATTCACCTGTACATATTTTGCACAGGGATATTATGAGACTTTATATGAGTTTATATAAGGCAATTATACTAGCGCTGAAGTGATTTTTTTTTTTAAAAAAAACTCAAATATTGTCAAACTAGCAAATGTTGCATGCCATATTTCAATTGTGTAATTTGGCATTCAAACTTTGATCATGAATTTTTGGCACTCTGCATTGCCATCAGTCCTCCCTCTAACAGGGATTCCCAGATGATGTTGACTACAACTCCCAGAATCCCCAGCTGCAGTGGCCTTTGCTTGGGGATTATGGGAGTTGTAGTCAACAAGATCTGGGAATCCCTGTGAGAGGAAACACTGATTGCCGTTTCTTTTTGTTTTTTCAAATACAGATTTCATAAGCTGTAAATACCATTGCATTCCGGTCATCGGCTAATACTTTGCATATCTCCTATCAAATACTGTCAAATAGCAAAATGTCTAAAATGCAAGTGTTCAAGTCAGGTGATAATTATATTTGACATAAGGCAATGCCATATATAATTGGGATATTCAGAGAACAGAAGCTGAATACTAGGGGTGTGCAATTCGGGATTTCGGGTGATTCGGCTCGGACGCGAACCGAATCACCCCTGTTCTGTTTTGTGCCCGAATCTGGGTCACCCGAATCACCCTTGATTCGGTTTGGATTTGGATTTAATCTGAATCTGAATCTGAATCGATTCGAGGGGGTAAAAAGGGGCCCAGGGGCAAAATTTTGGGGTGGGGTGGTAGTGCCCAATGGGTAGAGTCGACCACCCCAATTTCAGTGGGATTGGGCAAAATCCTGATTTTTGGTGAATTTTTAAAGTTTTAGTGACTTTGGGGCAGTTCGGGGACATAGCATGGGATCTGGGCAAAAGGAGTGGGGTGGGGTGGTAGTGCCTAATGGGTGCAGACTACCACCCCAATTTCAGGGGGATTGGGCCAAGGGCTGATTTTTGGTAAATTTCTGAAAATTTCATGTCTTTGGGGCAGATTGGGGCATATTGGGGCAGAAAGTGGGGCCTGGGGAAGAATGGTGGGGTGGAGTGGTAGTGCCTACTGGGTGGAGGCTACCACCCCAATTTCAGGGGGTTTGGACAAAGGGCTGATTTTTTGAGAATTTTTGAAGTTTGGGTGTCTTTGGGGCAGATTGGGGGCAGAAAGTGGATCTGCCCCAAAGGAGTGGGGTGGGCTGGTAGTGCCTAATGGGTGGAGGCTACCAACCCCATTTCAGGGGGATTGGGCAGAGGGCTGATTTTTTGAGAATTTTTGAAGTTTGGGTGTCTTTGGGGCAGATTGGGGGCAGAAAGTGGATCTGCCCCAAAGGAGTGGGGTGGGCTGGTAGATAGTGCCTAATGGCTGGAGGCTACCACCCATCCCCAATTTAAGAGTGATTGGGCAGAGGGGGGAATTTTGGTGAATTTATTTTTATGAGGTTTGTCTTCATAAGGTGAAGTGTGCTAAATTGATTACTTCCTCATATTATTCATAGTAAAGGAAAGTGTGAAAAAGTGAAAGTGGGGTCATGAGAGTTGTTTAATTGAAAAATATCTCATTTGCTATGATAGAATGAGAATTCACACCTCAGAAAAAACTTCTGGAAAATTTGAAAAAATGCCGATTTTTGACCGAATGTGAAGGGAACCATGGGGGGGGGAGCTCTTCACCATGATTTTCTGCCCCCCTACATTGTGCTGTGCCCCCAGAATGCTCTAAATTCAGCCAAAAATAACCACTTTTTAAAAGAATGGGAGCCATGTTGTGGCTCTGAGAAAAAACATGGTGGCCGGAATTAATCTCCACAGTCCCTTCTGGCCATCTCCAACCAGCGGATACGCAAGGTTGGCATGTTTTTTATTTTCTGCGTATGCCGAGATTGGGTGTCTTTTACCCGGCCATGGATAATGAATCTGCAGATAATGAATCCATGGATAATGAGGTTTCCCTGTATATCAAGAGATTCTACCACCATAAAGGCTGGTGGTGTTTGCATGAGGAAAGACTTGGCAACAATTTGGGGAGCCACTTCACATAAACAGCCTCATCCATCCAGTTGCATTTTCAAGCACTATGTGCTCTTTTGAACAGTGCCTTGATAATTGGACACTGTGAATTCTACTTTTAATGCACTCCAGTTTGTCAAATATCTATTGAACCCACACCAGTTAAGGCACAAGGCTTACGTGGGGGAAATTAGGTTTATTCAACTGGTTGCCAAATCAGCATCAACAAAGTGCTTGGGTCTCCATGTTACACTGGGGATTAATAATAATCATAAAAGGGTTTGCAGTTTGCAAATCCATGAATATCTTATCTCTGTGACTCTAGTCTTTCCCTAGCTCTATAAGGTCTCTTTCCCTATGCATTTTTTGGGTAGTCTGGACTCTGGAGCCTCTCCACAAAAACAGCATGTCTCTAGCTTTTGTGTTTTGGTCTGGAAGTTTCATGTCGGTGAACGACGACATGTCAGGGCACACACTGTGGCTCAGAACAGCTTCACATCTTGTGGCTGATTGCTGCTCTTCTTAGCAACCAAAGGATATCAAGGCATCTGCTGGAGGCATCACCCTTCACCCCCAGGTTGTGTAGCCTTTAAGGTTGGCAGTGCCCTGTAGGCTAGAGGGCGGGGGGAACCCAGTTGGTGCACCCTGAGTTGTGAATCCTCCAGGGACTACCTCCTCATGCCAGACACATGACGTAAGGTACTTGCCAGTTGCTATCCTAAATTCCCTATTGCTGCTCTGTATTTGCGGTTGTGACCAGGAAAAGAACCTAATTATTGAACAGAGTGTGAGGTGGGCAAAAAAGACTCCCATCACCAGTCAATTAAATGGAGGCTGATATCAACCTGGCCCCCCAAAAGGGCAATCAGCCAAAACCTACGCCACCCTCCTAGGTTGTGGTGTGGGGGGAGGGAAGGGGTTGCCTTTCAAACACCAAATGAGTGTTTGAAGCTGCAATAGCTCACAAACTCCAGCCACTGAGGTCTCTCATCCAATCAGGCTTCCAAAACGTTTTGTGATTCATTAAGAAGCTGAGGTGTGGCAAAAGAGTCTTTCCAGGTTGTGCCTGGGGAAAGGGTCGCATTATTGTGGACTTGGGATTTTTAGTCTTGGTTGACTGCATTGTGACATCTTCTGTAGTTTGATGCAACTTAGTAAAGTGTATTCCTGGTGTCTTGATGTTCCTGGGAACACCAAGCTGAAACTAAAAGGGATCAGAGTTAGACTTTCCAAGTCCTACAAACAAATTAGTAAATTCCCCATTGGGATTGTGGTTGAAATCCTGTCAAACATTCTTCCCCCCTCCTCTGCCATTTTGGTGGAGTGGAGTGCTTCTGGACCCAAAGCTCTCCCTGGTTTCTCAAGTTGAGGCAGTGGCCAGGCGCGCTTTTTATCAGTTTCGGCTGATAGATAAGCTACATCCATTTCAAGAGGTAAATGACCTTAAAACAGTGGTACATATTTATTATTTGTTTTTTATTTATTCGATTTATATACTGCCCTTTCAAAATGTCTCAGGGAGGCTTACAACAGGACAAAACGTATTAAACATGCAAACAGCTAAAAACCCTAGAAACCCAGGGCAACTATTTAAAACACTTTACAACAGTTTACAGTAGTTTAATAACCCTGGAAGGCCAGGCTCTCCTGAAAGACAGTAATGAACTCAAATTACGGATCTCTGCCAGGAGTGCATTCCACAGCCCAGAAGCAGCTACAGAGAAGGCCCACCTCTGAGTTGCCACCAGATGAACCAGTGGTAACTGGAGACGGACCTCTGCAGATGACCTTAACATACATACATAATATTTATTCGGTCCTTGACCAGCAGTATTACAAATACAGACATACAAACATAAACTAAACATTAGCACGTATTTTACAAAGAATATAACAGTATTTAGCCACAGTTCTAATTTTATCTTCATCACATAGAGAAAATAAAAACCTCAATAAAAGATCAGCAGATGACCTTAATGTGCAATGGGGATCATGCAGAAGAAGGCACTCTCTAAGATAACTCGGACTTAAGCCGTTCAGGGCTTTAAGGTAATAACCAGCACCTTGTATTTTGCCCAGAAACATATTGGCAGCCAATGTAACTGTTTCAGGACAGGCATAATATGGTCTCTCCAGGTTGCCCCAGAGACCAATCTGGCTGCCGCATTTTGAACTAACTGAAATTTCAGAACTATGTACAAAGGCATCCCCACATAGAGCGCATTGCAATACTCAAGCCGGGAGGTTACCAGCTGATGCACCACTGTTTTGAGGTCACCCTTTTCAAGGAGTGGGCGCAGCTGTCGAATCAGCTGAAGCTGATAGAAAGCACTCCTGGCCATGGCCTCCACCTGAGATACCAGGGTGAGGCCTGGGTCCAGGAGTACTCCCAAGCTGCACACCTGCTCCTTCTGGGGAAGTGTAACCCCATCCAGCACAGGAAGATCTAACTCACCCCTCAGATTCTGAGCCCCCACAGTGAGCACCTATGTCTTGCTTGGATTCAGCTTCAATATGTTATCCGTCATCCAGCCCATTACTGCCTGTAAGCAGGCATTTAGAGAATGAGTGCCATTTCTTGAAAATGAAAATGAGAAGTAGATTTAGGTGTCATCAGCATACTGATAACACCCAGCACCAAATCTCCTGATGACCTCACCCAGTGGTTTCATGTAGATATTGATAAGCACTGGTGACAGAATGGAGTCCTGAGGGACTCCATATGAAAGCTCCCATTTTGAGGAGCAACTGTCACCAAACTCCACCATCTGTAATGTACCCAAGAGATAGGAGTGGAACCACTGCAAAGCAGTGCCCCCTATCCCCAACTCCCCCAGGTGATCAAGAATAATACCATGGTCGATGGTATTGAACACCGCTGAGAGATCCAGAAGAACCAACAGTCACACTCCCTCTCTCAGTTCCCCAGTGAAGGTCATCCATCAGGCCAACCAAGGCTGTCACAACCCCATAGCTGGCTCTAAAGCCAGTTTGAAATGGGTCTGGATAAAAAGTTTCCTCCAAAACTGCCTGGAGCTGGTCAGCCACCACCCTCTCAACCACGTTGCCCAACCCAGGGAGATTGGCCTGTAACTATCCATCACTAAGGGGTCTAGGGAAGGCTTCTCAAGGACTGGTCTAACCATTGCCTCCTTCAGACAAGGAGGCACCCTACCCTCGCTCAGCGATGCATTTATGATATTAACCAGGCCACCTCCAACAATCTTCCTGCTAGATAGAAGCTGCCGAGTCGGGCAAGGATCCAGATAATAGGTGGTAAGCCGCACCACCCCAAGCAGCTTGTCCACATTCTCAGGAGTCACAGATTGAAACAGATCCAATCTAATACTACAAGAGGGATCGCTGGACACCTCCTCCATAGACTTTGCTAAAATAGTGGAGTCCAAGTCGGCCGGAATACAGGAGATCTTGTTTGTAAAGAACCATATGCTGTTAACCTCCAGACCTGACTACTGTAATGCGCTCTATGTGGGGCTGTCTATGTTCATAGTCTGGAAACTACAATTGGTACAGAATGTGGCAGCCAGATTGGTCTCTGGGACAACACAAAGGTACCACATAACACTGGTTTTGAAAGAACTGCCCTGGCTGCCAATATGTTTCTGGGTGAAATACAAAGTGCTGGTTATTACCTATAAAGCCCTTAATGTATTGGGTCCAGGCTATTTAAGAGAGCACCTCCTTTGCCATGAACCTTCTGCCTATTATGATTTTCTGGAGAGGTCCAGTTCCAGTTGCCACCAGCTCATCTGGTGGCAACTCAGAACCAGGCTTTCTCTGTGGCTGCCTTGTGGCTTTGGAATATGCTCCCTGTTGAAATAAGAGCATCTCTTTCTCTGTTTGTTTTCAAGAAGACCCTCAAGACTCTCCTGTTCTTGCAAGCTTTTAATTTGAATGAATTCTAATAATTTTTTTAATAACTGTTTTATACTATTTTTATTGTGTCTTGTGTATTTTAATCTGTGTTGATCTTTAATGTGTTAAATCTTGTACACTGCCTAGAGATGTACATATCAGGCGGTATAAAAATACGATAATTTTTTTTTTGTTCAAAGGTGCATATCGGCTCTCTATAGAACTGAAGACTGGGTACAAAAGATAGAGTTACTGGAAAAACATCAGCGTGAAAATCTTGTCAAAAGCAAGTGGGATCTGAAGATGGCCAAAACAGCTGTGATGGAGGCTTCAAAAGATGAACTTTACTCTCTGACTGATTTCTGGTCCTATTTTATTGTGCACAAGCTACTAAAGGAGGTGGGTAGAGAATAAAATAGTAATGCCCAAAGCCCCATGTAAAGTGAAAAGAAAAGAAAGGTTGCAGAGATTTCTGCTGTTCTTATGCAACTCTGACAATAACATCCCCCTGAGATTCTGCTATGATCCCTCAAATGTTACACTCTCCATGAGAGACCCATCCAAAGCAAGGATGGATGGAACTCTCATTTTCCATCTGGATTTTCTATTCAGATTCTGTATGCTAAAAATTCCTCTAGGTTGTTTTTTTGTGGGGGTCATCAAGACACCACACTTTTATCTTGTGATGTATTTCTCACGCCAACATCTGGTATAACTATACATTGCAAAGTACACCTTTTAAAATTCTGATTTAAAGATATGTACATGGAATGCCCAAATCGTAGATATCTCCATAGCTTATAAACTTCAGCCTGTTGGAGGATAGGAGAGGTCTGGAACAGTTCATTCCATTGCAAGTGCAGACAAGAGAAGAACTTAACAATGTCCTTATCACTAAGCTAAGCTGATCAATTTTTAAAAACCACACCCGCATATAAAATATGATGGGGCTGCCTGGGGGTAGACAGAAATGGTTTTGAGAGACAAGGTGAGAACCATTTCTCTTAACAGGCTGCCACATGTGGGTTGCGAACATATTTGATAGACTGAATTAAATCCATGTCTTTTTCAGTTCGATGAGTCTGAACTGTCTGCACACAGGAGATGTTGTGAGACAGGGAAAAATCCTTATCCTATCTATGCAGCTGTGGACAAGGAAACATGTGAGGAACAAAATACAGGTGATTGCACTTCATGCTTATCCTGATGAAAGAAAGGCGGGGAAATCAACACAGCATCCCTCCAGTGGCTGTTGCTGGTGTCTGTCTTATGTTTCTTGTTTAGGTTGTGAGCCCTTTGGGGACATGGAGCCATTTTATTTATTGTTTATTTATAATTAACAGTATGTTAATTAACAGTATGTTAATTATAAACCTGAACTACCATGGTCTTCCTATCTTATAACCTACCTTAGTTAACAAAGCCAGCTTACATAAAAACCTATTGCAATACTTCTGGAAGGCACTCAATATCAGGTTACATAAGTATCTCTTATTATTTATTTATTTATTCGATTTCTATACCGCCCTTCCAAAAATGGCTCAGGGCGGTTTACACAGAGAAATAATAAATAAATAAGATGGATCCCTGTTCCCAAAGGGCTCACAATCTAAAAAGAAACATAAGACAGACACCAGCAACCATCACTGGAGGTACTGTGCGGGGGTGGGGTGGATAGGGCCAGTTATTCTCCTCCTGCTAAATAAAAAGAATCACCATGTTAAAAGGTGCCTCTTTGCCAAGTTAGCAGGGTTCTCTTCCAAAGAACCTGCATTCATTGCCACAGATCTGAAGGTGATATCTTGCCAATATCTTCAAATTATATTCGGTTAACTAATGAAAATAAATCAAAGAAGAAATATCACACCTCACCTAGTAGAAGTTTTATCTTTGAGAGTGTGTGAGGCATTAAGCAACTCTGAGTAGATGTGTTCCCCTATTTTACTGTCATGGAAGAAAATGTGACATGAGCTTGCATTTTTTATTTCCTGGGCTAACAACGAGAGAAGCAGTGAAAGTAAACCCATCTTGCCACATTGTTGAATGATAGCATGGGTAAGTAGGGGTGTGCATGAAACCAGTATGCCCAGTTTGGTTTGAGTCCAAATTGGACTCCAAAAGAACTGGCCATGCTTGGTTTTGCGCCCCCCCCCCCTTGAACAGACACCCCGGTTCAGCTTGATCCAGACTGGGAGTTGTAACAAAATCATATTTTTTTTAAAAAGAAACTCACCGCCTCCAGGAGCAACACCTCTAAGGAGCACTGCCATGAATGCAGGTCATGCAGATGGCCAGTGTGTTTGCATGGTGGCCTCCAAAATGGTCGCTGCCAGTTCAAAGAGGCCCAAAATGGCTGGAACTGACCTAATTGGAGACCGGGAGGCCAGCGGGGGGGGGGGGGACCTCCAGAGATCTTCCCGCAGATGCAGCAGCACACCCTGGAAGTGTTGAGTTCCTTAAAATTTGTTGCTGTTACTGTTGCTGTTGCTGTTGGAACTCCCAGGCCGGCCGTGGGGTGGGTGGGTGTTGGTGTTTTGGATAGAGGGCAAGCTGGGGGTGAGCCCTCAAGCCAGCCAGGTTTGATGGTGAACCGGCTTGAGTTTGAGTTTGAGCTGGTTCCCACATCCCTATAAATAAGTGGTTTTTCTACACATTGTGTAAACATTAATGTGGTAGCAGTTCTGCTGATGTGTGAAGCCAATCCCCTCCAGGGGGAATTCCCTCTAAATTCACTTTGAATTCTGCTGTAAGGAATATTTGGTGGCAGTCTGTCTCCTGAATGTTCAGTTCACATAACGCTTAGTTCTTTTATTCTCAGTCTTCATTTATTTCCCCCATTTATTTTCTCTAGGCACCTGGTTTGAATTTACCCCTCATGAAGCTGGGGTTCCTGGTCTAGGTGCATATGTTGACATCAAACACTTCGGGAGCATATTTGAGAAAGGGCAACTATATGAAAAAAAGAAGGGGAAAAACATCTGCTATCTGCAAGGTACACCATCCAAATTGCTTCCCAAGTCTGCCATTCTCAGAATGCCAAACTCCTGAACTATTTTCTGTCGGCATGATCAACTGATAGGAATGATGAAGAAGGGTGTGTAGCCAAGTACTAATCAACACTTAAATATATATATGTAAACCAAATAAGTTATGATACTACTGCTCTTTATAGGCTATGTGAGAGGACCAGTTATAGCAGATAAACATTGTCAATTTAAAAAAACTTACGTTACTACACAATTATTTATATACTGCTCTTAATCAAAAAGTTCACAAAGTGGTTTATGCAGAAGGAGAAGGTAGTTCCCTGCCTAGAAGGTTCAGTTTAAAAAGAAACACAAGGTAGACACCAGCAACAACTGCTGGAGGACACTGCTGGGGTGAATAGAGTCAGTTGCTCTTCTCTTGCTTAACATAATCATCCCTTTGAAAGGTCCCCCTTTCCCCTGTTAGCAGGGGTTAAACTGGTGTCCAGGGAAAGGATGGTGCACATGTATGAGAGGTGGGGCTGCACCTTCCTCCTTTCGGTGTTGATTGGGCCATCTTAGGCGAACATGGTGAAAAATCCAATTTTATTAAAACAGAACATTAATTTGGGCCTCTTGTTGCCATCAATGAAACACGGGACTACTAATTAGGGATGTACAAATCGATTTGGGTACAAAATGATTTGCACCCGAATCTTGCTGATTTGGGTGATTTGCAGACAGAACAAATCGTGCCTCTGTTCAATTGCCCAGATTCAGGTACAAAGCAAATCACCCAGATTTATACCCGAAAAAATTCAGGGATTCAGACCTTCATTTTGTGTCCAATATGGGTTGGGTGGTAGTGCCCAATGAGTCGAAGCTACCACCCAAATTTCAAAGAAATTGGGCACAGGGGTGATATTTAACTTTTTTTTTGAAGTTCGAGTGCCTTTAAGCTCCCCCCACATAGGGAATAATGGGGATTTCAGCAGCCCCATAACTCCACTAGGTGTGGGGGGGGGGGAGAACCAGGGTGGTCCAGAGCAGGTTGTGGGGTAGTGCACAAAGGGTGCCAGCCACCCTCAAAACCTCTCATTTCCTACCAGAGAATCTACTCTCAGGACACCTCAGACATTGAAAACAACAAAACCCAGTGCCACATGGGCTTGTGGGTGGTTGGCGCGTTATGTTCACTGTACCACAACCTGCTCTGGGCCACCCTGGTGCCCTCCAAGTGGAGTTATGGAACTGCTGAAATCCCCATTATTCCCCATGGGGGGGGGGAGCTTAAAGACACACACTTCTTTAATTTTTTTTAAAAAATCACCCCTTTCACCAATTTATTTGAAATCTGGGTGTTAGCAGGCACCCATTGGGGCACTACCACCTGACCCACTCTTCTGTCCCTAGAACCCCTTTTCTGCCCCAAAGACATGCTGACTTCAGAAAATTGTTAAAAATCACCCCTTTGCCTAATTTCTTTGAAATCTTGTTAGTACCTTCCTTCCATCCATTGGGCACTACCACCCACCACAGCCCATTCTAAGCCACCCTGGTGCCCCCCGCGTGAAGTTATAAGGCTGCTGAAATTTCTCATTATTCCCTATAGGAAAAAGCTTTAAGACACATGAAATGAAAATTTAAAAATCCAGAAAAATCACCCATTTGCCCAATTTCTTTGAAATTTTGGGTGGTAGCTTCCATGCATTGGGACCTACCACCCACCCCACTCTTATGCCCCCAGAACCCCTTTTTTGCCCCTAACAAATCAGGGGTGATTCGATTCAGGTACAAATCTAATTTTTTAAAACCAATTTGTGCACATCCATACTACTAATACAATTTCTTCCTTATTTCCAGGTTTATGGGGAAGTGCCCTTGGAAGTGAGAAGGAACTTATTCAGACGATGTCAGGTATGGCTGTCTGTGGTCAGGGCTATTGTTGGAGACCGTGTGAATCTGATAGGAGCCCATTACTCCAGAAGGCCCGGTCGTATGACTGAACAAGCTATTCTTGTTCATCAAAGACCCAAAGGCAAGGGTTCTCAAACGTTTTTATACTGTGGCCCCCTAAAATAACACAACTCCCCCCATGCTTAAAGCTGCTGACTGACATCCCAACAAATGATGTGTAGACCAGAAACATGTTGCTAAGCATGCAAACATGTTTCCATTCTAGCAGGGCACTTCTGGAGTGCTCCCAGAGCACAGGCGAGCTCCAAAAATTATTTGCACTCTTTCTCAAGGATGGAGGATTGTCCACACTCTGGAAGCACAGCAGAGCAGCAGAGAGGCTAGTGCTTCATTGAGGTCGGGAGCCATCACACTTTGTTCATCAGGATGTTGGCCATTGATTTGCTTAGGTAGAGATAAATGAAGCACATTTACCTTTTTAAATGAGGATGAGCTTCCTTGCTCCTAGTTCAGTTTTCTCAAACCTGGACTTTGTGTTCGAGACTGCCAATCTAATTTTAGGCTCTAAGTTGTTTTCACTAGGTATTTGCTAGTGATTTGCTGTTCACTAGGTGTTTGCTCCCACTTCTTTCCTGTGAGCTTCTCGGAGGCATCTGTTGGGCCAATGTGTGAAACAGGATGCTGGACTAGAGAGGCCTTGGGCCTGATCCAGCAGGGCTGCTCTTATAGCAGCAACTGCTGAAATTGCTGGATTGCACAAGTAGGAATCCAGCAAAGGAAGTAATTTATTTCAATGGTTTTTCACTTAATTATTGGTTCTCAGCTTGCACATGAATCCAAAATTCAGGAAGAGACACTGCTGCAAATGTAAAGCAAAGATCTAGTCCAGCTTCTCCAAGGCATGGGGAGATAGACAGGGAGACAGAAGCATCTGATGTTCACCAAGCCAAGGGCAGCATAGCAAAGACACTACTTTGGCCACTCTCAGGACGAGCTCTAGTAAATGTCTTCTGAGAGGGAACTCTCCCTTGGGCTTTCAGCCAAAGAAGTACCACTGCCCTGCCTTCCCTTGGCTTTGTGGGAGGCAGAGGAGCCAAGCAGTTGTTGGCTTCTGTCTCCATCTACCTGCCATCATCCCTGACCATTTCCACATCTTGCCCTTGCCCTCCTGACAGCGCACTCCTGAGTTGTTGGGGACCCCCACCCCCTTGGTGCAGTGTTCTTCCTGGCAATGCCTGGGGTTCTAGTGGCACCCCCCATCAACCCTAAGTGCACCCCGCCCAGTTGTTTGTTTGGGCCTGTGTGAAGCTTTGGTTGAAGCTGCACAGTTCCCCTGGCACCATGTGGAGACAACCATTCTCATCAGGCTGTGCTTTGCCCAGGCAGGAGTTCCCTGAGGGAAACTGAGCCCTCTGGAGCCCAGCACTATCTTGGCAGGCGGGCACAGAGTGCTGGGAACTATAGCCCTTTGCAGTGCTTTCCTCCTAGAGCCCTTAAGAGAGGACGCTGTCTCTCTTAAATAGCCCTTCCAGCACTGAGAAGTGTAAAACTGTGCAGAGAATAGAGAACACCATGGGGAATAGCTCTCACTGAAGGTCCTTTGCCCCCACTTGAAATATAGGGAAGGCCCCTGCACTAAGGAGTTCGGCCAGAACTTAGTAAAGTCTCTGGTTCCAATCTCACAGGTATAAACCTGCTAGGTGGCCATAAGGAAGTCACTTCATCTTGACTTTGCCCCCCATCCCAGTAACTGTAATAGGGCAGTAATAATACTAGACCACACAACGTACAAGGCAGCATCCATGTTATCAGAATCCTCTGCTGTAACTTGGGTCGTATTTCACATGCATCTTTGCTGTTTTCTGTGGGTGTTTGTGGAGGGGGGGACCACTGGTACTTGATCCAGCTGCTCCTTTTCAAACCCTACCCCTTGGAAACACAAAGCTGTGAAATGGCTGGTAGGGATGTGCCCGAACCGGTTCGGAGGCCATGCTGGAGGCCTCCGAACCGGTCCGGTTCCGAGCCGGTCCGGCGGTCAGGCACGGAGGAGGGTTGTAGCTTTAAGGGCGGGGGGTAGTACTTCCCCCCCCCCCGCTCTTCCCCCCTGGCGCTGTGTTTTTTGACAAAGTTTTTGGGGCGGCAGCGTTCCTCCCTGCCGCCCCTGCCCCCGTCGTTAGCCTGCCAGAGCCGAAGTAAGGAACACGCATGTGCCTGTTCCGGCGCGCGTGTGCACCCGCCACCGCCGCGTGCGTGCTCCATATATGTCACACGTCGACATGTGACATATACGGAGCGTGCGCGGCGGGTGCGCATGTGCGCCAGAACGGGCGCATGCGTGTTCCTTACTTCAGCTCTGGCAGGCTAACGATGGGGGCAGGGGCGGCAGGGAGGAACGCTGCCGCCCCAGAAACTTTGTCAAAAAACACAGCACCGGAGGGGGAAGAGTGGCGGCGGGGGGGTAAGTATTACACCCCCACCCTTAAAGCTACACCCCCACCCCGTGCTAGACCGGACCGGTTCGGCGCTTTGCACATCCCTAATGGCTGGTGAGAAAAGCAGTATTACCCACCGCCCCCCCCCCCCAAAAAAAGCAGAAGGGGTCATGATTGTTGTCTAAGAAAGCTAATTTTAACCAAAATGCAAAAATGCATTTCCAGTATTCTGCTTCCAAAGAGCCAAGGCCCACCTCACATCTAATGACAGCACTGGGGACACATCTGGGGAACTGTAATATAGATCTAATGAATTTTTATTTGAATAGCTTCCAGGGTTACAAAATTAGCAAAAGGGCCCAGCTGAGCACCATATAATATTTGCCTAACCCTGGTGACAAATAGTTTGATGTCAGCTGGTATATAAAGTTTCCCCTTGGTAAAATAAAAAGATCTAATCGCATGAACTGAAGATTGAGCATTCTGCATGATGTAATTTAGATGTGCCTGTCGATGGCTCAGATAGTGGAAGACCATGCCAAGATACTTAAAATTTCGTCTTGTTCCAGGAGGTGACCATTCACTCGCTATGTATGCTGTTTGGGGCACTTAGCAAAAATTAACACTTTGTTTTTTGATAATTTATTTCAATAAGCTCTTCAGTGCAATAGGAACGAAGCAATGAGAGGGCCCGTCTCAAGGCAACGGGTGTCAAAGACATAATGACCATGTCATTGGCGTACAGCAAAATGGCAACATGTTTATGCACCAGTTTAGGGGGATGGATCGAGGGGACATTCATAAAAGGAACTATATATATATATATATATATATATATATAGAGAGAGAGAGAGAGAGAGAGAGAGAGAGAGAGAGAGAGAGAGAGAGGCCAAAATACATCCCTGCTTCACCCGTCTAGAAGTGGGGATTTCAGCCGAGACTTGGCCCCGAACACCCAGTCAGACCCTCAGACGGGTGTTCTCTCATGTAATTTGTAGATCAATAGTAACAATCACTTATCCAGAGATAACTCCTGCAGCTTTACCCATAATCTGTCTCTAGAGATCAAATCAAAAGTGGCTTTCAGATCCATTAATGCCATGTACAGAGTGGAGCCTGGCTTGCTGGAGTATTTTTCGACCAGGTGCTGTAATATAAATGCTTGCTCCGTGGTGGACTGCCCTTGACGGAAGCAGAGGCATAACTATAGGGGGGCAGGGGGGGCACGTGCCCCGGGCGCCATCTTTTCTGGTCACATGGGGGGGGCGCCGCCATGACAATTTTTTTTAAATTTTTTTTAAATTTTTTTGTTAATACAAATGTTTCCTGCTCAGTGCAGCAGCGCTGCAGCAGTCAAGGGAGTGCGTCAGCGCCCCCTCCCCCATGAGCGGTCCCTTCCGCGCTGCCCGCACCCCCCCCACATTGCTTTGCTGGCGCCTGGCGGCCAGTCAGTGGCTTGGCTTGGCGGCGGCGGGCGCTTGTGAGGAAAAACCTAAGTATAATGTAGTATGTGGGGGGGGGGGCGCAGGGGGCGCCATTTCAGTGTTTGCCCTGGGCGCCGTTTTCCCTAGTTACACCTCTGGACGGAAGCCTACCTGCTCAGGAATAAGGACCTTATGGGTATCAGCCCAATCAATGAGCTTAGCTAAAAGATGTATAGCATATAGCTTGGCAATAATGCTCAATAAATTAATGGGATGATAATTTGATGGATCAGCTCGGCACCCTTTTTAATAAATAGGGACTTTTATCACCCCAGTCCGGGGGGACTTGGGCAGTGCTGTCTATGAATGTAAACAAGGAGGCCAAAGACGACATCACAAATTATTCCACTGAGGTGTCACTGTGTGTCACTCACTACAACTGTACCAAATTTGGTTCAAATTGATTAGACAGTCGTAAAGTTAGTGCACTTGTGCCACATGGACAGCCACAGACAGCCGGGTGATCTCACAAGCGTCCTGGAAAGTAAGCTAAAAAACTGACTAAGGGAACATTTGCTTCCTAACCCCATTTTAGAGGCAGGTCCCATGGTTCGGTTTGCTGCAGCTGGTAGCTGCTCGCCTCCCACTACTGTTTCTTGCATGTGACCAGGACCAGTATTGGCTGCATGTGAGAATGGCCTCTGAGTCTTCCAGTACTTCCCACTTGCCCACAGGCTCTCGGGTTATCTTTCCATCAGGATTTCAAACTATTTCAGCTGTTTCAGAAATCATACACTGTATAGAGAATCATGTGGTGTTGAATGAAAACTATTACAACTCTTTACCCAAGTGCACAAAACACTTCATGTAACATAATTAAGAAAACACTGGTAAATGCAGAGCAAAGGGAAAGTAAATGGAAGGATAACCTTGGTGACGGTGTCTGGTAAGTGGTGATGGTGTTTTGGCAATGGCATTGGTTTGGGCAAAGCCAAAAGGGAGAAGTGAACACACTGACTAGATGGCTGCGATGGAAGTAGTCCCTCAAGTATATGAATGTATGCATTTCACCTTTCAAGGTGCTTTAATGGATTTCCCAAAAGATGACAGTCCAAGACCTGACAGTTCAACAGAGTCCGGTAAGTCATTACAACAGGCTTTATGATCTCTGTCTCCTCTCCCAGCTTCTCTTCTCTTTTTTGTACTCTGATCAAACCTTAAATTCTTAGACAATCCGGAAGATTAATTTGGGCTAGCTGCATGGTCAGCTTGCCCTTTTCTCTCTTGTACATTCAGATAGGCCCCAAGGCTAGTCAGTATGAATGTATTCTTAATAGATCCATGGGCTAAAATGGTGCAGAGCATAGGTCTATGGTTCACTTGTATCTCGAGATGAATTTGGTAAATGTCAGGTTGAACTTTGGATTATGCCTCAGAGAGCTAGAGCTATCAGAAGTTCCTCTAGCCTTTACAGACCCAAACATATAGGATATATTACATGCCACATTAGAAGCACTTTATAGTGTAGGAACATCCATCTTGTTTAGATATCTCTAAACTGTACTAGGTACTTAGTTGGAAGAGTCTGCCTTCTGTGTGAATCTCAGGAACTTTGTGGCAGAATCGTAAGTTAAAGGCTACTTTAGTAGGCTCATCAGTAGAGGAAAGGCAATAGGGAGAATGCTAAACATGGTAGCATGGCTGATGCTATCTCTGTCCTGAGAACACTTGCCAATGTTTTAGTCAAACTATTTTTCCTCTAGCTCTCTTCAAAACCCAATTTATATTGCCTGAGAATGTTGAGGAAGTAACTTAGCCAGGCCTTGTTTGTACATGAACAAATGACTCCTCCATCCTTGCTACTCTGCAGGGCAGTCACACAAAAGCATTTTTCATCAGTTACTAGTACAAGGGCTTGCAAGCCCATGAATGTCTTGTCTCTCTGTGATGCTAGTCTTTTCCTAGCTCTGAAATTTCATTCCCCATGCTTTCCAATGGGAGAGTATTTCCACATTTTTCCAGGACACAAATGAATGTTGGGCTTTTGGGATCTTTTGGGTCGTCTGGGTGAGGTCTGGAACTTACCTATGAAACTGACAAGTTTCTAAGGCTCTCCACATGAGTAGTGTGGAGAGCCTAGAGGGGTTTTGTGGGGAGTGTGGGCTTGACCCGCTCCTCCCACAGAGGAGCAGGTAGCCCGCCCTGGGAGGCTGAATCGGCTGCCCAAATGATTACCGGCTCCGTCACAGAGCTGGTTGGGGCGGTAGGGCTCGGGGGCCTCTTGGCCCCCAGAAGTCCCTGAATGACCCACACAAGTACGTGGGGCATTCTGAGGAGCCTCCTGATGCCGGAAGGTTACTTGTGAGTTGCCACAGCATGGAGCCGCGCCATGGTGACACACAATCAGAGAAACAGAGTTAGCAGAGCGCGTGCTCCATTAATGTCATTTGCGGGGGGTGCTTTTATTTTTTATTGCATTTTATTAATACATATAAAAAGAAAAATATATAGAAAAAAGAAGGGATGAGTACCATCTCTAATCATTCAGCTTACAGCATAAGAAACAGCCAGATCATTAATCAAAGGTTAACTTATCCAGCAAAACCACCTTCCACAATTAAGATTAAAAAGATACAAGGCAAAAATACAAAGAAATACAAAACAAGCATTAAAGCCAAATTACATATACAAATAGACCTAGACCATCAATTTTTATTCAACTTGAATATATTCCAAGCTGTAATCCAAACTACCAGATATCAGTTTATTTAGGATACCTGATTGTAAAAGATACCAATTTATATTCTAAGCAATCATGTGTTAGGTAATTAATTCCAAGCGAATTAAAATTGATTGTAATATTATTGTAATAATATTGTAATAATTGTAATATTGGAGTAGTACATATTAAAATACTATTTGTCACTAACAAGGATAAGAAAGAAAAAGCGGAGGGAAACTCCAAAGGGTTTATCTTATAATCATTGTCAAGAGAAAGATCCAGTTAATCTTAATCCGGGGTGGAGATCTTTAAAGGCATAAGAATGCAATTAAAGCTTATTTTGAATCAAAAAACATATGTATCCATACTCTTCTAAAACCTCAAAAGGGTACATGCCAAAAAACTGCTGGCCATCTGTGTTTGATTCCTTGTAAAGGAGATGTAACTGTAAAAAGAGGGAATACAAGTCAGGATAACTACTCCCTCTGTAGTTCTGTTGGATAGCTAGCTGGTTCCAAGTTCTGAAAGAAAAATACTGCTGTAAAGTATGTTGCTGCTCTAAAGACAGAGCGGGCAGATACGTTTTCACTTTCCATTCTACTAAAGAAATCATCTTGCAATGAAAAATATCTTTGTGCAGATAATAGTTCCCCGAAAGGAATTTTCTGACATTGACCCCTAGAATTGCTTTCAATCATCTCCTGTCCAGGAGAAGATGCTACAGTCATAGACCTAGGCCACTTGTCTACCCATGAAAAGATTTCATTAACCTCCATGGTAACAACCTATAAAAAGTGATCGAGAGACTTGATCTCTAGTCTTGAACCATATTCTCACTCATTAGGTCCATCCATTGGAGACTTCTTCCTGAATTTGTAGACCTGGTTGGTTTGATTGTTGTTTGAAAATGTATCAATCATTTTGAAATAGTTTCTTATTTACACATCTTTCTTCAAGAACAGGCAAGTTATAAACAAGCCGTTTACCTTCGGGATATGACTAAGTAAGACTTCTTTATCCAAAGTCCCTATTCAATGCATTGCTGCTTAATTGTGTCAAAAGGAATACTACTGTTTAGTCATTAAAACTTTCATTAAGATATATAATCGCTACAAAAGAAAAAAAAGAGGAAGCCATAAAAGGAATCCCTGAATTAATTGCCAACTAAAGTAAAACCAGAAACAAATTATAAAGTTACAAACCAAATCCAGTAAAAACAGTGGTCAGGGAAAGGACTTAATGCCTAGTAAAAACATTATCAGGACCAGATTCAAAGTATACTAAGCCAAAACACATTAATGTCTAATAATGTTTATATTATAACTGTCCCCTCCAGTAAGAATTGTGCTTGGTTTAAGCACTAATTTTCTCGAAGCACTTAAAAATGTTCAAACAGAAAAATTAGTAATGCTCTGATTTCTTCCTGTAAAAAAAACAGGCTGAAGTTGTAATCCACAAAAGTTCCATTGAGTAATAGATAAGCAGACACAAAGAAAGACAATTAACCTTGAACGGGGAAAACAATCACTAGCAGAGGAAAACAAAAAAACAAAACAAAAAAAGGTCCTGATGGGAAAAAATAGAAACATCCGCCTTGGAAAATACCTAAACTTAAAAAACTGCTCTGAAGATACACAGAACAAAAAAAAAAAAAGGGGGGGGGGGTGTTTCATGAACTTGATAGATTGCAGTTCTTTGCTTTTAAGCAGGCTTGCCGCCAAGAGCTACACAGCTCCCATTGCAGCATGCAATCAGCCCAAACCACGCTGGGCTCCCTTAGCCCAGTTTCAGCTGGTCATGAGAATAGCCTCTCAATCTCTTGTGGTTTGGTCTGGAAGTTTCATGTCAGTCGAGTCAGTGAGTGAGGCCCAAGCAGCTGTATATTATAGTTATCACATTTAGTCCATAATTGTTTTCATTTGCATAAGAAAAAGGGGGCAGTGTTCTAAAGAAAAATGAGCTTTGTTTGTGGAAGATGCATATGTGTGCCATAACAGACATCTTGGAATAGGTATTCTACTTGTACAGGAGTGAATGCCTCCAGGGAGTATGTTGCTTGACATCTGCAATGTAATTATGTTTATTGACAATTTAAAAATCTAAAATCTGATACCTTGTTTGTTGGGCTTTTTACTGTTATTGATCAAAATGTTTTTACTTGATCAAATCTAAGCAATTAATCAACTAAATGTTGTGGCCCTACAAATTTGGAACTGGCAAGGTGTGGGATAATGGGCAATGCTCTAATCTGCACTATTAATGAATAACAATGATTCTTTTAGATAAAGGATTTGGAGATACAACTTACCTTCCAGGCTGTATGTTGACTGGGTCAGAATCAAGGATCATAAATATGTTGAGTTGCATCCAAAGGCTTCCTTCCTCTGAAGGTAGCAACTTCCACCAGAAAAAACAGCCTTGGATCTCCTGATGTTGTTGGACTACAACTCGTATCACTCTACCTTTGGCCACTGTGACTGGGGATGATGGGAGTTGTAGTCTAACAATCTCTGGGGATCCAAGGTAGGGAACATCTGGAAGTAACTTGCTGTACCTCCTTATGGGAAACAGGAAGGAAGGAAAATGTAATGTGTGTGGTTTTTGTTGCTTAAAGACTTCATGACGCTATTGGAGACAAAGAATAAAAAAGAGGTCATACTCCAACCAGGTCTTTAATGTGCATCAAGGGTGAAGGTCAGCACCTGGAAACTTGACCAAAATGGCCACTGAAGATTGCTCACTTCAGAGAAACAAAGCGTAAGTTAGTACTTGCAACACTCTTCTCAACAGCTTTTCACTCCCAAGATGATCAAGACATTGGAATACTTGGCTGGGCCTATCTGGCTGTTCTGGAGCTGCTGCTGTGTTCATCAGATGAAAAAACTGATGAGAAACTTTTTGACAATTTAGAAAGCATCTTGAAAGGTAAGTGAACTGTGGACCCAAGATTTCTGTCTGTCTGGAAGCAGTATGGTCCTATAGGCTTTCTTTACAACATTTCTATCCCGCCTTTCAGCAGAACAAGTTCCACTACAGCTAACAGGAATTATTGCTGTCTACTGAAAGCATATGAAACAGTGGCTCAGTGGCATATATTTGGATGGCACAGACATGTGGGGAAGGAAGGGGAGAGCATTCCCCTCTAGTCTGGAATGCTGCACTGGCGCTTCATTAGTCTGGATGTCAGCCATTGCTTTTATTTCATATTCACCCTTTCCCCCCTCTATTGGCAAAGCCTTACCCTTTTTGTCCTGCCTTAATTCATGATGCCTTTCATGTAGATCACAGTGGCAGCAAAAGCTATGGACTCGTCCAAGAAATGCGTCAGATCTGGCTTTCTTTAAATCCTGAAAAAAGGAAGAAAGAGTGCATGATTCTGGGTGAAGCATTGGACATAGATTTTGGAGGCAAGTACCATAGTGGTGCTGCTGCTTTCTAGCAGCAGCTCTTTCTCAATATTGCCAGACCTCCATGAAGGAAAGAATCAGGTAATCTGGTCATCTGTTTAGTCCATCCCTCCTGATGCTCAAGTAGGGATGTGCACAAATATGTCTTTTTGATTCAATTTGTGCCTAAATCAAATCACCCCTGATTTGTTTTGTGTCCAAATCTACCCACCATTATCCCAGATTCAATTTGTATTTGATTCTATTCAATTTGGATTAATGTCAATTTGGACCACTTAATAAGGTCCTAGGGGCACCAAATTTGGATAGTGGGTAGGTCCCCATGGGTTCCACCAGCCACCCAAATTTCAAGGTGGTGGGGAACTTGCTTGATTTTTAATTTTTTGTTTTGTTTTTAATAGTTTTGTATATTTCTGCCATAGGAAATAATGGGGAATCAAAGCCACCCTATCCTAACCCTATCATGGATCCCCAGCTTACATTTTTTTAGCCCCGTAGAAGTGGAATTATGGAGCAAAATGTGCAGTCATTATTTTTCAAGTGTTTGGATTGTTTGCTGTATAAGAACGTTTCCTCCTAATTAATCCCTATGAGGATTCATTGCACACGTTCATTTCTTCTGTTCATTTTTAGTATCATTGGACAGTGCCAACTGTCTATTGCCATGTGCCAACTATTACCTGCAAGGTAAAAAAAAATTCTATTTTTTAGGAATATTAAAGTGTTTAGATTATTTGGTGTCTAATAACATTTCCTCATAATGAATCTCTATGAGGATTTATTATATGGCTTCATTTCTTCATTCGGCTGTCATTGGAAAGTGCCAACTGCCCTGTGTCAACTACAACCCCCGCTCCCCCAGTGGGGTACTCATTTTATTTTTTAGGATTTTTTGGAGTGTTTAGACTCTTTGGTGTGTAATGAATCTTCATAGGGGTTAATTATGAGGAAAGGTTATTAGACACCAAAGAGTCTAAACAGTTGAAAAAATTCAAAGAACATAAACTGAGTAGTACCCCACTGCCTTGCAGGTGGGAGAGGTGTGTAGTTGGCACATGGCAGTTGACAGTTGGCACTGTCCAAAAGGCAGTCAGAATGAATAGAAGAAATGAAGGTGTGTAATGAATCCTCATAAGGATTCATTGAGAAACGTTATTATACATCAAAGAATCCAAACACTTGAAAAATAGTGCCCATACCTTTTGCTCTATAACTCCACTTCTACAAGGGCTAGAACTTAATTTTTTTTTTTTAACGAAAGCTGGGAATCTGGGGGAAATGATAGGAGGAATGAGTATTTTGAAGCAATTCTAATAGAATCTAGTGTGATTCAGGAGCTGAGGGCCTCACAGTCCCTCAGAGTTGCTCTTGTTGGGGGTTATACTTTTATTCTCGGTAAACTGGGGTTTTAAACCCCCATTTGGGGGTTTAGCAGAGCACTAAAGAAGTTACCCACTCCAGTTACAGAGTAGAATGCAGAGTTTAGTTGTTGCAGCTGCTTAGAGAAGACACATGGAAATTCTTGTAGAAGTAAATACTAAGTATTTATTGGTGAAGTAACTGAATATTACACTTATAGTCCTCTTCTGACTCTTTATAGCCAGTGCCATCTAGTGGATAGACTTATAACTGGATTTGGATTTGAGGTGCCTGTATTCAAATCCCAGTTTAGCCAAGGAGAGACCTCAGAGCTATTCAAACACAAGAGTCACAGCAACTTAAGTTCATGGCTTGCTTGCAAACCGCAAGCCATTTGACTAGTTTTAGAATATGAATGCTTCAGTATTGCACACAGGTAGACAACTTAAAGTGCCCTGAGTTCATTACAGTAATGCTATGCACTAGTCTAGCCTCATTTGCTCCCCCAAGTCAATGCAAGGATTCCTGACAGCAGAGTACCCCAATAAGGAATTTCATGGCTCCTATTTGCATTGGGAGGTGGCCAACAAGTGTGAAGTAGTTTCATGTGACAGAGTTCCAATTTGCAGGGTCGGCGCTTACTAGTAAGCAGATGATGCACCGCTTCGGGGCGCAGTCTGCAGGAGGGCATTGAGCCCATGAGTCGGGGCGTCGCTTCCCAACTGCGAGGCGCACCTGTGCAGTTAAGTCTCTTAACTGCACAGGCACGCCTCGCAGTTGGGAAGCAATGCCAGGCCAAGCAGCAGGCACGACATTGCTCTGATATCTTCTGCCACCGGGGGGGCGGGGTTAGAAGGACACACACGGACCCCCGCAGCCATCCCTTCAGCCGTGCGGCGGCTCGAATTGGCGGGAGGCGGCGAGAAGAAAATGGCCCCAGACGCAGTGATGATGGAAGAGGGAGGAGGAGAAGGAAGCGGCTGGCGGTCTCATAAGGGAGCCTGGTGAAGGGCGGGCGAAAATGGCAGGGAGGGAGGGAGCCCGGTGGGGAGAGAAAGCGCTGTCGGGGGCGGGGGAAGCTGCCTCTGGCAAGATGTGGACAGGGACCTCCAGAACAATGGGGAACTGACTCTCTCTCTTTTTCTCGCCAAGACTGCTCCATTCTTTCTCTCTCTCATTCAAGCCAAGACTGCTCCCTTCTCACTCACTCAAGCCAAGACTGCTCCATTATCTTAAATACCCAGGGCCTAAGCTGTGTAGGGCTTTATAGGTTATAACCAGCACCTTGTATTTTGCCCAGAAGCATATTGGTAGCCAAATAGCTCTTTAAGTATAGGAGTAATATAATTATAATTATATTATATAAATATTATGTACATAATTATATTATATACAATGTTATGTACATAATTAAGTAAAATCTTTGTGTATTAAATTTTGAATACACACTAATTGTAATTATTTTGAATTTTTATTTTTTACTATGGGGGGGGGGCGCTCAACAGAATGTTGCATCGGGGCGCCAGATCCCCTAGAGCCGGCCCTGCCAATTTGACTAAGTGACAATGAAAAAACTCTCAGTTCTCACCAAAGCAAAAGTAGCAAGAAAAATGGTTTGTGCAGCTTTGCCAGTTTTTGTAAGTTATCTATTTTGATTAAAAAAAATCTGTTTCAGGCACTTAACTGGAGAGGTAATCAAAAACTGCCCCTTCTCTAATGCAAGTAGTCTGGAAGTGCTGTTGGTCTTCTCCTTTTGCTGCACTGGCCGATACCTCTAGGTTGCTATTAGGTTTGAGATTGTCCTCTGGGACTGAGATTTTCTAGCTACCAACTTGTAACTTCTCAGAATTTCCCAGACATGAAAGGACACACACAAGCAGAAGGAAAGGCAGTCAGCATACAGTAGGTGTCTCTCAGATCTTTTCTAGCCCTGGAAAAGATCTTTAGGATTTCTCCTAGGGTCAGAATAATACCTTCTGTTCACTTGAGCAGCCATTTCTAGCAGTTTCTTGACTTAAACAAATTGAACTGTTACTGGCCTGAATTCAAATGCACGTTATGAAAGAGTAAGAACATGTTGGCAAGTTCAGCTTTTATTGTAGCAATACTCTGGAGGAAAAATGCTGACATGAGATGCAGATCACACTTGCATGTACATTTTGTGTTATTTTTTATTTTATTTATTTTTACCTTTCTATACCGCCTTTCGTTAAAAGAAAACCCCCTAGGCAGTTTACAAAAATTAAAACATACAATAAAAAGCAATAAAAACATCAAGCTAAAAACATATAAAACAGGGATAAAAACAATACAACAGATAAGCTTTTATGTTGGAGATGCAGAATCAATTGATTGAAAAATGATTTTGGGTGTATGTATTTCAGTTTATGATTTGTAGAATTATTTTAGCTTGGCATTTCATTCCTTCTAGCTTCTGGTGACCACTTCCATACCATGGTGAAAAAGACCCTTTCATGCCTTTGGGGATGGACATGGGGAAGCACCAATAACTTCCTGTACCAGTGCTGTAAGGTTATACTGCAGTAGCATAACTTTTAAAATATAGACTGCATTTATGAATATTATATGCTGAGGTTTGATCTACTGTGTTAGGACCCAACATGGGGATGTCCACAAAATGGCATCCTTATGTTGAGTTCTCCAATTCTTTCCCATTACATTTAGGACTACTTAACCCATGGTTTGTCAGTTTATAAGCTGAGAGAGCTGGTCTTGCAGTAGGAAGCACATGAATATGCTAAGCATATGAATGGGAGACTAGAAGTGTGAGCACTGTAAGATATTCCCCTCAGTGGGTGGAATATCTGGGAAGAGGAGAAGGTTCCAAGTTCCCTCCCTGGCATCTCCAAGATAGGGCTGAGAGCAGGGGTGTAACAAGACTGGAGTGGGCCCAGAGACAAAATTTTAAAATGGGCCCCTCGCTGATACACACACACTTCACAATAGTCATGTGACTTGTCTCATGTGACTTGCCTCTGGGGGGCCCCTCAAGGCGTGGGGCCCCCCAGGCAGCAGCCGCCTCCCCTTGCCTAATAGTAGTTACGCCCCTGGCTGAGAGAGATTCCTGCCTGCAAACTTGGAGAAGCCACTGCCAATCTGTGAAGACAATACTGAGCGTGATGGACCTATGGTCTGACTCGATATATGGCAGCTTCCTATGTTCCTACTCACTCCTGAAAGTAATATTGAAGTTTACCCTTCCCAGCAGCCAATATTGTAGAAGCATGGAAACACAATCAAATAAAATCAGATGAGATAAATATTCCTACACCTTATGGTGGGGAGGGGAAATGTCAACAGTGGATGTCATTTTCAGTGGTGTTCACATGTAGTAACATGCAGAACTAGTTTAGGCTTGAAAGGAGGTGTGGGTGGGGCTTCTAACACATTAAGTTGGTATGATGATTTCCTCTTCAATGGGATCCAGTTGAACCCAATTTGAACTGAGGGTTATTAATATTTATGCCATCTCTGGATGCTGCACTTTACAGCAGCTGAGAAGGTATGTCCTTGTGCCAAGGGGCTCACAATTTAAAGATGGACACAAGGGAGATAATGGAAGAAGGGGAGATGATTGGGAAGTAGTGTAAACTGGGGAAGAAAATGTGTTTTGTGTATACACATAAAAGCTTGGTTGCAGTTGGGTACTGAGCAGCAGGGTGAAGCTTGATCATAGGTATCTAGACTAATAACGTTACTATTTTGTAACCAGCTACCTTCAGCAATTTGTACTGGTTTAAGCATCATTACACTGAAGCTCTGTTTCACTTGATATTAGCGGATGTCAAACTTCCGGAGCTGACGGACAAACAGGTTGTGTCCCTCATTGATGCTGGTCTGGCCATAAACACTGCTTACCCACTTGTTCTGCGTCCGGAGAGGCAGGCGAAACTGATCCTTTCCTTTGACTTCAGTGCTGGGGACCCTTTTGAGGTAATTTATTTATAAGTTAAAGGGCTTACAAGGTTAGACTTATAACTAAAGAAGGGAGGAGATAAGATGGCACCGAGAGAGAGCTTGGAGGGCAGATCTGTTTATCTACCCCAGCTGCAGCAGAAATGTACAAGTAAGGCGAGCACTGCTAACTAATATTGTTGGGAAACATGGAGTTAAAGTTCCAGGTAATGTAGTTGGTTTAGGAAATACATCAGAGAGGTGGTTAAGCCTAACGTCTAGCTGTTTGCTACATCAGGGAGTTATTCACACATGCCTTCATGCTACAGGGTATCTGAAGAGCGAATCTGCTTCGCAGCAGATTCACAAGATGTTTAATTAGGGGGATTAAATGGACAGTTCACATAGGGTCGACTCTTCTCTGCAATCCCTGGGAGATATTTTTCCTGTGCATTCCCACTAACCTGCTCTGGATTTTTCCTCCAGCCAATCACAGAGAGGAGGAGGTGAGATAGTGTTTGTTTGTTTGTTTGTTTGTTTGTTTGTTTGTTTGTTTGAGCTATGGAGGAGTGAAAGACCGCCATAAGTATCCAAAGGTCAGTCAAACAGAACACGTAATCCTTGCCTTTGTGAGTGACTGCCTTCATCACCTCATGTTCCCTCCCCCCCCCACACACACCCCAGAAAATTTAAGAGGCAGGGAGGTTTAAAGCAAAAACCAGAACTTTCTCTTTGTCATGAAGAAAATTGGCAGGCTAATGGAATCGGCACAGACAAAAAGGCTCAGGTTACATCCATTCTGCATATCTAAAGCCTATGTAAACTCCCCTTCATTGAGTTTTGAAAAGCCGAATTACTGCTAATTGCCACTCCACACATCACAGAGAAATGGCAGGGCATAGCAGAAGCCTGGGATATTTTTTCAAAATCCGCTGAAACTAGAGGACTTTTTAAAAGCTGGACATACTTTGGGCTAAGCCAGAGAATGTGCAGCCTCGATTCAGGAGGAAACAGAGTCCTGTCTCTATGGGTCCCTGATAGCCTGCAGCTACTTTGGGGTTAAATACAGCTAATACGTGAACTGGCCCACTCCATTCCGGAGAAGATTCGAAGTAAAAGCCCTCTGTGTAAAGCCTCCAGGAACAGGGAGAGGAAGAAGACAGAAGTCCTCCCCCGCCCGCTCTCTCCAGGTGAGAGAATGAAACCAGAGAGAATAAGTCTAACAAAGGTTAATTGGAGTAGATAAAACATGGGGGCTATTCACATGATTGAAGAAAATCGGGCCGTGGCTACTCACGAGGAGACCCCCTGGAGGGGAGGTGAAAAGCCGCCTCCCAGCTCCGGGGGTCTTGCCAGCATGCCCTGCATGCTCGCGCAGGGCATGCTGGAGCTTGCGGGGGCCAATCGGCCCCTGCTCCCTCCAGCCCCCACTGGCTATGCCTCGGAGCCGGTAATCATGTGGGCAGCCGATCCAGCCACCCAGGACTCCCTCCCCGCTCATGAGTGGGGAGAGCGGGCTTAGCCTGCTCTTCCCGCTCACCACCCCAAACCGGGTCTCACGGATCTTGAGACCCGGTCCATGGTCAGAGAAGGAATCCCCTTACTCACTATCTTTACCACTAATGCCCCAAGTGCTCAATAGGGTTGCTGTGGCTAATAGTCGATGCCATAAGGATCTGCATTCAACAACTTCTTTTGTGAGCTCCAATATATTCGTTGCTACTTTTTCTTTCTGTTTAACCAAAGATAGTTCAGATGGTGATCGGAACTAAAGGGTTATTATGCCAGGACTTAAGAGAAACTTGCATCTCATGATCTTTCTTTGATTTTGATCAGTAAGACATGAGTGGGATGTTGCAGCAGCAGTATGTTCTCTATGGGCCTTTGCTGAAGAAACCTTTAATGGTCTGGTAGCTACCATGGTATGGGCCTTTTCATTTGCAGTCTGCCATAAGAGGCATCTAGGATATCCCTGTTCCCCACAGGGGTGACGCTGGCATGTGGAATAACTTTCTATGTGATTCTGGGCTTTAGATTACTAAAGTAACACGGGAGGAAGCTACATTGCCTCCCATGCCACTTGGGTAATGTTGGGAGTGGGTCCCATAAGTGCCTTTACCAGCCATCGAGCAGACGTTTCCATATGGGGCTGGTAATACCATTATGAAATAGACTTCGCCTTTTCTCCTTGGTTCAGACTATCAAAAAAGCTGCTGAATATTGCAAGGAGCATGGACTGCCATTTCCCAAGATAGATGAGATAGAACTTCAGGATACAGACGACCCATCAGACTGTTATATCTTCAAAGGGGAGAATGCACCAACTGTCATGCATTTCCCACTATTCAACAAATTCAATTGTCCAGGTAAGATGAGATTGAGATTCACTGGGGAAATACCTATTTGGTGAGATAATGGAGTTGCAAAATTAAGATGGGAAACCTCCAGTGGATCATCTGGTTTCCAGCACTAAATTAACTTAATATTCTTCCTGATTGTAACTTATCTCCCTAAAGTCTAAACTTGTGCATTCTTGTTCCATTTTTCCTTTTGATACATTTAAATGTTCTAAATGATGAATCTCCCCTCCTTAATCAATCAGATCTGGACTGCACAGCTTATGACCCACCATGTAGAACTCCTTATCTTGGTCTTCAAGACATCTCCCGCCCTTAGTAACTGGGACAAATATGGACGGTGTGACCCCACCTTCCATTCAGAAATCTGGGCATCATTAAGAGCCTCTTCAAAGCCCCTCCAAATTCATGCCTGACTTGCAGTATAATGGGCTCCCCCTTAACTGCAAGCCAGCTATCTCAACTAGTTTTCTTTCCTTATAAGAAAATTTATCCTTACAAAGGGATGCGGCATCTGTGATGAAGCTGAGATGCATTTCAGTCTCTCCATAGATGCTCTTCTTCTGTGCTGAGGAGTGTCTTTTCCTGCTCATTTTTTTTTTCAAAGCTTCCTGATCATGTTGCAGTCAGTGTGGTGTAAGGTTAGATTATTGTACTAGGACAAAGGAGTGGAGGGTTCAAATCCTGAATTGGAGAAGAAGCATACAAGGTGACCTTTGGCCAGTTCAATCTAATTAATCAAAGAGGGTGAATGTGAGGGAATAATTGCTGAAGGGGAAGAAGCATGCTGCTTGGAAGAAGGATGGCACAAAAACATAAATAGTAATTCACAATATCTTTCATTTTCAGGTAAAGTTGCTGAATACAGAGATCAGTTTGGCACCTTCAAGATGAGCTATTCAGAGGAGGAAATTGAAAAACTGCTCACTGCAGCAAAGAAGAACGTAGCTCATAATCACCAAAAGATTCTAGAGGAGATCAAGCATGTTGCATGTCCTCTTTCACGAAAGGCTTAAGCAAACTGCTTCTACTCTACTGGTCTAATCACTGATTCACACAACCTGTTTAAACCAGATAGTACTTAATTGCCAGTGGAAATGCATTTGTATGGATACATGCAATTTTGCAAACTAAACTCCTAGATAGAATTGGGAGGAAGTGTCATGTTCATGGCGTATTTCATTGCATTGACTTCATATACCTCATCTTTCTGTGTACACATTTCCATATGAACTATATTAAAATGATATAACTTGACTGGACTCCACAAGTTCTTCTACAAAAAAACTCTTCTCATTTAAAGGGGGGAAATCCCATAACAAAATGCATATTTTATTCATTGTGACCCTAACCCTTACCTTTTGTTGAAAAGTGGTATATAAATATTTGGAGTAGTAGTAGTAGTGCTGCACTTTGCCTAGCTATAGGGGGACTCCTTTAAAGGAAACTGAGCCCTCTGGAGCTCAGCACTATCTTGGAATGGTGTGCACAGAGTGCTGGAAACTGCAGACACTCCTAATTTTCCTCCTAGCATCATGATTTTTTTACACACAAGTAGGACTTCCTACTCCCAAGTAATCTCACTGAATACAATGGGTGTTCCCCCCAACTTTTTCAGGTCACAAAATTCAAAATAATTTAACATTTCACTCCACAGGAGTGCAAAGGTGACCCACATATCCCAGATATGGTACCCTGCATGGCTCACTGAGAATGTGAGTTCTCCGCTAAGAAAAAGAAACAATTCAAACCCCACACATATAAGGATCCATACTTCAACAGCTCAGTTCTCAGCATTTAAGCTGAAATGACACTCTATGACTGACCTAAAGGCAATAATCAGACGTCTGAGAGCTGGCCAGGTGCCTTCTTCAGGCTACTCTCTCACCATCACCCCATGTTTTGCTTGTCAGCTATCCTTAGACACGCAATTCTTGGATACACAGCAGACCATGATATGCTCTCCATCCAGCCAAATACAGGTGGCACTCCTTCCCTTTGTGAATGTGATTGCATCTCTGGGGGTATTTCTGTCTTAGGGTGTCTCATAATGGCTACATAGGTGAATCCTTTGCTCAGGAGGTTGTCTGCCCAAGGTTGTAGCCATCATTGGCCGACGGGGTTCAAAGAACATGGGTCACTGCCCCTCGCAGCCCTGACACCCCCATCTGACATCAGATGGGGGGGGGCTGGTTTAGCTTCCAAGTGGGGCTGTGCAGCCCCGTTCAGGGATTAAATGGCCAGCGCTGCATTCACACCGCAACCAGGAGCAGCTCTCCCTCTGGGAGAACTGCTTCTGGCTGCACTGCAAACGCAGCGCTGGCCCCGATCTAGCCCCTGAACACGGCCGTGCAACCCTGTTAGTGAGTTAGATGGCCAGTGCAAGCCCTCCTTGAGTCAAGCTCTCCTTGACTTTGAGACAGGGAGAACCACTCCTGGCCACACTGCAAATGCAGCGCTGGTCTGGTTCTAACTCACGAACAGGGCCACGTGGCCCTGTTCGGGAGCTGGACCATGCCCCCCAGGTCTGACTTCAAACACGGGGGCATGGTTAACCCCCACGTCTGATGTAAGACATAGGGGCGGAGCTAGTAAGGCCACTGCGCAGCCGGATGTGGGCTGTTGCTGGCCTGGCTCCCCTATTGCTTCTGCCATCTGTACAATGGGAAATTTTTTAGCCCCCACCACAATACCCTGAGGGCACGTACAGACAAACACAGCCCTGAACAAGTGATGACATCAGGCCCGCACAAAATGGCATCTGCTCTGATGTAACTGGTGGGTTTATTGATGTGTTTTTGGCACATCCTTCAATAGTATGAGAGGGATGCTAATCAGAATCACCACACTATATGTCTTTCACCAGGGCTTTGGAATGCGGTAGAGGGGCGATTCACCTGAAACAGTCCCAAGTGTGGTTCCGTGGCTGTACACATTGCTGTACAACTTGCAGGCCTACTTTAATTTCTTACAGTCCTCCCTCAGCTTTTTTCCTGTAAATGTTCCATCAGTGTGTGTGACAGGGACTCCTCCAGCTTGCTTCCCTGTCAGTGGGTATGATCTTTCTGCATCACTGCACCACCATATTTTCAAACTGTACTTCTTTGGCTTGCTTGGTATGTGTTCCCAGAAGGGACAGCATCTTAGAAGCCTAACAGCTGCTCAAAAACTGTTAGGTAAACCCAGGGATAGCTTAGCTGCAGCTCTTGTACAAAAATGGGGCAGATACCTCTAATGTTACCAGCTTGACAGACACTCTTCTCTCTTGTCACATGGCTTTGTCATCAAGCCATAATTACTTGTGATGTACTTTACAGGGCACTTTAACTTGCAATTTCCATTCCTTTTAGGGCATGAGTGAAAATCTAAAGCACCTGAAATCTCTTAAAACAGAGGTTTCCGGATAACTGAACTTCCGGGTGTTAAAAAAGCGGGGTGGGTGGTGGGTGGGTGAGGACTATGATTAGACAATATAGGGAAGAACTTCCGCATACCAAAAGATAAAACTTCCTGAACAGCAAAAACTTTATAAAACCTTCAACAAAGAAAAACTCACACTCTCCAGAGCATCGGTAGGGACATACTGTATACAAAGCAGCAGCAGGGAAGCAGCAGCAGAATTGGGGTGGATCTCCCATCCCAGCAGCGCCCCTGAGAGCCAGGCTGAGCTTCCAGCAGCAGCCCATCTCTGCAACATTCCCCTCACCTCGCATGCAGCCCCCTTCCCTCTCCAGAATCAGTGTCAGCCACTGCTGATCCCCCCCCCCCATATGCCACTGGTAGTGCAAGCTATTCAGCGTGGAGGGGAAACACCATAATAACGGCATACCATCCATGTTAGGCTAATGTTCCATCTAAACCAGCATGCCTATTGCCAATCAGCCCTAGATCCGCTTTTGGGGAGTAACGAGTCTTCCAACACTTCGGCACAACACTAGCAGATTCCGGCTGCTTCTTCCTACCGATCAGAAACATCTCTGGCACCCTCCCAGGCAAAATGCACATTATATGCAAATGTATGGGAAGAAGCTTTGACTCCCCCTCCCCTTAAAAAAAGAAAAGAAAAGTAGCAGTCAAATAGTTTAGACAGGAAGTGGGGCAACTACATCGCTCTTTCCCCGTCAGCAGCAGCTCCTTCCCCCAGCACGTTTACCCTAACCCTGTCGCAAGGATGGGGGAGCAAAGATCAAATTTGCAGGTACAAAAGGAGAGGCAGAGAAACCCGGCGAGATGGAATGTGACCCATCCACACCACAAGCCCTTGAGAGAGGCTCAAGAAACACCCCAAACTAACCTTTCCGGTCTTTCTTTAAGCGCAGAGCCGATAGACACAGATGCCCACTTCAGTAAAGCAGCATGTGCCGTTTTATATTACCTGTTGTGTGGGACAAAATGAGGGGATGCGTGCCCTGCAGATGATGAAACAGCCTGCCTGCTCTTCCCTCTCTGCCCTGCCCTGAAAACTGATCCCCACAAGCTCCCGTCAGAGCAGGTGTCAACTCAGGCTCCCACCCGCTCGTCCCAGGCAACCCCACTCTCTGCCTTTTTGGCCTGGAGCAGCCTCTCCCACTCGCTCTGTCTGCAGCTCCTCCTCCACATGCAATCAGTCCTGCAATCAGGAGCTGCTGCAGCAGGCACAGGCAGGTGAACACATACAAGCCGAGGCGCCTGCCCAGGGATGGAAGAAGAGACTGAGCAAGTGTGAGGGTGCCCAGAGAGCAGCCTGAGCAAGAGCAAGTGGAGTCGAGGAAGGGATAAGCTGGGTGAGGATGGGGGAAAGGCACAGTCAGGATGGAAGAAGCACAGCGGGCACCCTCCCAACGGTGCCCCCCCCATGGTGGCACCCCCCTTCCATGTGGTCTTCCCCTGATGCGGCAGAACTGGCCAGCAGTAGCGGCGGCAGGACGGAGGAGGAGGAAGAAGGAAGCAGTGGCACTGGTGTGGCGCCCCCTTCAAGTGCACTCAGGGTCCTGACTGCCCCACCCCAGTGACGCATCTGCACCACCATATTATCAAACTGTACTTCTTTGGCATGTGTTCCCAGAAGGGACAACACCTTAGAAGCCTAACAGCTGCTCAAAAACTGTTAGGTCACACCCAGGAATTGTTCTGCTGCAGCTCCTGTATAAACAAAGGGCAGATACCTCTAACATTACCAGCTTTACAATCACTCTTCTCTCCAGTCACGTGGCTTTGTCATCAAGCCTTTAATTACTTGTGATGTCCTCAAGACACACCCTCTAAGCTGCATCGGAGCACAGAAGTAGGAAGGCCTCAGATGTACTCCTGCCAACAGTCCATACAGCTCTTCAAAATTAGCATGTAACACACCAACCAGGAGGAGTAGGCCAAGATACACTTTCAGTTCTGTTGGATCAAGGTGCTTCCATTGGTACATAGGAGAATGCTGCCTAATGAGTCAGATCATTGGTCCACCTACAGCAGCATTGTCTACTCTGACTGGTGGTCTACCACATTCTAGAGTAGCTGGAAGTGGAGTGCTGCTGGTGCTCCAAACCACACAAGCTGCCTGGTTATATCTCTCCCCAGCCCAATGTCCATCTGAAAGATCAAAGCAAAGCATGGGTGCATGGAGCCTCATTTCTAAAGCCATCATCATATACCAGTCTGTACAAGGTCTTTACAGCTTATAGGGCGTGGAAGTTGATGGGTGATTTAATTTGCAATTTCCATTCTTTTTAGGGCATGAGTGAAAATCGAAAGCAGCTGAACTCTCATTTTAAACCAGAGGTTTTTGGATAACTGAACTTCCTGGTGTTAAAACAATGGGGGAAAATATGATTAGACAATATGTAGAAGAGCTTACGCATACCACAAGATAAAACTGACTGAATCTGCATATACCTTGCAAAACCTTCAACTAAGATAAATTCACACTCTCCCCCCACCCTGCCTGAAAAACACAAGTTAATGAAATGAACTATGAACTCCTGAGCTGCACCAGACAAACCAGTCCCAAAGTGAACACTGAAGTCATCAAACACCAAAAACCTAGGTGACCCCAACATGAGCTGTGCAACCACATCCATCAGCTCATTTAGGGACTCCACTGGGCAACAGGGTGCTTGGTACACCAAAAGAAACCCCAATTTTCCAAGTTCCCAGGCTAAGATACACACACTCCTTATGGCCCCATTGTCTCACAGGGATCCTGGTAAGGGAGATGTTACTCCGATGGATCACAGCCCCTCCACCCCCACCCCCTTGCCTAAACTGCTCCACACCGAGTACCCCTTAGGGAGGAACTAAGCCCATACTGGGCCTCTAACCTCCCCCAACCAGGTCTCAGTTATACAAGCCAAGTCACCTCCTTCACTCATGATCAAATCATGGGTTATTTCAGTCTTAGTTTGAACTGACCTGGCACTGCAAAGGAGTACGGTCAGGTTCTGAGGGTGGTTGGAACTATTCACCGAGGCCTGAGAGCTGACAGGACAACTGGCAGGGAAAACAGCTATTAGATTTCTGGTCTGCCTCCCCCGGTAATGGCCTGCTGACCTGCCAGAGCCAAATCTTCTATTCCACACAACGACTTTAATAGCCACTCCCTAAGCCCTAGAAGTGCCCCCTATTCCTCCACCTTTACCAGAGCCCTGACACATAGCTGAATGCGTGTGTATGTATTTACAGCTTGTTTCCTGTAAATGTTCCATCAGTGGGTATAACAGGGCCTCCTCCAGCATGCTTCCCTGTCAGTGCGTATGATCTTTCTGCATCAGAGGTGTACCTAGGGCAAATAGCGCCTAGGGCAAGCACTGAAATTGCGCCCCTCCAAACATCTGACACCCATCTTTCAGATAACTTTACCATAATATCAGCTCAAAAATCAGCTCAGTGAGGAACTCTGGGGAGTTCCCAGAGACTACAGCAACAGGCAAGAGACTTGCCTAGTAACAATGCATTAGTTAGCAGAGGATGCATGTCAACTAACAAATGTGCCAGATTTCAAACTTCTTGATTGCGAAGTTCACTAGGGCTCAACCCCGAAGACTTATGGTCAGTCTCAGGACGCTGATCTGAGCGATGCAGCTAAATGAAGAAGGTACAAAGTTAATCTCCATGCCTGCTAATAAGCCACAGCTTCTCGCACGCAAGCAGGTGGTGGGATTCATGGCGAGCAGGGATTTCAGGTGCTAAATGAGCAAAGAAGCACTTTTGAAAGTGGTGATTCTCTTTATATTTAGCAATGGGAGAGCAATTGACCCCCATCCAGCACCAACACAGACACCAGCAAGCCACGGGAGGGATGCTATCTTACATTTTTGTTTTTGAGACTGTGAATCCTTTGGGACACAGAACGCTCTTTTTGTTTGTTTTTCTGTGTAAAACGCTTTGAAAACCTTGGTTGGAAAGTGGCATGTAAACATGCACAGTAGTTCCAGGAAGGAGTGTGGGACTTCCAGACTGATTTGCTCGCTGGCACGTCTGCAGTGCAAAAAATAGATACTGTGCAGTGGAAATCATGTTCCTGTAATAGGAAGGGAGGTTGTTACAAAAGAAACAGAAGATAAAGATGAACACAGTTCCCTTTCAACCTTAATATAATTTTACAAAAGCAGAATTTGTCCCTAGCTTGATGTGTCTAAATAAACTTTTCTGGGTTCTTGTCTGGGTCCTTTTATTAAGAATAACCAGACACAGGAGAAACTTTTATAAGGCTTTTAATATTTGCACTACTGCAGACAGCGCGGTACTCAATGGTTCTCACCAAAATTGAGGACCCTGAATTACAATCTCAATAGGTCTTTATACCTTTGCATAGTGCTTACACAGCTCGAATAAACATCTGTCACACAACAATGAGAAAATAGGATATGCCTTATCAACATGAGCCACAGTCTTCTGTTTCCTAACTTAAGACATTACTTTATCTTTACAAAGCTCTAAACCTCCGCTAACCTAAACACATTAGCTAAGCACTTACAGAATTTTCACCTTTTGTGGATTCAAATACATCAAGCTTACCCTTTCTCTTTCTTTCTTTGCAAGGTATCTCTAACCCCCCCTTTCTCTCTGTCTCCTTTTCTATTGATTTGCATTTCCCCTTCCATGCATCTTTCCTGCTTTCTGTTATGCAACTATCTGGCAAAGGGGGCATCCCCCACCCCCCGCTCCCCTTTCAGTTGCTATGCTCTCTCCAGCTCTGACTCCCCTACCGAGCCATTTGAATCTAATCCATGAATCCCTGCTGCAGTCCAGGCAGAACATTTCCAGAAAACTCACAAACCTCAACAGCTGTCCTTTAAAACTCAGCCAGCCACAATGCCCCCAATCCCAACCAACCCCGCTCCTCTCTGTCTCTCCCTGCCCCAGCTCCACTCTTACAATTGCCCTCCTATTGTGTTTTTAAAAGGTAGGAATTCTTCCTCTCTTTTTCCCCTTCAGACTGTTTGGTGTCTGGATCAAATTTGTGTGTCGCTGTGTGTGTGTCTCCCTGCTTCTTCAGGGTCCTGTTTTTAGGAGCAGGAGTGGGGGGAGAAATCTACCAAACTGAAAGACCTATCTTAAAAAAAAAAATAGTCAAGATCAGTCCTGGCAGTGGCACCTCACATCATCCGCCCTGCTACAGAGCATTGGTACAGAGCTCCACGACCAGCTCCATCAGTAGGGATGTGCACAAAACCGGTTTGCCCGGTTCAGTTTGAATTCGAACAAGGTTCAAACCAGGAGGGGGAGGTTTGGATTTGGTTTTACTCAAACCTCCCCCTGGTTCGGTTCATCTTTGAACCATATTGAACCAGTTTGAACCTCCAAAGGTGGGTGGGGTGGTATCTGGCACCCATGGGTACCTGCCACCCAAACCCCAATGCAGTTGGACATTCGTACGATTTTTTATGAATTTTTGAAATTTATTTTTATTTTTTCTTATAGGATATAATGGGACTCAAATCAGCCCATTATTCCCTATTGTGGAGCACCCATGGGTGCCAACAACCACCCAAACTGCAAAGCAATCAGACACTCCTACAGTTTTTAATGAATATTTGAAATATTTTTAATTATTTTTCTTATAGGGTATAATGGGACCTGAACCAGCCCATTATCCCCTATTGTGGAGGACCTAGGGGCACAAAAGTGGGGTGGGTGGTAGGCACCCCTAGGGGTGCCTACCATTCACAAAACCCCAAGGCAATTGGACACTCCTCCAATTATTGGTGAATTTTAAAATTATTTTTGAATTCCTCATAGGGAATAATGAGGATTGCAGCAAATGTATAGCTTCACGTAGGGGGGAAAGGGATGTCCTAGAGCGGAGTGTGGTGGGTGGTAGTTCCCAAGGTGGGCAAGGAAGCTATCAGAATTATTTGAAAGGAATTGGGCAAAAGGCTGATTTTTAAGTGATTTTTGAAGTTTATGCATCTTTAAGGTTTTTCTCCATAAAGAAGCATGCAAATGTATAACTTCATGTCGGGAGCAAAGGGGTAGCCTAGAACAGAGTGTGGTGGGTGGTAGTGCCCAAGGGGAGCAAGGAAGCTATCAGAATTATTCGAAAGGAATTGGGCAAGAGGCTGATTTTTGAGTGATTTTTGAAGTTTATGTGTCTTTAAGGTTTTCAAATGAGAGTGGATTGATTGTTTGTCATTGAAAATCTAATATGCTACCAAAGAATCTACACTCAGAACACCTCAGAAACAACAAAACCCAGTGCCCCATGGGTTAGCAACCCATGGGGGTGGTTGACACCCTTGCTCTGGGCCACCCCAGCACCCCCCCAGGTGCAGTTATGGGGCAGCTGAAACCTCCATTCTACCCTATGGAGAAAAACCTTAAAACCACTTGTGGGGTGCTGGGGTGGCCCAGAGTGAGTTGTGGTATAGTGCACGGAGGGTGCACTGTGAATCCTTCGGGACACAGAACCCTCTTTTTGTTTGTTTTTCTGTGTAAAACGCTTTGAAAACTTTGGTTGAAAAGTGGTATGTAAATCTGCACAGTAGTTCCAGGAGGGAGTGTGGGACTTCCAGACTGACTTGCTTGCTGGAACCTTTGCCTTCTATAAGCTACTACTGGCACTGTGCAAGGTTTATTCTAATGTGCACCGAGACATCTTTCATGCAGTGCAAAAAATAGATGAAACCATGTTCCTGTAATAGGGAGGGAGGTTGTTAAAAAAGAAACAGAAAATAAAGATGAACACAGTTCCCTTTCAACCTTAACATCCTTTAACAAAAGCAGAATTTGTCCCTAGCTTACCCTTTCTCTTTCTTTCTTTGCAAGGTATCTCTACCCCCCTTTCCCCTCTGGTTCATCTCCCCCCACTTCCCTTCCCTTCCTGTCTGTCTCCTTTTCTATTGATTCACATTTCCCCTTCCCTGCATCTTTCCTGCTTTCTGTTAGGCAACTCTCTGGCAAAGGAGGCATCCCACCCCCACCCCCCCGCTCCCCTTTCAGTTGCTATGCTCTCTCCAGCTCTGACTCCCCTACCAAGCCATTTGAATCTGATCCATGAATCCCTGCTGCAGTCTGGGCAGAACATTTCCAGAAAACTCACAAACCTCAACAGCTGTCCTTTAAAATTCAGCCAGCCACAATGCCCCCGATCCCAACCAACCCCACTCCTCTCTGTCTCTCCCTGCCCCAGCTCCACTCTCACAATTGCTCTCCTATTGTGTTTTTTAAAGGTAGGAATTCTTCCTCTCTTTCCCCCCTTCAGACTGTTTGGTGTCTGGATCAAATTTGTGTGTCGCTGTTTGTGTGTCTCCCTGCTTCTTCAGGGTCCTGTTTTTAGGAACAGGGGTAGGGGGAGAAATCTATCAAACTGAAAGACCTGTCTTAAAAAAAAACCAGCCCTGGCAGTGGCACCTCACATCATCCGCCCTGCTAAAGTAGGGACATACTTTATACAAAGCAGCAGCCGGGATGCAGCAGCAGAATTCGGGTGGATCTCTTATCCTCTGTCCCAGCAGTGCTCCTGAGAGCCGGGCTGAGCTTCCAGCAGCAGCTAATCATACCCCCCCCCTTTTTTTTAATACCAGGAAGTTCAGTTACCCAAAAACCTTTGATTTAAAATCATCTTTTCTTTGTCTCTGTGATGAGGCTAGCCTGGAGTTTTATCCTGAGAGGCCCCTGAAACATCAGCCCTATCCATCCTCAGCACTGTACCTCCAGTGACTGTTGCTGGTGTGTATCTTATGTTTCTTTTTAGATTGTGATCCCTTTGGGGACAGGGATCCATCTCATTTATTTATTATTTCTCTGTGTAAACCTCCCTGTGCCATTTTTGGAAGGGTGGTATAGAAATTGAATGAATGAATGAATGAATAAATAAATAATGCTTTTTGTGTGTGATGTATAAGTAGGACAATTTCATACATTCTGATAAGTACAGCTTCTTAAAAACACTAAAATCATGATCTCTTTCGTTATGCAGTGACAATGCCTTGCTGTCTAAGAAACAAGGCTTTTTTTTTAACCAGTTCTCCAAAAAACTGGCAGGACTGGGCCCTTCAAATGGTGTGGTCTAACCATTAAGTGTTCATCAGATCTATGACCACTAGAGGATTTTGATGTGTGTGTGTGTGTGTGTGTGTGTGTGTGTGTGTGCATGCACAGGTAGGCTGACAGATGCAATTTCTATTTATCTGATGCTTGTGGGGGGGAAGTTTTGGGGGGAAGTTTGTATTTTGTGTGTTCACTAGGAAATGAGAGTTCTGGTTCTTTAGCAATCGACTAAGCTGGGGTGTGTCTGGCTGGGGTGTGTCTGTTCAGTGTTTCAGCATGATAACAACCAGAAAGCGGACCCTGCCCAACCCCACCAAGGCTTAATGTCTTGAGGTACACCAGAATTTTCCCTCTTTGTCTCTGTGAAGACCACAAATAACCAACAAGCGGGAAGTACATGGTCATTTTTCTTACCGGATCAGAGAGGCTCTGATCTCTCCTACAGTATTTTTAATTGCCTAAATAGTTTTGTGCAACAGTATTCCCTGCCCCCACCGCCCGCTTCCCTGTAGCCTGTGATAATTTAAATTGGGTCCCTCCTGTCGTCTTAAATGGAGTTATTTCACCATGCTAGCTTTCCCCAACCATGTGTCCTTTGATCCTTATCTTTTCCTATGTGAAAAGGCTTTTCTGACCAGAGGTTTTATTAATTCATGTGTGGTTTTTTAAAAATAATAATACTATCCTTTTAAGTTTTAGTTATTTGTTTCAAGTTAGACTTACTACAACAACCCTGTGAGGTGGGCTGCCTGTGAGGTGGAGTTTTCTAACTCTAATGAGTTCTTGTTTTTAGAACTTGCTGGTGTTGCAGTTACAACAACCCTGTAAGCCAATCCTGAGCTATCTGGAATGTTGGCCTTTGTGAATGATATTAAAAATGATTTCCTGTATGCCTATAGTAATGAGATATGTGCCACTCTGTGGGGAGGGGGTAGGAAGCCATGCTCTGATGATACACAGTCAGATTCAGATGTTGATCCTACAGAGCCGTCTCAGACAAACTCATCTGCAGAAGCAAAAAACTATTGCTTACAGACAAGTTGGTACCAAACTGTCAGGCAGCTCTGAAGAATCAGATGTTTGTAAACTGACTAATTTTTTGAAACACCCTGTTAATCTTTTTCACTGAGTTAATTTTGACACATCTGCATGCATGGCATTATATTAAGGGACTAAATTCAAACAAGTATCCTCCCTGGCAAACTATGAACATGCTACCATATGTATGTATGTACAGGTGAAACTCAGAAAATTAGAATATCGTGCAAAAGTCCATTAATTTCAGTTTCCATTAATTTAATGTAAAACATACACAGACCTGTTCGGGGTGTGTGTGTGGGTGTGTGTGTGTGTCCAAACATGGGTGTTTGTTCTGCACCTGCTCTGGGCGTGTCTGAACATACCTGGACATGGGGGTCTGCCTGGGCATGTTCTGTGGAGGCTCTCCACAGGGTCACACTATACCCTTAGGAGGCTGTGGCTTCAACCTGCCCTTAGTTAGAAGCTTTCGGCTCCTCCCTGCTGTGACGTCATCATGCCCTTCGATGGGTGGAGCTTCAACTTGCCCTTACTAGGCTCTGGCTTCACCTTGCCCATAGTTCCTTGCCCTTACTAGGCTATGGCTTCACTTTGCCCTTACTTAGGCTCCACCTAGGTACGTATATAAACTACTAGCTTTGACTCCCCCTTCCTTTTAAAAAAAAGAAAAGAAAAGAAGCAGTCAAATAGTTTAGACGGGAAGCGGGACAACTACATCGCTCTTTCCCCGTCAGCAGCAGCTCCTTCCCCCAGCACGTTTACCCTAACCCTGTCGCAAGGATGGGGGAGCAAAGATCAAATTTGCAGGTACAAAATGAGAGGCAGAGAAACCCAGCGAGATGGAATGTGACCCATCCACACCAAAAGTGCTTGAGAGAGGCTCAAGAAACACCCCAAACTAACCTTTACCACCTTTCTTGAAGCACAGAGCCTAGAGGCACCGATGCCCGCTTCAGTAAAGCAGCATGTGCCGTTTTATATTACTGGTTGTGTGGGACAAAATCAGGTGAGGCGCGCCCTGCAGATGATGAAACAGCAGCGCTCCTGCCTGCTCATCCCTCTCTGACCTGCCCTGAAAACCGATCCCCACACGCTCCCGTCAGAGCAGGTGTCAACTCAGGCTCCCACCCGCTCGTCCCAGGCAACCCCACTCTCTGCCTCTTCGGCCTGGAGCAGCCTCTCCCGCTTGCTCTGTCTGCAGCTCCTCCTCCACATGCAATCAGTCCTGCAATCAGGAGCTGCTGCAGCAGGCACAGGCAGGCGAACACATACAAGCCGAGGCACCTGCCCAGGGATGGAGGAAGGGACTGAGCACGCTTGACGGTGCCCAGAGAGCAGCCTGAGCGAAAGCAAGCGGAGTCGAGGAAGGGATAACCCAGGTGATGATGGGGGAAAGGCACAGTCGGGATGGGAGCAGAACAGCAGCCGCCCTCCCAGCGTTGGTGCCCCCCTTCCATGTGTCTTCCCCTGATGCGGCAGAACTGGCCGGCAGTAGCGGTGGTGGCATGGAGGAGGAGGAGGAAGGAAGCAGTGGCACTGGCGTGGCGCCCCCTTCAAGTGCACCCAGGGCTCGTGCCCTGACTGCCCCACCCCAGTGACGCATCTACACCACCATATTTTCAAACTGTTCTTCTTTGGCTTGCTTGGAATGTGTTCCCAGAAGGGACAGCACCTTAGAAGCCTAACAGCTGCTCAAAAACTGTTACGTCATACCCAGGAATTGTTCTGCTGCAGCTCCTGCACAAACAAAGTGCAGATACCTCTAATGTTACCAGCTTGACAATCACTCTTCTCTCCAGTCACGTGGCTTTGTCATCAAGCCTTTAATTACTTGTGATGTCCTCAAGACACGCCCTCTAAGCTGCATCGGGGCACAGAAGTAGGAAGGCCTCAGATGTACTCCTGCCAACAGTCCGTGCAGCTCTTCATAATTAGCATGAAACACACCAACCAGGACTAGCTGGTCGAGATACACTTTCAGTTCTGTTGGATCAAGGTGCTTCCATTGGTACATAGGAGAATGCTGCCTAATGAGTCAGACCATTGGTCCATCTACAGCTGCATTGTCTACTCTGACTGGTGGTCTACCACATTCTAGAGTAGCTGGAAGTGGAGTGCTGCGGGTGCTCCAAACCACACAAGCCGCCTGGTTATACCCCTCCCCAGCCCAATGTCTATCTGAAAGATAAAGCAAAGTGTGGGTGCATGAAGCCTCATTTCTAAAGCCATCATCATATACCAGTCTGTACAAAGTCTTTACATCTTATAGGGCGTGGAAGTTAAGATGGGTGCTTTAACTTGCAATTTCCATTTTTTTTAGGGCATGAGTAAAAATCGAAAGCAGCTGAACTCTCATTTTAAACCAAAAGTTTTTGGATAACTGAACTTCCTGGTGTTAAAACAAAGGCGCGGGGGGGGGGTTGTGATTAGAAAATATGTGGAAGAGCTTACACATACCACAAGATAAAACTTCCTGAAGCTGAACAGCATAAACCTTTCAAAACCTTCAACTAAGATAAATTCACACTCTCCCCCCGCACTGGCTGAAAAACACAAGTTAATGAAATGAATTATGAACTCCTGAGCTGCACCAGACAAACCAGTCCCAAAGTGAACACTGAAGTCATCAAACACCAAAAACCTGGGTGACCCCAACATGAGCTGTGCAACCACCTCCATCAGCTCATTTAAGGACTCTACTGGGCAACAGGGTGGTTGGTACACCAAAAGAAACCCCTTACCCCAGTCTTCCCGAGATCCCAGGCCAAGATACACACACTCCTTATGGCCCCATTGTCTCACAGGGATCCTGGTAAGGGAGATGTTACTCCGATGGATCACAGCCCCTCCACCCCCACCCCCTTGCCTAAACTGCTCCACACCGAGTACCCATTAGGGAGGAGCTAAGCCCATACTGGGCCTCTAACCTCCCCCAACCAGGTCTCAGTTATACAAGCCAAGTCACCTCCTTCACTCATGATCAAATCATGGGTTATTTCAGTCTTAGTTTGAACTGACCTGGCACTGCAAAGGAGTACGGTCAGGTTCTGAGGGTGGTTGGAACTATTCACCGAGGCCTGAGAGCTGACAGGACAACTGGCAGGGGAAACAGCTATTAGATTTCTGGTCTGCCTCCCCCCGTAATGGCCTGCTGACCTGCCAGAGCCAAATCTTCTATTCCACACCACGACTTTAATAGCCGCTCCAGAACCCCTAGAAGTGCCCCCTATTCCTCCACCTTTACCAGAGCCCTGACACATAGCTGAATGCGTGTGTATGTATTTACAGCTTGTTTCCTGTAAATGTTCCATCAGTGGGTATAACAGGGCCTCCTCCAGCATGCTTCCCTGTCAGTGCGTATGATCTTTCTGCATCAGAGGTGTACCTAGGGCAAATAGCGCCTAGGGCAAGCACTGAAATTGCGCCCCTCCAAACATCTGACACCCATCTTTCAGATAACTTTACCATAATATCAGCTCAAAAATCAGCTCAGTGAGGAACTCTGGGGAGTTCCCAGAGACTACAGCAACAGGCAAGAGACTTGCCTAGTAACAATGCATTAGTTAGCAGAGGATGCATGTCAACTAACAAATGTGCCAGATTTCAAACTTCTTGATTACAAAGTTCACTAGGGCTCAACCCTGAAGACTTTATGGTCAGTCTCAGGACTCTGATCTGAGCGATGCAGCTAAATGAAGAAGGTACAAAGTTAATTTCTATGCCTGCTAATAAGCCACAGCTTCTCGCACGCAAGCAGGTGGTGGGATTCATGGCGAGCAAAGAAGCACTTTTGAAAGTGGTGATTCTCTTTATATTTAGCAACGGGAGAGCAATTGACCCCCATCCAGCACCAACACAGACACCAGCAAGCCACGGGAGGGATGCTAACTTACATTTTTGTTTTTGAGACTGTGAATCCTTTGGGACACAGAACTCTCTTTTTGTTTGTTTTTCTTTGTAAAACGCTTTGAAAAAACCTTGGTTGGAAAGTGGCATGTAAACATGCACAGTAGTTCCAGGAGGGAGTGTGGGACTTCCAGACTGACTTGCTCGCTGGCACGTCTGCAGTGCAAAAAATAGATACTGTGCAGTGGAAACCATGTTCCTGTAATAGGGAGGGAGGTAGTTAAAAAAGAAACAGAAAATAAAGATGAACACAGTTCCCTTTCAACCTTAATATACTTTTACAAAAGCAGAATTTGTCCCTAGCTTACCCTTTCTCTTTCTTTCTTTGCAAGGTATCTCTACCCCCCTTTCCCTCTGGCTCATCCCACCACTTCCCTGACACATAGCTGAATGTGTGTGTATGTATTTACAGCTTGTTTCCTGTAAATCTTCCATCAGTGGGTATGACAGGCAACCTCACTCTCTGCTTCTTCAGCCTGGAGCATCCTCTCCCGCTTGCTCTGTCTGCAGCTTTTCCTCCACATGCAATCAGTCCTGTAATCAGGAGCTGATACAGCAGGCACAGGCAGGCAAACACATACAAGCCAAGGCCCCTGTCCAGCGACGGAGGAAGGGACTGAGCAAGCGCGAGGGAGCTCAGAGAGCAGCCTGAGCGAAAGCAAGCGGAGTCGAGGAAGGGATAAGCCGGGGATGACGGGGGAAAGGCGCAGTCGGGATGGGAGCAGCACAGCAGGTACCCTCCCAACGTCGGCGCCCCCCTGTCATGCGGTCTTCCCCTGATGCGGCAGAACTGGCCGGCAGTAGCAGCAGCGGCACGGAGGAGGAGGAGGAGCAAGGAAACAATGGCATTGCCATGGTGCTCCCCCCTTCGGGTGCTCCCAGGGCACGTGCCCTGTATGCCCAACCCCAGCTACGCATCTGGATTCATCATTCAGGAATATGTCCCCCTTCTCATTCTTACTGGACTGCTGCTGTGGGCCACTGTGTTATCGAATGAGGCTGCCATTCTGCATGTGGTGAAGCTACTTCTATTCTGTTGAAGTCAATGGGAGTTATGTAGATTAAGCCTGAGTGATGAGGAGGAATCACAACAATGAACTCTTAGAGCTAGATAGACCCCACCCCCGAATTTCCATCGATGTTTTCACAGGAAATGGCAGAGGGGGTTTTCTGCAATGCAACACCATTCCCCAGCACTTTCCTAGAAGTAAAAAAAATGCTGACTGGGATGCAACTGGTGCTTCTAGTATTGCTGCACCTGTTAAGCAGATGCACGAAAGATAAATATACAGCTGCATCTCCTCCGCTGACTTAGGTAAGTTACTCAGCCGAACCCCTCTCAAATTTTAAGAAAACCCCCATAAAAATGAGAGTGATTTCTAACCCCTATCAAAGAAGGACATAGTTACAATGGGACAAGTGCTGGTGGGGGCAGGGAGCAAATGTTACTGGTCCCCTGAGGGAGCCCCCCCCGCTTGTTCTTTACTCTCCCCTTTGCACCTCTCTGAAGAAGGCAGGAGGTGGGGGGGGATCTTCACTTTGTGTCCCAGGGCCCACTACAACCTCACCATGGCATTCTCCACACAGGGCTTTTAAAGACCTTTAGCTCACATCTCCTCGGGAATGGAGGGTGTTCATTCACATATTGGGCAGATTTACCCCGAAATCCCTGCGAGCTACCGGGGAGCACTTCACACACAATTCGGGTTTTCACTCCCTGTTCACTCTACAATTGGGCTACAGTTGAGTGTAGCTTGATGTATATTCAGGTTTAAAAAATCCACATTTGGTGTCAGTTTTTTGGAACGACTTCAAGTTCACAGTGTAGTCTCACAGTAAACAGCTCTTCAGTAAAGCTTGCTGAATAGGAAAGCTCCATGCCCCTGCACCAAAATCATTGGACTTTTGGTAAATAGGTTTAAAAACAAAAACAAAAATACTTGGCCCCATCCAAAAAGCACCCATATTTTAATGTATTTTTTAAAGAATATTAAAATTCTTGTGGATTGTGGAGAGGAGCCAAGCCGATGTGAACTGTCCATTTAATCCCCCGGATTAAACATCTTGTGCATCTGATGTGAAGCAGATTCACTGTTCAGATACCTCGGACCGTGAAGGCATGTGTGAACAACTCAGGGGGTGCGGAGGCCCTGGACTTCAGCCCTGAAGTCCAGGGGTAAGAGCACCTCTGCTGAACAGCAGAAAATTAAGTGGGAAGTTCAGGCAGGGGCGGGGTGGGGAGGGACTGGAGCTCAGTATAAATATGGGCTTGTAGATAGTGGAAGGCAGAGGCTGCATTGAACAAGGTAAGTGGGGAGTATGGAGTTTGGCAGCAATCAGGGATGCCTTTTCTTCATTAGTGCTCTGTCATCAAACCATAAAGACTAGAGCCCTGATCCCAGGTAATATTCAGGATGAGGAGAAGGGGAGAGTGGAAAGGTGATTGTAGTCCCCTTAATCTTTGCCAAAATAGAGTGAGAGTCTGACTTCTTTCAGATTCCAGAGGTCTCTTATGAATGCATGCTGAGGAGGTGTGCAATTCGGGATTTCGGGTGATTCGGCTCGGACCCGAACCGAATCACCCCTGTTCTGTTTTGTGCCCGAATCTGGGTCACCCGAATCACCCTTGATTCGGTTCGGATTTGGATTTAATCCAAATCTGAATCCGAATCGATTCGGGGGGGTAAAAAGGGGCCCAGGGGCAAAATTTTGGGGTGGGGTGGTAGTGCCCAATGGGTAGAGTCTACCACCCCAATTTCGGGGGGATTGGGCAAAATCCTGATTTTTGGTGAATTTTTAAAGTTTTAGTGACTTTGGGGCAGTTCGGGGGCATAGCATGGGATCTGGGCAAAAGGAGTGGGGTGGGGTGGTAGTGCCTAATGGGTGCAGGCTACCACACCAATTTCAGGGGGATTGGGCCAAGGGCTGATTTTTGGTAAATTTCTGAAAATTTCATGTCTTTGGGGCAGATTGGGGCATATTGGGGCAGAAAGTGGGGCCTGGGGCAGAATAGTGGGGTGGGGTGGTAGTGCCTCATGGGTTCAGGCTACCACCCCAATTTCAGGGGGTTTGGACAAAGGGCTGATTTTTTGAGAATTTTTGAAGTTTTAGTGACTTTGGGGCAGTTTGGGGGCAGAAAGTGGATCTGCCCCAAAATAGTGGGGGTGGGGTGGTAGTGCCTCATGGGTGGAGGCTACCACCCCCATTTCAGGGGGATTGGGCAGAGGGCTGATTTTTTGAGAATTTTTGAAGTTTGGGTGTCTTTGGGGCAGATTGGGGGCAGAAAGTGGATCTGCCCCAAAGGAGTGGGGTGGGCTGGTAGATAGTGCCTAATGGGTGGAGGCTACCACCCATCCCCAATTTAAGAGTGATTGGGCAGAGGGGTGAATTATGGTGAATTTATTTGTATGAGGTTTGTCTTCATAAGGTGAAGTGTGCTAAATTGATTACTTCCTCATATTATTCATAGTAAAGGAAAGTGTGAAAAAGTGAAAGTGGGGTCATGAGAGTTGTTTAATTGAAAAAAATCTCATTTGCTATGATAGAATGAGAATTCACACCTCAGAAAAAACTTCTATTGCAGGGATAAGTTTCCCCTTCCTGACTTACCCATGCTCTTTTGAATGTGTGAAGAAGACAACAGCTGCCCTCTACAACCCTCTGCAGAGTTTCATGCACTTTAATGAATATGCAGATGTAAGAGGCAAGAGTTAGTTATCTGTGCTGACTAGGAAAAGAGGCACCTTTCAAAGTGCTGTTTCTCTCTTTATTTACCAGAGGGAGAGCAACTGCCCTGCCCAGCCCCAGTATAGCATCTCTCCAGTGGCTGTTGCTGGTGCCTCTCCTGTTTCTTTTTGACTGTGAGCCTTTTAGGGCCAGGGGACCATCTTCCCCTTGTTGCTCTGTTTCTGTGAAAACTGCTTGTAGAGCTGCTTAATAATAATAATAATAATAATAATAATAATTATTATTATTATTATTATTATTATTATTATTATTGAAAAGTGGTGTAATGGTAGTGGGAGGTGTGGCTCCACAATAAGGCAAAGTGAAGTGGTAGTCTCACCATGGATGGTGAGTGTGGGCTTCCTGCCTTTGGCTGCTACCACCTCTGTGACCTTGCCCATGCTCACTGTGCCCACAGCTGCCCTACTTGGTGCTCTTGGGCTGGAAGCCCAGCACTGATCTGCTGCCCCTCTTCCAGGTGCTGGCTTCTTCTGTTATCTAGCCAGTGAGGCTTAATGCTGGCCAGTCTCTCTCGCTCACCCTTTCTCAGCAGGGGGCCATTCACGTTGCCAATGCCTTGTCTCGAATTTAATCACTGCGATATAGAGCTAGGACATCATAAATCCAGTGTAAGAAAGTTTGTTTAATTATTCATTCATTCATTCATTCATTCATTTTTCAAATTTATACCCTGCCCAAACTTACGTCTCTGGGCGGCCAAAAACAAAGTTGCTGTTTTTTCTTGGTGTTAGTTGCTGTGAGACTGCTCCCCCTGCTGTTTACGTTTTCAATGTGACATGCCTAAATGGAGGCATTTTGCAGCTGTTGAGCAGCTAGTCTGGAAAGCGCACTGGAGAAGGAAGTGTAGGATTATTATCTCAATGTCCTGGGCAAGTTGAACCAACCAATCAATGGATTGTCCCTAAAAGACTGAACCTCGGTGTAGATCAAGGTTCCTGGGAGGATGCTGTGCATCAGCTTGGGGTTTGTCCATTGTCGTCTGGGGTTCCTGACAAGCCGAAGGGACCCAAGACATTATTCTGTTTTCCTTTCTGTATTGCATCCTCCTCAATTTGTTGGTTCTGTTGGTTCTTCTTCTTCAGGTGCTATTTCCTCCTGGAGGTTAGCTTTCATTAAGGCTGCTCAAACATTGTGAGGAAGTGCATCCAAACCAACTGTTGATCAGTAAAACTGTTTTTGGCCTTTATCATAGTTGTGGTTCTTTGCTCCTGAATCCTGGATCTTGTCCTTTGGCAACACTGTGTGCTCCCAATTTTTGGCTGCGTAGAAACAAGGTAAGAGGAAAGCCTGGGTAGAAGTGATTATGTGGAAGCAGTTTCTGATTGTGTGAATGACCTCATGGTGTTAGTGTTGGGTCTGCACAGGGGGAGGGGGGCAGCACAGCACATTGGCAGTCACCTCAAGCCGCTGCAGGAAATGAGCTGCTGCTGCTCAGGGGTGCTACCAGAATGTCAATCTCCCCATTCAAGCATGTGTGTTCATAGAAGCTCTATAACATCTGGAAAGGCTACAAGTGTACAACTGTGCGCATGTAGGGTTATTTCTGTACAGTCTTGCAGGGTTCTGAATTGCTTTAGACAGGTCAAATTGTACAGTTAAAAACTCCATGCAGAGATTCAACGGATGCTCATAGGTTTTCTGCATGCATGCACTCACTCACTCATTCATTCACTCACTCACTCCAGACACACTGTGTGAATAGGTTTTACACACACTCAATCGCTTCCCTCATCCTGCCTCTATATACGGGTACATTGGTTGCTGCTACACAGCCTGTGGCTGCTGCCACCACCCAACCACCACTTCTTTTCTTAACAATTGGGAAATGAGTGTGTGATCTCCATGATGGAGTTGAGGGTGCACAGAACACAGATGGGCAGGGGCGTATCTAGGGAAAATAGTGCCTAGGGCAAGCACTGAAATTGCACCCCTGTCCAAACAATCAGACAATCTTCAATCCCGTTATATGTTCTAAAGCTATTAAAACTTGAACTCTCATCTTTTCATTATTCCCTTACTAAACAATACTCTTGTTGTTGCATCAGCAGTATCCACTCCCTCTGTGTAAGCATATATTATTATTATTATTATTATTATTATTATTATTATTATTATTTCTTGTTTACACAGTCAGACAGGTGTTATTGACTCGTTTGTTTTATCCAGACATCGAGTCCTTCCCAAGGACCTGGGATGCCAGAATTTTATTGTCAATGGTTATAGATATCGTCGCAGAATATAGGCTGTTCCCAGTAAAGCTGCTTTTTGTAATTGGCTGATGGTGATTTCTGTGGCCCCTATGGTGTTGAGGTGCTCTTCAAGGTCTTTTGGAACTGCACCCAGGGCGCCAATTACCACTGGGATTATTTTGGTCTTTTCCTGCCACAGCCTTTCAATTTCAATTTGTAGATCATTGTATTTGGTGATTTTTTCTATTTCTTTTTCTTCTATTCTGCTATCCCCTGGTATTGCTATGTCGATTATTTTGACTTGTTTTTCTTTCTTCTCGACTACAGTGATATCTTGTGTATTGTGTGGCAGATGTTTGTCTGTTTGAGCCCCTGGTGGCGCAGTGGTAAAACTGCCGCCCTGTAACCAGAAGGTTGCAAGTTCGATCCTGACCAAGGGCTCAAGGTTGACTCTGCCTTCCATCCTTCCGAAGTCGGTAAAATGAGTACCCAGAATGTTGGGGGCAATATGCTAAATCATTGTAAACTGCTTTGAGAGCTTCCAGCTATAGAGCGGTATATAAATGTAAGTGCTATTGCTATTGTTTGTAGTTGGAAGTCCCATAATATTTTTACATCTTCATTTTCTTCAACCTTTTCCATTTTATGGTCCCACCAATTTTTGGCTACAGGTAGCTTGTATTTTTTGCAGATGTTCCAGTGTATCATCCCTGCTACTTTGTCATGCCTTTGTTTGTAGTCAGTCTGTGCGATCTTTTTACAACAGCTGATTAGGTGGTCCACGGTTTCATCTGCTTCTTTACAAAGGCGGCACTTGCTGTTTGTGGTGGATTTTTCGACTTTTGCTCTTATTGCATTTGTTCTTAGTGCCTGTTCTTGTGCAGCCAGTATTAAACCCTCTGTTTCTTTCTTCAAGTTGCCATTCTTAAGCCATTATTATTATTATTATTATTATTATTATTATTATTATTATTATTATTATTATTATTATTCAATTTTTATAACACCTTTAATAAAACATCCCAAGGCAGTTTACAAAAGTTAAAATACAATAAAACTCCATAAAAATCACATTTAAAACCTTAAAGTCAGTCAATCAGTAAAAACCATGAAGCACTAAAAAAACAACCATAAAAAAGACAAACAGAAGCAGGAAAGTTGAAAGAAGCTGGCAAACTAAATTGCAGTCATGTCCATGCTTTACCATTTTAGAGTAATTTAACTACATTGCTTCTGAAGTGTCTCAACATCATAGCCACATTTAAAACAGCAAATGAGTCAGCACAAATATTGAGATTTTCTTTTTTGAAAGATCTAAATAAATATAATGTTATGCCCTGCAGCTAAACATAATGTCTGGCCTTGCTGAGATTTTGCTCCCTTTGCATATATATTCCACTCACAAAAAGTGTATTAACTTGATGTGAGACCCTATATTCTACTACCAAGGCCAACTTTCAAAAGTAAGCAAATGTGCTCTGTTATTTTCTAGCAGCAAATTCTTTTATCCTACTACATATAATCCAGCTCCCTTTTAAATCATAAATATACACACTTAATTTCAGCAAGAAACGTCCAACATTCAGTTTCATTCTGTAACTAATGAAGCCCCATCTAGTTGTGTTGCATTCTAATAGCTGCAGTTAATTCCTGTTTATGTCTCATGATCGAAGTTCATTGAACTTCACACATTCTTTCAGTTTTGGCATTAGACAGAAAAGAACAACGCACTACCACAAACAAGCAAGTCTCCCTCAAAGTGAAATCCTCTCATCCAATAAACTTAATAAACTTATGGGTAGTTGTTGTCACCCCAGGCTCCCCCCCCCTCCCCAAATCTTGCCTGTCCCTTCCTCCCTCCCTTCCTCAGGGCAGCCACACCACAAGACTTTCTCCAGTGACTGCTCTTCATTCCCAGCACCTGGTGCTTTTACGCTGCATTAATCCACACAGTTTGGATGTTAGGCAGTCTGTGTTCTCCATCACAAAATAGAAATGATCTTTTCTCTTTTGATGATTCTTTCCAAATAAAGAAAAAAGGAAGGTCTGTCTTTCCGGATCTGTTTCTCAGGAGAGAGTTGCTGTGTGCTATCTGATGAAACATTCATGCAAAAGATATAAACACTTTGCAAAGAGATACAGAAGCAATCAAACAATCCAGGGGGTGACTTAGCTAGCGCCTGATAACCAGAGGGGCCAAGGCTGATAGACATAAAAGGCTGCCTTGTGCACTTCTGGTCCCTGGGCTGTGTTTACATATGCAAACATCTTCCCCAGTGGCTCTGCTTCCACCAGAAGGCAGAGCAAATTGGATTCATTTGTTCATCTCTCCTCACCACCACCACCCGCCCCACCCCAATTCAGTTACTATTTTAAAGTTAAACTTCATGGGGGAAAGAGGATAAGGATTAAGTTCTGCCAAACTCTGCAAAAGTCGTAGTTAGATTTAGGCTCTTGTTCTCTTTCCCCTTGAGATTTGCACTATGCATAAACACTGCAGGGGAGGAAATTCCTCATCTAGGAGGTGCTTAAACCAGCAGTGGCAAAGCAAGGAGTGCATCACACTGGGGAGAGGAGAGAACAGGAAGTATGGCTCTTTCTTCTCCACTCCCAGATCTGATGACTTGATGAGGGATGCCAAGGGTATTTCTTTTATTCACCAACCAGGGAGGGGGGAGTGTATGGGAGGAGGAAAGTTTGATAGACATAGAAGACCACGTGGATTTAAAAATAAACACTCCCATAATAAAACTAAAAGCCTTCTTCTTTTGCTTCTCCCTCCCCCCAAGAGTTCTGGGGCTTCAACATAGTTTCCCCCGCAACATAATCAGCAGGCGAAGGGTTCCCCATGCCCTGTTCCTCCCTCCCGATGCCTACCCTCAGAGGCTCCACTGAAAAATACTCCCTTTGGAGCCACAGCCCAAAGTCTTGAACTCCCGAAGGGGGGGGGGATATGGGGAAGGTGCGTAGGAGGAGGAGGAGTTCTTCCTTCTGAGGCTGCCGCCACTGCCACTGCCACCGCTGCTGCTGTTGTCTTGGGGAGGGTGAGGAAGAGGAAAAAGGAGAAGCTCCTTCTTTTGGCAGGAGGGGCGCGGAGGGCATTTTGGAAGCATGCACATGGCACACAGAAGTCCTTCTCTAGAGCAGGGCCTGCCCTGCTGTTCGGCCTTGGCCGCATCTCTTCCCAACTGCAAGACTCATCACAGTTGGGAAGAGACGCAGCCGGGGCCGAATGGCATGGCAGGCGGGCCCTTCTCTGGGAGTAAGAGTGCCGCTGCCAGGAGGTGGGGGGTGGAGAACAACTCCCCCCCCTCGGGAGCAGTGATCTTACTCCCAGAGCAGGGCCTGCCCTGCCATTCGGCCCCGGCCGCGTCCCTTCCTAACAGCGAGGCGTGTGCCTGCGCATGGAAAGAGCATTGCTGCGATGCTCGTTCCACTGCACAGGTACGTGCCTCGCAGTTGGGAAGAGACACAGTCAGGGGCTGAATGGAAACCTCTCCCCCTAAAAAAACCCACGGATTGGGTAGACAGGTGGTGGCAGCACCAAGGAAGCAGTGGCACTGGCATGGCCCCCCCTCCAAGTGGAGCCCAGGGTACATGCCCTGGCTGCCCCACCCCATCTCCGCCATTGCAGATGGGGGAAATGACATGAGGCTCACAGTGGCAGCTTTCGGTTTTGCTGCTCCTTCTAGTTCTGAGCAGCAGCTGGACTTGCAAATCGAAACTGTGCAGGCTCCCACTTGCAGAGTTTCTGCCCAAAGCAAAAGAGGATCCAAAACCTTGTTTGTTTGTTTATTTATTTATTTATTTATTTATTTATTTATTTATTTATTTATTTATTAAACTTCTATACAGCCCAAACTTTCGTCTCTGGGCAGTTAACATAAAAACAATTAGAACACATATAAAAGTTAAAACAATGCAATAATTTTAAAACAGCCATAAAATTAAAAATAGACAATTTTTAAAAGCTGGGAAAGCTTGGGTGAAAAGATGGGTTTTCAGGTGTTTTTTAAAAATTGCCAGAGATGGGGAGGATCGTATCTCACCAGGGAGCGCATTCCACAATCTCGGGACAGCGACTGAGAAGGCCTGTCTCCATGTAGCCACCAAATGAGTTGGTGGTAACTGGAGATGGACCTCCTCAGACCTCCTCAGGACCTCCTCAATGGGCGGGGTGGGTCATAGTGAAGAAGACGTTCTCTTAAATACCCAGGGCCTAAGCCATTTAGGGCTTTATAAGTTACAACTAGCACTTTGTATTTTGCCTGGAAACCTGTTGGCAGCCAGTGAAGCTCCATCAGCAGAGGAGTAATGTGCTCTCTCCGAGATGACCAAGAGACCAGCCTGGCTGCCACATTCTGAACCAAGTGGAGTTTCCGGACTACTTACAAAGGCAGCCCCATGTAGAGTGCATTACAAAAATCAAGTCTGGAGGTTACCAACAAATGTACCACTGTTTTGAGGTCATTGATCTCAAGAAACGGGGGCAGCTGGTGTATCAGCCGAAGCTGATAGAAAGCACCTCTGGCCACCGCCTCAACCTGAGAAATCAAAGAGAGGTGTGGATCCAGAAGTACTCCCAGACTGCGAACCTGTTCCTTTTGGCGAAGTGTGACCCCATCTAGAGCAGGAAGATCAAGATCATCTCTGGAGTTCTGACCCTGCACAATAAGTACCTCTGTCTTATCTGGATTCAGCTTCAGTTTATTCTCCCTCATCCAGCCCATTACTGCTTCCAGGCAGGCATTTAGAGAGGATATGCCAGCTCCTGAAGAAGCTGACATGGAGAAGTAGATCTGGTTGTCACCAGCGTACTGGTAACACCCAGCTCCAAATCCCCTGATGATCTCTCCCAGCAGTTTCATGTAGATGTTAAAGAGCATTGGAGAAAGTACGGAGCCTTGAGGGACACCATACTTAAGATCAGATCTCGAAGAGCAACAGTTTCCAATCGACACCATCTGGAACCTGTCTGAGATGTAGGAGCAGAACCACTGTAAAACAGTGCCTCCCACTCCCAATACTCTCAGACATTCCAGAAGGATACTATGGTCGATAGTATCGAAAGGTGCCGAGAGATCCAAAAGGACCAACAGAGTCACACTTCCTCTGTCAATTGCCAATTGGAGATCATCCATCAGGCCAACCAAGGAGCCCCTGGTGGCGCAGTGGTAAAACTGCCGCCCTGTAACCAGAAGGTTACAAGTTCGATCCTGACCAGGGGCTCAAGGTTGACTCAGCCTTCCATCCTTCCGAGGTCGGTAAAATGAGTACCCAGAATGTTGGGGGCAATATGCTAAAATCATTGTAAACCGCTTAGAGAGCTCCGGCTATAGAGCGGTATATAAATGCAAGTGCTATTGCTATTGCTATTGCTAAGGCAGTCTCCACTCCGTAGCCCTCCTGAAAACCAGTTTGAAATGGGTCTAGAGATAATTGTTTTCCTCCAAGACCACCTGAAGCTGAGAGGCCACCCCAACCCTAATCCTCTCAATTACCTTGCCCAGCCATGGGAGATTGGAAACTGGCCTATAATTGCTCAACTCTGAGGGATCTAATGCAGGCTTCTTTAGAAGAGGTCTAATAATTGCCTCCTTAAGACAAAGAGGCATCCTGCCCTCCCTCAGAGAAGCATTTATGATTTCCACCAGGCTGTCTACAAGTGGTCAAATGCAGACAAAGTGGTGGAGGCAGAGCTCTGCATAGCTGCAGGAGGGGAGTCACTGCCCAGATTGTCAGGCTGATGAGTGAGTATGCTCATAGTGCTACCAAATTAGGTGTCATACCGTGCCAGGGATTGGCCCCACCAATCATGGTCATCAGCCAATTGACCAGTATAGACATTCCGTCTAATACCATTAAATACAACACAGTGCATTTATCCGTGTTCATTTGTCTTTCCCTTAGTCTGGGGCTTGCCCCATTGCTTTTGCCATCTGGCTGCATCTGCTTGCATGTGCTTGTGGTTCTCGCTGCTTGGGGCACAAATGAGTCTGGATTGTATTGGCCCTGCCACTATTCACCAGGCCATTCCTCTGGTCTGAGGGACTCTGACCCCAAGCATCCCCACTTGTGCATAACAGTGTCCCCATTTTCTAGGGATGTGCAGAAATCGATTTTTCTGCTTCTATTTGTGCCCAAATTGAATCACTTCTGCTTTGTTTTGTGTCTGAATCTGTTTCCCTGAATCACTCCAGATCTGGATTGGATTGGATTCAGATTTGGATTGATTCAGACCACTTATAAAGGTCCTAGGGGCACCAAATCTGGGTGATGGGTAGGTCCCCATTGGTGACACCTACCACCCAAACCTCAAAGCAGTGGAGTGCTTGGTTGATGTTTAATGATTTTTTTTAGTTTTTACTGATTTTGTATATTTCTGCCATAGGAAATAATGGGGATTCGAAATTGCCCATCCTAACTCTAACACGGACCTACCCCCCACCAGCATTCATTTTTTTTAAAGCTAAGCTCTAGCCCTTGTAGAAGTGGAGTTATGGAGCAAAATGTGTTGTAAAAGTGTGGTGGGTTGCCAGATTGTCTTTTTAAAAGCCAAATTCTGGGTTATGGCCCATTTGACCCATGAGTATACACCTTAGGTTCTGGCAAACAATAATAACTTTTCCTCATAATGAATCCCTATGAGGATTCATAATGAATCCCTATGAGGATTCATTACACACCTTCATTTCTTCTGTTCATTTTGACCCCACTGCTTTACAGGTGGGGATGTGGAATTAAATGCATCCCATTTGCCAACTACCCCACAAGCCACTGGGTACTCAATTTATATTTTAGGAATTTTTGAAGTGTTTAGACTCTTTGGTGTGTAATGAATCCTCTAGGGATTCATTATGAGGAAAGGTTATTAGACACCAAAAGGTCTAAACACTTGAAAAAAATCCCAGAACATAAATTGAGTAGTACCTCATTGACTTGTGGGTGGGTGTAGTTGGCACATGGCAGTTGACAATTGGCACTGTCCAAAGACAGTCAAAATGAATAGAAGAAATGAAGATGTGTAATGAATCCTCATAGGGATTCATTGAGGAAATGTTATTATGTACCAAAGAATCCAAACACTTGAAAAATTGTGACCACACATTTGCACCATAACTCAACTACTACACGGGCTAGAAATTAGCTTTTTTAAAAAAACGAAAGCTGGGAATTTGGGGGAATTAATAGGAGAGATCCAAATCAAATCAGGTGTGATTCGATTTGGACCCAAATCCAGCCAATGGACCACAGGGGCAATTTGTTGTATCTCCAAATCACCCGAATCAGCTAGATTTGGGTACAAATCAATTTGTACCCAAATCGATTCACACATCTACTACTTTCATCTCTGAATGAAACCTAGGAGGATAATGAATGAGGGCTCAGTGGTATTCCCACCCTCCAGGGGTGTAACTACTATTAGGCAAGGGGAGACAATCATCTTGGGGCCCCACTGCCTGGAGGGGTCCCCCAGAGGCACGTCACATGACTCCTCATCCGCCCGTGTTGCACCCCCTATGAATTATGTTGGGTCTCTTGGAGGTCGGCAGTAGTAGAGAGTAAACAAACCTAGATTCAATGTGAACTAGATATTCATTGTATTCATAATGGGGATGTGAGTGTGAGTGCACTATATATTGTGAAGTGTGTTTGTGTATATCAGCGAGGGGCCCATTTTAAAATCTTGTCTCTGGGCCCACTCTAACCTTGCAACGCCCCTATCACCCTCACTTCTGTGCTGGAGGCCATCAGGATGTCCCTTGGTTGCACTGAGGATAATTGTTTCTTCATAGCTGCTAGCACAAGGACTACAGAGATAACATGATTTCTTTGCTGTTGAGAAGCTTATTGTCATATGAGGAAGATACAGCATGACCTGGAAACAGTGGTGGCACTAGAAGAAGAAATGAAGGGGGCACAGAAAGGGCAACACTCATTTCTAGATAATTGATCAATGTCTCACATGTTAGATCTCTGAAACAGAAATGGGGGGAGTGAATTGTCTGAGGGGCCATTTGCCCTGTCCCTGAGCTACCCTTGCCTGGGGATGTCCCAATGTGGTGCTATTTCCATAGGATTCCTGGGCTGGCACCCATTCTGGAAATGCTTTCATCCTAATTGGAGCCTCCTTGAAACCAATTGATCAGCCAGCAAGCTACAGGTTAAACTCGGAAAATTAGAATATCGTGCAAAAGTCCATTAATTTCAGTAATGCAAATTAAAAGGTGAAACTGATATATGAGACAGACGCATTACATGCAAAGCGAGATAAGTCAAGCCTTAATTTGTTATAATTGTGATGATCATGGCGTACAGCTCATGAAAACCCCAAATCCACAATCCCAGAAAATTAGAATATTACATGGAACCAAGAAGACAAGGATTATAGAATAGAACAATATCGGACCTCTGAAAAGTATAAGCATGCATATGTATTCAGTACTTGGTTTGGGCCCCTTTTGCAGCAATTACTGCCTCAATGTGGCGTGGCATGGATGCTATCAGCCTGTGGCACTGATGAGGTGTTATGGAAGACCAGGATGCTTCATTAGCGGCCTTCAGCTCTTCTGCATTGTTTGGTCTCATGTCTCTCATCCTTCTCTTGGCAATGCCCCATAGATTCGCTATGGGGTCAGGTCAGGCGAGTTTGCTGGCCAATCAAGCACAGTACACTGTATACTTTTCAGAGGTCCGATATTGTTCTATTCTACAATCCTTGTCTTCTTGGTTCCATGTAATATTCTAATTTTCTGGGATTGTGGATTTGGGGTTCTCATGAGCTGTACGCCAGGATCATCACAATTATAACAAATTAAGGCTTGCCTTATCTCGCTTTGCATTTAATGCATCTGTCTCATATATCAGTTTCACCTTTTAATTTGCATTACTGAAATTAATGGACTTTTGCACGATATTCTAATTTTCCGAGTTTCACCTGTATAGTGTTACATATGCAGAGATACCAGCAAAACTGGGATCTGAGCCCCAGCTGCTGGACAGTGTGTTAAGTAAACTAGACCCTAAGGTTAGAAAGCCAGGAATAGTGGCAGTAGTAAATCATACATTAAAGGGTTCTTATTATCTACCATTTCTTGCCCTTGAGGAATTCAGTGCTGGAAAATGTATCCTTTCCCAGCAGGGCCTCAATGCCCTGAGATGAACAAAAGCAAAGGAGAGGGTGAACAGGAAATCACAGCTTTTCAAAAATCTTACTTTCTAACATCTCAGGGAATCTCCTGCTACTGCTCTTTGGCTCTGAGTGTGATTTCACTGAACGGCCCATAAGAAAGCCAGGAAGAAGAGATGGACCACATTGGACACCAGCGGACACCAGCCATAGCTGACATGGTAAGCTATCCCTTGGTCTAACTGCAACACAGTTGCCAATGGGCATCTGCTCAGAATGCAAACTTTCTCTTCCACACTTCTCCTGTAACTGTTATGCATACGATTGCCCTGTTCAGACATGACAGTCTAAGAGTGTGCAGGGGTCAGTATACATGTATATGGGCTGGTTTAGATACTTCATCTGCTAAACAAACCACATGTGTACACACACACCATCAAGGTGTGTGTGTGTACCCATACCCACATGCCCTCCCCTCCATGCACTGGAGCATTTTTCCTTATAAACAATAGTGCACACTTCAATTTAAATTAGTATTTTGCAATGTGTAGAGGAGCAATTAAGATGAGCTCCCCTCCCACACAAATAGGGAAAGATACTCCAGTGCACTGGGTGGGGGAGCGACGTGTGTTTATGATGTGCAGATGTCATGAACAGACTAGTAAATTATTGTTTGAAGCAGCCCAATACGTTTGTGTGAATGACTATGCATGAAGCATTTAGAAACTGAACTTTGATACAGGACCCTAAATGCAGGATACAGATAGGACGTGTACAACGGTGTGCATGTTGAACATAATGTGTGGCTAACTCTACATGTCTTCAGGTCTTTATGCATATACTCTGTGTATAGCTAGCTTATGTTCATTGAGCAAAACATATGAATAGAGCTTATGGCATAAATGTCCAAGAGCTTGTCTGTACTTTTCTTTCCTACTACTTCAAAGCAGAACTTAGGCATTTCATGCTCCCCAAAGGAGAGCCAGTGTGGCTGTTCACACAACTGAAAAATTGTGTGAACAATTTTTGTTCACACAAAATGTGAACAAAACATTTTTTGTTTCCCAGGTTTGGGAGCTGTGAGCATTTGCAATTTTCAATTGTGTGGGAGCAAACAACTAGGTAGGAGGAGGGAGAAGTGATTGTGTGGGAGACCGGAGCTGGGTAGGACAGCTTTTCCTCCTACCTTGGTCAAATGCTGGGTAGGACAGCACTTGTTTTTGATTGTGTGAACAGCCTCAGTGTGTCATGTGCAGATGCCACTATATAGACTGGGAAATATAGTCCCTGAAGCAGCTGTTCAGAGGCATGACAAGGTTTATTTATTTATTATATTTTTATTGTACAGCTCTAAGCAGTGTACAAAATCTAAAATATTTACAAGTCAACACAGATTACAATAAAAACAATAGCATACAAGTTTTTCTAGTAAGAACTAATCAGCCTACTTTCCTTTCACTGTCTCTACACCTGGACTAAATGTGGTGCAAATTGATGTCCACAAGTTAGATATCTTGTGCCTCAAATGTTCATGTGTCCATCATCTTGGATTGGGGTGGATGTCGTCATTATAAACTGCACCATTGAGGTGTCCCAGTGTGTCACTCCTGTTCCAAATTTGTTTCAAATCGATTAGACAATCCTCAAGTTAGTGCACTTGTGCCTCAAAAGTTTATGCATCTGCCATCTTGGATAGAGGTGAATGATGTCATCACAAACGACACCATTGGAGCATCCCTATATGTCCATTCAGCTTTAGCAAATTTGGTTCAGTTTGGTTAAACTTTCCACAAGTTAGTGCACTTGTACCTCAAAAGATTACATGTCCACCATCTTGAATTGGGGTGGATGAAATCATCATAATCTTTGCTGTTGAGGTATAATCTTTGCTGTTGAGTCCCTACAGCTGCAGCAAATTTGGTTCTAATCGGTTAAGTGGTTCACAAGTTAGCCCACTTGCCCCTCAAAAGTTTACTCATCCTCCATCTTGAATCAACATGGATGACATCATAACAAGCTATGCCATTGAGGTGTCCGTGAGTATCACTCACTGCAACTGTGCCCAATTTGGTTCAAATTGGTTAGGCAGTCCACAAATTAGCCTGCTTGCACCACAGATGTTCATGTGGCTGCCATATTGAATTGGAGCAGCTGACATCATCACAAAGGTTTATGCATCTGCCATCTTGGTTCAGGGTGGATGGCATCATTACAAATTATGCCACTTAGGTGTCCCTATGTGTCATTCGCTGCAACTGTCCCAAATTTGGTTTAAATTGGCTAGACAGTCCACAAATTAGTCCTCTTGCACCTCAGATGTTCACACGGCCACCATCTTGGAGAGAATGACATTCATCACACACTATCCCAATTGGGCATCCCTATGTGTCCCTACATCTGTAGCAAATTTGGTTCAAATCGGGTAGTCAGTTCATAAGTTAGCCTACTTGTGCCTCAAAGGTTTATGCATCCACCATCTTGGATTGGGGTGGATGACATCATCACAAACTTCGCCGTTGAGGTGTTCCTATGTGTCATTCATTGCAACTGTCCCGAATTTGGTTTAAATTGGTTAGACAGTCCACAAATTAGCCCACTTGCATCTCAGATACTCACGTGGCTGCCATCTTGGTGGATGATGTCCTCACACACCATGCCATTTGGGCATCCATATGTGTCCCTACATCTCTAGCAAATTTGGTTCCAATCAGTTAGCTGGTTCTCAAGTTATCCCACTTGCGCCTCCAAAGTTTACACATCCACCATATTGGATCGGGGTTGATGACATCATCACAAACTACGCCATTGAGATGTTCCGATGTGTCCCTACAACTGTACCTGATTTGTTTCATATTGGTCCAGGCATTGTGAAGTTGATAGAAGGGGACACATGGACGCACGGACACACAAAATGCCGGGTGATCTCATCAGGCTACTGGAAAGTAGGCTAAAAACAATTGTTAAAACAAATTATTAAAATTAATTCTCATTAAAAGCCTGTGAGAACAGGAGAGTCTTGAGGGTCTGCCTGAAAACAAGCAGAGGAGATGCTCTTATTTCAGCAGGAAGCATATTCCAAAGCCCAGGGGAACCACAGAGAAAGACTGGTGTTGGGTCGCCACCAAATTAGCTGGTGGCAACTGTAACTGGATCTCTCCAGAAGATCATAACAGGCAGCAGGGTTCATGGCAAAGGAGGTGCTCTCCTAAATGGCCTGGACAGAAACCATGGGAGTGGGCCCTGAGACAAAAATGAAGATGGGCTCCTAGATGGGAACCTTCTTCAGACAGACATGAGAGGGAGAGCGAAGGGCAAGCAGGCAGGCAGGCCCTCCTCTCTCAGGGCTCCAGGGACATTTGTCCTGCCTCCCATCCCTTTTCAATTGTAGCTATGCCCCTGCAACCATCCCAGTTGATGCTTTCGGGCTTCTTGGCTGAAGGGCCACAGTATGGGATCAAGCTTGTTGGGGTGAGACTGAGCATCTTTTGCCATATCCATTTTCTCTCTTTTGCCAGGAAAGAGCCGAAGTCCGGATCTCTAAATCTCTCTCAGATGGTGAAAAAAGAGCTATTGCTTCTAGAAAGCAAGAGGTGAAGAAAGGCCTTGCCAAGCTTGGAATTCAGTGTGATATGGTAGGATTTCATTGATTTTGTTACCCTAGAACAGGGCTAGGCAACCTTTGCCATTCCGCTGTTGAACTATAGCTCCTGTCACCCCAGCTACTATTAACTGTGGCTGGAGATTATGGGAGTTGTAGTTCAACACCTGGCAAAGGTTGCCTACCCCTTCCCTAGAAAGCAGTTACAAACCTTACTTGAAAGCTTCACCAGGGCATTCCATGAGGCCTCTTTCCAGTGGTGGCTAAAGACCTCTGTGTGCTTGAAGCAGGGTGCCTAATGCTGCAAGCCCTTGCACATGCCTGCTTTTCCTTCTTTAAAGTGGGGGCATCTTTCTGCCTCACTAGCATCCCAATAATCTGTTGCCTGAAGTGACTGCCTTGCCTTATGGAAGGACCATCTCTGCCTTTTTCATGTCCAAAATGATAAACTTGCCTGTTCTCTGGAAAGTATACTGGCCTCATGCAGATGTTCAAAATGTGCTACAGCTGAATGTGTGGAGAGGGGGAAGGATGGGGTTGCATGTGGAGATTCCCAGACTCCTCATGCACAACACACAACATATGTTGGGAACTACATACTCTAATGTTCTGTCTGAAGATGGCACAAGGAGCAGCATTGGGTGTATGTGCATAAGCACCTGTGCAAATGAGACCTGAAATACATGGAGGTCCTTTGCGTGTGTTTGTGTGCATGTGCATGTGTGCATGGTGTGGAGCAGTAATTATCTCACCCATCCCTTCATGAATTCACCGGTACATACTTTGCACAGGGATATTATGAGACTTTACATTAGTTTACATAAGGCAATTATATTAGAGCTGCAGTGATTTTTTTAAAAAAATTGCAATTGGTCAAACTTGCAAATGTTGCATGTTATATTTCAAATGTGTAATTTGACATGCAAACTATACCTCTAATTACAATAGAATTTGATCATGAATTTTTGGAACTCTGTATTAGCATATCTTTCTGGTTTTTCAAATATGTTATTTTATAAGCTGTAAATACTAGGGGTGTGCACAAATCGGGTTTTTCATTTCAATTTGTACCCGAATCGAAACACCCCCAATTTGTTTTGGGTCCAAATCTGACCCCCCCGAATCACCCCGATTCGATTTGTACCCAAATTTTCTGAATCCAAATCTGAATCGATTTGGATTTTAAAAAAGGGTCCCGGAGCTGGGTGGTAGTGCCCAATGGGTGGAAGCTACCACCCAAATTTCAAAGAAATTGGGCAAAGGGGTGATTTTTCAATGCTTTTTGAAGTTGGCACATCTTTTCCTCATAGGGAATAATGGGGATTTCAGCAGCCTTAGTTATAACTCTGTGTGTGTGTGTGTGTGTGTGTGTGTGTGTGTGTGACACACCAGGGTCACTCCTTTGCCCAATTTCTTTGAAATTTGGGTGGTAGCTTCCACCCATTGGGCACTACCACCCAACCCACTTTGGCCACAAAATGGAGCTCTGAATCTCTGAATTTTTCAGATCAGAATCGGGGGTGATTTGTTTTGTACTCGATTCTGGGCAATTGCAGACAGAGGTGATTTGTTTTGTTTACAAATCATTTGATTTGGCCAGATTCAGGTACAAATCATTTTGTAGCCAAATCGTTTCGTACATCCATAGTAAATATAATTGCATGCCAGTCATCAGCTAATATACTGTATATCTGCTATCAAATACTGTCAAATGGCAAAATATCCAAATTCAAGTGATCAAGTCGGGTGAAGATTATATTTGACATAAGGCAATGTCAAATACAACTTGGATATTCAGAGAATAATAGATGAATATGTTATCTTTCTTTCATCAGGACAAAATCCCCAATATTACTGTCCTGGGATCAGGAGGAGGTCTGCGGGCCATGATTGCTCTTTATGGGACATTATTGGGGCTGAAGGAATACAAACTTTTGGACTGCATAATGTATTTGGCTGGGGTGTCAGGTTCTACCTGGTAAGTATATGGTCATGAAGGTGAGAAAACTAAACAAAAATTCAGTAAGAACATGGAATATCTGCTTATTAGATCAGACCAAGTAAAGGCTGGATCAAAACAATAGTGGATCTTTCACAGAATTCTGTTTCCAGTAGTGAAATATCTCTGGAAAACTTTATAAAGAGGGCATGAAGATAATATATATTCCCACTTGTTTGTCCTCAGCACCCTGTAATTAGAGGTATCCTGCCTCTGTATATTGAAGCTCTGTTGAGCTACAATGGCTGATTCTCCATAATACCACTGGCTATTGCCTGAAGAAAATTCTGAGGTCATTCACACAATCAAAAACTATGTTCTACCTGGGCTTGGGAGCTGTGTGTGCTCCCAATTTTCGTTTGTGTGGAAGGAAGGTAGAAGAAAACCTGGGTAGAAGTGATTCTGTGTAAACAAGGTAGGAGGAAAACGTGGGTAGCTTCCCCTCCTAACTTGCATCCACACAACCAAAAATTGGGAGCATACACAGCTCCCAAATCTGGGTAGAACACAGTTTTTGATTGTGTGAATGACCTCTAGGGCAAGCACTGAAATTGTGCCCCCTGTCCAAACATCTGACACCCATCTTTCGGATAACTTTAACATACTGTCAGCTGAAAAATGCAAGTCAAGCTCATCAATCTATTAATATTTCAAAAACTATTTAGCAGTGGACATAGCCAGACCAAAAAATGCTGGAAAACTACAAATTTCAGTATGCTGGGGCTCATGAAATACCCAAATACTATGTGGAGGTGTACTTGGAAAACTAAACAGAAGTGCCTGTCTAATTCTCTACTATGCATTGTAGCATCACTATTACATAAGTTTTAAAAATAAATGGAGAATTTGACTTTTCCCAGATACTCTGAAAATAATTAAAGGATATACAGAGTAAACTGTGTCACTGCTTAAAATATATTCTAGTATTTCAGAAAGACAATTAAAATGAGAGAAAGAGAGCAAGAAACTCCCAATGGGCCTTAATACTAAGGATTTCACACTGATTCAAAGACAAACTCGCCATTAATAGCCATATTATTAAGACATCACATTTAACTCACTTATCACAAGAAGCAAAGTAAGAGCAAATGAATACAATCCTAGCTCATAAGCTTCAGCTCAGTATTCACAAGCCCTGATTCTCTGTACATAGTGCCAATCTGAATATGTGTACAGTGACATATTATATATATATTTTTAAAAATCTTTTTTACCTGTAGACCCTTTGGGGGGCTCCCTAAAGGCCATGGGGGGTCTGCAAAAGTTCCCCCTCCCCCTGCTGGCCTCTAGGGCATCACAGGGACCATTTGAGCATGTACGGTAGCCATTTTTAAAACTTATTTTTTAAAAAATGGCCGCTGAAAACAAAATGGCCACCATGCATGCTCAAATGGCCTCTGCAAGGCCTGGCATGCAAGGCCTGGGGTCTCACAGAGGCCATTTGAGCATGCACGGTGGCCATTTTGCTTTTGGTGGATTTTTTCTTTTAAAAAATTAATTTTAAAAAATTGCGCCCCCCCTTCAAGTGGCTCCCGGGGCATGTGCCCTGCCTGACCCACCCTAGATACGCCCCTGACTATGTGCTCTTTTGAACGGTGCCTTGATAATTGAACACTATGAATTCTACTTTTATTGCACTCCTTTTTGTCAAATATCTATTGAACCCACACCAATGAAGATGCAAGGCTTAAGTGGGGAAAGGGCTGCAGGTTTATTCAGTTAATTGCCAAATCAACAAAGTGATTGGCTCTCCATCCCTTTACACTGGAGATTAATAATAGAATACTAGTAAAAGGGTTTGCAGTCTGCAAGTCCATGAATATCTTATGTCTAGGTGAGTCTAGTCTTTCTCTAGCTCAATAAGGTATTTTCCCCTATGCATTTCCCCCCCTTTTTGCTTCTGTAGCCTACCAGCAAAAACAGCATGCCTCTAGCTTTTGTGGTTTGGTCTGGAAGTTTCATGTCAGTGGGCGAGGCCAAAGCAGCTTTATATTACAGAGAAGTCTCCATAGGAACATAGGAAGCTGCCATATACTGAGTCAGACCATTGGTATATCTAGCTCAGTATTGTCTACACAGAATGTCAGTTACTTCTCCAAGATTGCAGGCAGGAGTCTCTCTTAGCCCTATCTTGGAGATGCCAGGGAGGGAACTTGGAACATCCCGGGTGTGAGTCCCCTGCTACATCATGTCAGGCCACACACCGTGGCTCAGAGCAGTCCCCCCACCATATATAGGGATCTGCTTGCTTGCTGTAGGGCTTTGATGGGGGGGGGAGATACTGAGAAGTCTCTGAATATTTAATTTGAAACAGATTGGAAAATCTGCTGCCTTTCTTTTTAACTATCTAAAAAGTCCTATAAGTGGCTTGTTTCATGGCAGAAAATTACAAAAACTTCTGGAACAAACAATATTATACTATATTTATTTATTTATTCATTCATTCATTCATTCATAAATGCACTTAAGTTCAAGTTGTTTTGCAACCCAGAAGGTCTGAATGAAAACTGTGAAGCATGTGTTGTGCTTTTTAATTTAATTTAATTTAATTTAATTTAATTTAATTTAATTTAATTTAATTTAATTTAATTTAATTTTATTTTATTTTATTTTATTTTATTTTTCTTTAGAAATGCCAAGCTGGTTGGATTTGTCCAAAAACCTCACTCACACTATTTACACTGTATGTCATCAGTCAGTTTGATTCTGTAATGATATGAAATGTTAAGGAGGCCCTGCACATGCCGATTTGCCCCCCAGCCCCATACCCCACTGGTGATGACCCTGCTTCTGAGCACCCGCAGAGAGTGGTTTTTATCTAAGTACAGCGAGAGACCACAACCAGCCCTACTTCCACATTGGGGGGCAGGGAGAATTACATGTCTCCTCTATCTTAAAATTTTACCAAGAGGCAGATTCCTCATTCTCTCCCCCCCCCCTTTTTTCTCCTGAGGAATGGTGCTAATTCTTGCTCTTTTCTCTGTTTCTCCCCACCTATCTTCCTTGCTTCATTGAGACTTACTGGTCTCCTATAGGGAGCAAAATATGCTGGGAGCACAAATTAGTTTGGTTTGGTTTACATCCCTGAGCATGTGCAATCCTATATGCACTTACCAGGGAAGGATCTCAGACAATCGAATGCAATGGAGTTTATTTTTAAGTAGACCTGCTTTCCTTGCTAGTAACTCCTTTAGGTTTCGATGAAATGTACTTCCAGCTAAATGTGGTTAGATTTGCTTCCTGAGGCTGCAATTCTCCACACACTTACCTGGGATGTTTACACACAGCAGCAGGCTTTACTGCAAGTTTACTGGGAGGCTTTACCGAGAAATTGAAGTTGTCCCAAAGAACCAATGCAAAATAGTGTTGTTGTTGTTTTTAAAAAAAACTTTGGATCAGGCAACACTCTAACGAGCAGTGAAAAACCTGAATTGCATGTGAATTGCTCCCCAATAACTCACAGGGACTTCAGGGTAAATCTGGCTAACATGTAAATGCAACACCTCTATTCCAGAGGAGATGTGTGTTAAAGGGTTTTAAAAGCCCCGTCTGAAAAACCTCCTGGAATCAAGCTTTACTGAATTTGTTCAGAATTCTGAGAAAACCTACATAGGCTCACACTGCATGGTTGAAAGTCTCCCTTGCTAATCTGCAGCAAGGAGCCTATTTTAATAATTAAAGTTTTTAGTGTGTTCTAGGTATTAGAAGTAGCACAAATATATAGTATTAAATGTATATCATTATATATTGTGAAATGTGCATGTGTGTATATTCAGTGAAATGTATTCATACTTATTTTGAAATATCAGACTTAAATCCTTGGGGACCTGGGGTGTGTGGAGGCCCTGGACTTTGAGGGGCTGGGGACCCATTTTAAAATCTTTTCTCTGGGACCAATCCAACCTTGCTACACCCCGGAGGAAAGAGAATTTTTGGCGGCGGCGGGAGGAGCACTCATACCCACCATGCCGCTAGCTGGCTACCAGCTTGGATCAGAGTTAGACTTGTATCACAGTGTTTAGGCTCCTTGTTTCCTGGTCCTACATATACTCAAATTCCACTTTAAGATTATGTGCTAAACGCTGACAAATATTCTCCCCTCCTGCGTCACCATTTTGTTAAAAGGTGTATGTCAGCTCTCTACGGAACTGGAGACTGGGTGCAAAATATAGAGTTAGTGGAAAAACGTCTGTGTGAAACACTTGCCAATAGTGACTGGGATCTGGAGGAGGCCAGAGAAGCTGCGATGGAGGCTTCAGAAGATGAATGTTACTCACTGACTGATTTATGGGCCTATTTTATAGTGCAAAGGATGCTAAAAGAGGTGAGTAGAAAATAAAATAGTTGAGCCCAAATCCCTTGTAACAAAAACTGATAGAGGTTTCTGCAGTTCTTAAGCAACTCTGGCAATCACATCCCCCTGAGCTTCTGCTACGATCTCTGAGATGGAGATCTCTCTCCATGACAGTCATTCTTGCTTTGGACTGGTGGGTCTCTCATTTTTCCATATGGATTTTTCATTCAGATTCTGTATGCTAAAAATTCCTGGATTTTTTGGTCACAAAAAACCCCTACCTCAAAAGGTCGTGCAATAATACATTGCAAAGCACAACTTTTACATTCTGGTTTAAAAATATGTGCATGGAATGCCCAAATTGTAGACATCTCCATAGTTTATAAAATTCAGTCTGTTGGGGAACAGGAGAGGTCTGGAACAGTTTATTCCATTAAAAGTGCTGACAAGAGAAGAACTTAACAATATCCTTATCACTAAGCTGAGTTGGGCAAGTTTTTAAAACTGCACCTTCATAAAAAATATGATGGGGCTGCCTGGGGTGGTTTTGAGAGACAAGGTGAGCACCTCTTCTAAAAAACAGCTGCCATGTATGGGTTGCAAACAGATTTGATACATTTAATTCAATCTATGCCTTTTTCAGTTAGATAAGTCTGAACTGTCTATGCACAGAAGATCTTGTGAGACTGGGAAAAATCCTTATCCTATCTATGCAGCAGTGGACAAGGAAACACATCACAAACAAAATGCAGGTGATTGCCCGTCATGCTGATCCCACTTTTTTAAAAAAATCTTTTTGATTAACTTTGTGATTTGAGGGACATCTTTGAAATTCAGCGTGGGGAAGGGTTCTCAGGAGGAGGGATAAAAATGGGGGGCAAAACGTAATTGTAGGAGTGGAAAACATAAGAACACAGGAAGCTGCCTTAAACTGAGTAAGATCATTGGTCCATTTTAACTCAGTGATGCGATTCCCACGATCACTGGGAAGTGCCATAAGGGGGTTTGCCCGCTCTCCCTGCAGACGATTGAAAGGGAGCCCTGGGCAGCCAGATTGGCCACCCACATGACTGCTGGCTCTGTCATGGAGCCGACGGGGGCTGCGGGGATCGGGGGCCGCATGGCACCAGGAAGTTCCAGGATGCCCTGCCTGAGTATGCAAGGCATCCTGGAGAGACACCCAAGCCTGGGAGGCTGCTTGTAGCCTCCTGGTTGGGGGTCCACTTGTGTGTCTCTGCGTGTCGCAGTGACACACAATCAAAAAGACTAGGTTAATGGAGTGCTCGCTCTGTTAACATCTGCTAAGGGGAGGGGTACTTTGGGAGATTTGCTGCCGGGAGCCATGTGGCTCCCGTTGTAGCACACGATCGCCCAATAGGGATGTGCACGGAACCGGCAGGCCCAGGTTTGGTTTGAGTCCGGACCAGACTCGAACCCAACCAGGCCAGTTCAGTTCGGTACCCTGTTGAACCCCCCCTCTTCAGTTCAATTTGGGGGGGGGGTTTGCGAATGTTTTGCAGGTTTTTTTTTTTTAAAATGTGTACCTTTCCCCCCCTTCGAGGGAGTTCCTGGAGGCAGCGTCTTGCCCTGTTTAAATCCCAGTAACATTTCCCAGTCCAGGGTGGATGTTTTGGGCATATTCAATACCTTATGGTTCCAGCAAATATGCCCTCCCCAACCCTAGACCTCCATGCAAAAGGGCTGCAGGAAATTCTGGTGAAGCAGGTGGGTGAGTCCCTGCTCTTGTGGGATCCGATCCCATTTATTTCTCAAACGTAAGACCCATCGTCCTTTCTCCTATGAACACACCAGCGGGAAGAAACCTTCCCAGACCACCAGGACCTTCCTGAACTCAAGTGCCTCCACAGCCTTTCTTCTGCCTCCTTCCCCAGCATACCTGGGGTGGAGAAGATACATTTTCCATCTCTATGATGGCAAAAGTTTGCGTTCACAGACAGGCACAGGCACACACTTTGCTCCTCTCTTGTTGCCTCTGATCCAGTATTGTTTCTTTGTTGGGGGTGGGGGGAGGGTAGAGAGACAGGGCTGGCATGATTGGGGATTTGCCATTTCTAAATCTTCCCGTTTACTGGTCATCGGTACCAAACATTCTTCTACCCCCCAAAATACTCGCCAGTTACAACTGGAGCGGATTTTATGTCAGAAGTATATGTCTTTTGATGGGCGGGGAATGGGCTTCAAAATGTCTATGTGTCTTTTCCTTTCCTTTCAGCTGCTGTTTGGAGTGCAAATTTCAGGGGGCTTCAAACTGATTTGGCTATGAACAAAATCCAGACTTTCTAAAATGCTGCCCTTAGAATTCCAGACACATTCATCCACAGCTGCCTTTTAGGTGGGATTGTGCTTCTTGGATGATGTGCTGTTGAAGAATCCAGTCTCGCGACGAGACTTGGTCCTGACAAGCCCCGGAATGTGGGGGCTACAGCTTTTCTCTTGGGTTGTGTCTTCTTTGCGCTCCAGAGAGCAGTTGCCACCTTCTATGCTTTCCTCCTTTGCTCGCTGGTTTCAAGGATTGCTTTTATTACCAGCCAGGTTTATCTCTCTTTCTGTGTGGACCTGTCCATCTAGAAATTCTTCCTCCCGTTATTCGAGACTAATTTGCTTTTGAGTGAAATAATTGGCAGCTCCATTTGGAGTATTTTAGAAACAAACAAAACAAGATTTCTACCTTAAATTAAACATAGATTTGGAGTCCCCCCCCCGCCCAACATTTTGACATCCCTCCCTAATTCATCTGCATTCTAATTTCCTTTAGCTTTAGCCTCCGCTTCTATCTAGATGGGAAGGATTAGCTGGGGAAAAGGTGATCAATGAAGAAAAACAAGTTTCTGACCCCTTCTGAAATCTGTCTTAATCTTTACTTAGTATTTCTGTCCAGCACATGAAAAGAAATCACGTTTATTATATTAAATCATGATAAACTTTTTTAAAAATGAAAAGTGTATATTCTTAGGAGGGAAGGTGGGGACATCATGTAATCTAAGCCTATGGGTGTTTACTCAGACGTAAATTATGAGTTCGAATAGGGCTACTCCCAAGTAAGTAAGGGTAGTGCTGGAGCCGAAATCAGCCTTGCAATTGCAATTGGGGCTCAAGCGGCAATTCTTCTGGAAACACTGCTTTGCTGCACACGAGCCTCATGCCTTCCTCCTCACCCCTCCCCAAACCTTCACCTCCTCATTTTAAAAAAATGAGTTATCAGTGTCCCCACGTGAACCTGTTGGGTGCCTAGACACCAGAGGAAACTCTACACTCAAATGAGCTTCTGGGGCTTGTTTGTTGCAATCCATTCTGGGCCATGCAGAGCTCAATCACGCAGGTGTGCCCAAAATGGCCACGTGCTGCCAGGAGAAGGCCAAAAAGTGGCTGAATAGCGGGTGAACTGGCCGGAGGGGGGCATAAGTAAAGCTGGCAGGGGGAGGGGGAACCTCCCCGGACTCCCCACCGCCTCCAGGAACTCCCCTGAGGGGAGTATAAGGTTAAAAATCCCAACATTTTTTTAAATTTTCAGTTCAGGGCGATTCACAAACTTTGGAGGTGGTTCAGTCCAGGTTTGGATGAATGGCAGGGGGATTTGGTTTGACCTCGAACCATTGAACCCCCCGAACCAAAACCATGAACCCCCGAACCCGGCTCCCTTAGCCCGCTTTTGGCCGATCATGAGAATCGCCTCAGTATCGGCTTTGCATGCATCCCAAGTTGAATCCCTTGCATCTACAGGTTTCAGGCAGCCCTACCTGGAGATGCTAAGGATTGAAATTGGGATCTTCTGCATGCAAAGCAGATGTTCAGAGTGGCAGAAAAGCTTGAACGGCTGGCATTGTGGGGACAAAAGGGTGACTCAAATCACCAAATCTATTTGAGCTTGATTCTAGGGTGATTTGATTCAACCTCAAATCTGATCAGTGCCCCCAAGGGTGATTCGATTTGAAATCGTATCACTTGAATAGATCAGATTCAATTTGCACATCCCTATTGCTCTCTAATAGCTACAGTTGGATACACATGAAATTCAGAGCACATGGGTGGGGGGGAGGGGTGGCCTAGAGGGGTTTTTGTCAATGCTCCCTCTTGTTAAAAGATTGTGGCCACTCACACTATAGGCAACACTGCTTTGTAGCCCATGTGCTCATGGTTGTATACAAACTAAATTCAGAGCACATGGGAAGGGGGCCTAGGCCATCTTTTAAAAAGTTGAAAGTAGGCTCCATTCGTTTTCCCCCACGCATTCCATGTAAAAGCTATAACTGTGATTAGAGGTTATCAGGGATTGCCTCAAATACAAGCTTTTCATACCATTAGCATTAGACACCATTAGATAGACTTATGTTATTCAGGTAGCCAAGGAGTATCCAGAAAATATAAATCAAATCAAATCTCTTTATTTCGGTCAGCGACCAGCATAAGGTTAAAACAAATGTAGAAGAGAAAATAGTCAAACTTCTACTCAAACAATAAAACCAAATAGACTAAAAAAGTCCTTCAGAACATAGATCAAGGTACTGAAAATTGATTTACCAAAACTACTAAAAATACATAACTTAGGATAAAAGGAGACAGCAGCATTTCATACTTATGAGATTATTACATACAGATCAAAATTTAAACAGTTGCCTTCTTGACTCCTGAATCTGAGGGGGGTTAAACACTTCAAGAGCTCAGGAAAATTTAGTTGTTAGATTTGCTGTTAATATACAAATGATCCCGATACCTGAGTGCCCACCTACAGTTATCCACTCTATAGCTGCAAAAGTTACTCTGGCCTTAATTCCATCACTTATTTTCCCGTTGTTAAGCTCTTACTGAAACGGAGGGCTGCGCTACAAAATTTAGCCACCTGTCTGGTAATGCTGGAATTACTTCTTTCCAACAGCCTGCCAATCATCTGAGGAGAGTCAAGACCTGGGCATTTAGCCATCAAAGGGTAAATGAGATCCCGATGCAGGTCTCTATAGAACAAACATTCCAACAGCACTTGGGTAACCGATTCCAGTTGTCCCTCCCCACATGGTCAGAGCCTCTCCCTATAGGGAGCCCCTCTATATCTGCCCTCTAAGAGGGCTGAAGGCAGGGCATAGAAAATAAATTACTTCATCCATTAATGTTCACAAGAGTTTTGTATTGACAATTAAAAATCAAAATTCAAGAGACAAAAACTCTGAAGAACCTTGTCTCCTTGTATGATATTTAGTAAAGCATTACAAAATATCAAAACAGAATTTATTACAAAGGGCTCTGTGTGATAAGCAACTCCAAGCAGCTGTAGTCTTCAAGGCTAATATAGGGTGAAGTGTAGTCTCTTGAAGTGTAGTCTGAGTGTAGACCTCTTCACTACACTCAGTTATCCCTGCTAATTGAGCAAGAGGAACCATTTCAAGTGGTGGTTCTCTTTTATTTAGTAGGAGGAGAGCAACTGGCCCTATCCATCCCCAGCACAGTATCCCTCCAGTGGCTGCTGCTAGTGACTAACTTGTTTTTCTTTTTAAGATTGTGAGCCCTTTGGGGACAGGCAGCCTTTTATTTTATTTACTTATTTTATATTTCTATGGACCGCTTTGGGAACTTTAGTCGAAAAGGGGCATATAATATTCATATCACTAGCAAAACTAAGTTGTAGGTAAGGCTCCCACCTCTGGAATGTCTTCTCTCCATCTTCTCCATTTTTCCATCTAAATCCCTAAAGAATGTTTGCTCCTCATGTATTCCCTCTTGCCTGAAAACAGGGCTGTGAAAATAGGGGGCCAGTTCAAATCAATGCTATTATAGTTGGGCCCCAAATTTGTGTCTGCATTGCAAATCTCTTCTTTTCTCCCCCCCCTTTTTTAAAGAGCTAGGTCTGAGATGACAATGCAACAATGGGATTACATTGTAATGTATGCTTAATGAATTAATGGATTTTAATTTATAGAGGCTCTACACACTATTGGTGTGTAAGGGATAAGAAATGCTTGGAGAAGCCAGGGAGGGAACTTGGAACCTAGATTCTCTTCCCAGAGTGGCTCCATCCCCTGAGGGGAATATCTTGCAGTGCTCACACATCAAGTCTCCCATTCATATGCAACCAGGGCAGACCCTGCTTAGCTAAGGGGACAAGAAATGCTTGCAACCATAAGACTAGCTCTCCTTGCATCTTGCCTCATTACAACGTACCTTAGTTATCAAAGCCAGCTTAGATAAAAGCATATTACGATACTTCTGGAAGGCACTCAATATTAGGTTAAGTATCTCTTCTAAAGAACCTGAACTCATTGCCATGGACCTGAAGTTGACATGCAGCCAATATCTTGAAATACAGAAAATAAAGCAAAGGAGAAATATCACACCTGACCTAGTAGAAGTTTTATCTTTGAGAGTGTGTTAAGCATTGAGGCAGGTCTCACGATCAAGGAGACCCGCCTCCATAGGGTTTGTGGGGAGAGCGAGCTAAGTCCTCTCTCCCTGCAGACGAGCAGGGCAGCAGCCCTGGGCGGCCAGATCAGCCACCCACATGACTGCCAGCTCTGTTACAGAGCTGGTGGGGGCTGGGAAGATCGGGGGCCTCATTCGCCTGTGAGCCCAGTGGTTCCCACGATCAGGTGAAAGCGGGCTAGGCTCCCCTAGCCCGATTTTGCCTGATCATGGGAATAGCCCCATTGAGTATCTCTGAGTAGATGTTTCCCCCTGTTTTACTGTCATGGAAGAAAATGTGGCATGAGCTGTGAAAGTAAATCCCTCTTGCCGTATAGTTGAATGACAGCATAGTTAGTGGTTTTTCTACACATTGAGGCGAGTCTCACAATCGCCGGAAAGGGGTTTGCGGGGAGAGCGGGCTTAGCAATCCAGGCTGAAGCCCTAGGTGGCTGGACTGGCTGCCCACACGACTGCCAGGTCCGCACGGAGCCAGCTAAGGGGAGGGGTACTTTAGGAGGTTTGCTGCCGGGAGTTGCGCAGCTCCCGTGGAAGCAGACAATCGGCAAAAAGTGGGCTAGGCTCCCTTAGCCTGCTTTTTGCCAATCGTGGGAATCTCCTCTTTGTGTCGACATTAAGGTGGTAGCAGTTCTGCTAAGGTGTGAAGCCACTCCCCTCCAGGGCAAATTCCCTCTAAATTCATTCTGGATTCTGCTGTTAAGCAAAATTTGGTGGCAGCCTTTGTCTCCTGAATGTTCAATTCATATAACATTTTGTTCTTTTATTTTCAGTCTTCATTTATTTCCCCTATTTCTTTTTCCTTTTCTTAGGCACCTGGCTTGAATTTACCCCACATGAAGCTGGGATTCCTGGCCTGGGGGCATTTGTTGACACCAAATACTTTGGGAGCGTATTTGAGGAAGGGCAAATGTGTGAAAAAAAGGAGGAGAAATGTATCGGCTATCTGAGAGGTACACCATCCAAATTGCTTCCTAACAGTCTGCCATTCTCAGAATGCCAAACTCCTAAACTATTTTCTGTTGGCATGATCAACTGATAGGAATGAAGGAGTATGTAACCAAGTACTAATCAATACTTAAAAATACAAATGTAAACCAAACAAGTTATGAAATGGCCACTCTTTATAAGCTATGTGGGAGCTCCGGTAATAATACCATGTTCCATTGTTAATAAAAAGAAACTTATATTACCACCACAATTATTTATGTACTGCATTTCATCAAGACGTTCACACAGTGTTTACATAAAAGTAGAAGGCGAAGGTGGTTCCCTGCCCACAAAGGGTTCAGTCTAAAAAGAAACACAAGGTAGACACCAGCAACTGCTGCTGGAGGACAGTGCTGGGGTGAATAGGGCCAGTTGCTCTTCTCTTGCTTAACATAATCACCCCTTTGAATGGTGCCTCTTTGCCCAGTTAGCAGGGGTTAAACTGATGTCCAGGGAAAGGATGGTGCTCATGTATGAGAAGTGGGGTTGTACCTTCCTCCTGTCAGTGTTTATAGGGCCATCGTAGGCAGATATGGTGAAAAATATAATCTTCTCAAAACAAAACATTAATTTGGGCCTAGTGTTGCCATCAGTGAAACATGGGACTACTAATGCCATTTCTTCTTTGTTTTCAGGTTTATGGGGAAGTGCCCTTGGAAGTGCGGAGGATAATTTTAATGCAATAATAGGTATGATTTTCTGAGGTCAAGGCTAGGATCGGAGACTACTGTATGTGTGTCAGATAGGAGCCCATTACTCCAGAAGGCCCAGTTGGATGCACTGAACAAGCTATGCTTGTTCACCAAAGACCCTAAGGCAAGGGCTCTCAAAATTTTGATACTCTGACCCCCTAAAATCATATAAAGCTACATGATCCCCCACATGTTTAAAACTACTGGCTGACATCTTGACTAACCAATGATGTGTAGACCAGAAACATGTTGCTAAGGGTCAAGCAACGTGTTTCCAGTCTAGCAGGGCACTCCCAGAGTGCTCCCATAGCACAGGCAAGCTCCAAAAAGTATTTACACTCTTGCACAAGAGTGTCCATGCTCTGGAAGCATAGCAAATCAGCACAGAAGCTATCACTTCATTGATGTAGGAAGCTAACACAATCTGTTCATCAGGATGCTGGCCATTGATTTGCTTAGGTAGAGGTAAATGAAGCACATTTACCTTTTTAAAAACGAGGCTGAGCTTGCTTGCTTCTAGTTTAGTTTTTTCGAACCTGGGCTTTGTGTTTGAGACTGCCAATCTAATTTTAGGCTCTGTTATTTTCACTAGATATTTGCTATTCACTAGGTATTTACCCTCACTTCTTCTCTGTGGGCTTCTTGGAGGCATCTGGTGGGCCACTGTGTGAAACAGGACGCTGGACTAGATAGGCCTTGGGCTTGATCCAGCAGGGCTGCTCGTATAGCAGCAACTGCTGAAAATGCTGACTCACACAAGTAGAAATCCAGCAAAGGGAGTAATTTATTTTAATGGTTTTTCACTTAATTCTTTGTACTCGGCTTGTATGTGAATCCAACATTCAGGAAGAGACACTGTCGCAAATGTAAAGCAAAGAGCTAGTCCAGCTTCTCCAAGGCATGGGGAGGTAGACAGGGAGACAGAAGCGGAAAATCACCCGGCTCCTCTGCTGCCCACAAAGCCAAGGGCAGCATAGCAAAGACACTACTTTGGCCACTCGCTGGATGAGCTCTAGTGAATTACTGAGAGGGAACTCTCCCTTGGGCTTTCAGCCAAAGAAGTGCCACTGCCCTGCCTGCCCTTGGCTTTGTGGGAGGCAGAGCAGCCAAGAAGTTGTTGGCTTCTGTCTCCGTCTGCCTCCCATCATCCATGACTATTTCCACATCTTGGCCCTGCCCTCCTGACAGCTCCCTCCTGAGTTGTTTGTGACCCCCCCCCTTGGTGCAGTGTTCTTCCTGGCAATGCCTGGGGGCCAGTGGCCGCCCCCATCAACCTTAAGTGTCCCCCCCCCCCAGTTGTTTGTTTGGGCCTGTGTGAAGCTTTGGTTGAAGTTGCACCAGGCACGGAGCCAAACTGTGAGTGGCCCGTGTGCGGCAGCTGTGGTGGCCCTGCTCATCCCACCCCCACGTCTGATGTCAGACATGGGGGCTAGCCATGCCCCCGCACCAGATGTCAGATGCAGGGGGCGTGGTCTGGCTCATGGATGGGGCTGCGCGGCCCCATTCAGGAGTTAGGGTCAGGCGGGCGCTGCATTTGCAGCACAACCAGGAGTGGCTCTTCTGCCGTGCTGTGAACGCAGCATTGGCTGTCCAACTCCAGAATGGGACTGTGCGGCCCCATTTGGGATCATGATAACATGATTTGCTTATGAAGATCTGTGGATGGGGGCCCTGGAATATTATGGAAACAGGTCTGGGTAGCACAGTAGTTCATAGTGCAAGCTGTGAAGTTTCAGGTTCAAATCGCACAGGTATAATCCTCCTAGGTGGCCATAAGGAAGTCACTTCATCTTGGCTTTGGTGCCCCCTACCCTAGTAACTATAATATGGTAGTAATAATACTAGACTACACAACATGCAAGGCAATGTCCATGTTATCAGAAACCTCTGTTGGATCATATTTCACATGCACCTTTTCTGTTTCCTGTTGGTGTTTGTGGAGGAGCAGGGGCACTGATACTTGGTCTAGCTCTTTTAAAAACCCTACCCCTTGGAAACACAAAGCTGTGAAATGGTTGGTGAGAAAACCACTGTCACCCACCTTCCCCCCTCAGAAACAGAAGGGGCCGTGGCTGTCGTCTTGAGGGAGTGTTTTTCAGGTGGAGAAACTTATGGCTCTTTGTCAAAGCCTTCCTTCCCCTGCTCCTAACCACAGAGTTCCATTGCCTCCACCCTCCTGCTTGTCAATCGGTCAAATCTTTTTTTTTTTTAATCCTTGACCAGCAAAAAATACAAACAGCGGCTTTTCTCTTAACAGTTAGCTTTCTGATCTCACAAACATTCTATCCCCTGTCTAACATGGGGGCATGCTGGGGTTGTGGCCCCTTTGATTTCTTTCTTCATTGTTTTTTGAACACCAACGTATCTGTGGGTCCCCCTGAGAGCCCTTTCTCATGATCAGTGAGAAGGGCTACCGGGCAAGTGGCAGGGAAGGCTGAAGAAACTGACCTTCCCTGCAGACTATCGCCTAGCCCTTGGTGGATGTGCGATCATGTGCCAAGTCGCTCACCAGGTGCTTCAGGCAGTGTGGAGGTTTGGGGACTGGGACGCATTGTCCTGGCCCTCTGACAACCCTTAATGCACCCCACAAGTTAGTGGTGCATTATAGGGGTCCCCTCGAGATGGGTGGGTGCTCTTCACTGCTATATTTATTTATTGACAGATGAGCAAAAAAAGAAACAAAACCCTGGCTAAGGGAACATTTGCTCCCCTAACTCCATTTTAGAGGTGGGTTCTGGCAGTGGCTTGCCTCCTGCTGCTTCTCACATGCAGCCAAGACGAGGCTTGGCTACCTTAATCCGGTCTTGGCTGTCCGTGAGAACAGCCTCCAAGTCCTCCAGTACTTCCCGCTAACCTGCAGGCACTCAGGTAACCTTTCCATCAGGATTTCAAACTACTTCAACTGTTTCAGAAATCATACACTGTATAGAGAATCATGTGGTGTTGAATGAAAACTATTACAACTCTTTACCCAAGTGCACAAAACACTTCACGTAACATAATTAAGAAAACACTGGTAAATACAGAGCAAAGGGAAAGTAAATGGAAAGATAACCTTGGTGGTGATGGCTGGTAAGCGGTGATGGCGTTTTGGCAATGGCATTGGTCTGGGCAAAGCCAAAAGGGAGACGTGAACGCACTGACTAGATGGCTGTGATGGAAGTAGGCCCTCAAGTACAGTATATGAACTTATGCATTTTATCTTTCAAGATATTTTAAAGCACTTTTTGCATCTTTGTGCAAAATATGGCAAATCAAGACCTGGAAGTTCAACAAAGTTCGGTAAGTCATGACAACAGACTTCATTATCTGTCTCTACTCTCCAAGCTTCTCTTCTCTCTCTCTTTTTTGGCACTCTGATCAAACCATAAATCCTTTAGACAATCTGGAATATTTATTTGGGCTAGCATAGTCAACTTGCCCTTTTCTCTCTTGTACATTCAGAGAGGCCCCATGGCCAGTGAATGTATTCTTAATAGACCCATGGGCTAAAATGGTGCAGAGCATGGGTCTATGGTTCACTTGTATATCAAGAAGTTGTTGAGTTGAACTTGGACTGTTTCTCAAAGTGCCATTATCCAACAGGCCCAACATCTTGTCAAGCACTTCTGGAATAGTTGTGGGTAAGTTCCCCTAGCCTTTACAGATTCAAACACATTGGGTATATTACATGCCAAATCAGGAGCACTTAACAGTGTAGGAACTTGTTTAACTATCCCTAAACTGCAACAGGTACTTAGCTGGAAGAGTCTGCCTTCTGTGTGAATCTCAGGAACTTTGTGGCAGAATCATGTGTTAAATGCTATTCTAGTTGACTCATTGGTTTGGAGGAAAGGCAATAGGATGGATGCTAAGCACAGTAAGCATGGCTGATACTATCTCTGTCTTGAGAATACTTGCCAATGTTTTAGTCGACCTATTTTTTTCTCTCCAGCCCTCTTCAAAACCATATTGCCTGATAATTTTTAGGAAGTAACTTAGCCAGGCCTGGTTTGTGCACATCCAATCAAATGACTCCTTCATTGCTGCCACTCTAGGGCAGTCACAGACAAGCATTTTTCATCAATTACTAGTAAAAGGGCTTGCAAATTCATGAAGTCTCTCTGTGATGCTAGTTGTTTCCTAGCTCTATGAGGTTTCATTCCCCATGCCTTCCAATAGGAGAGTATTCCCACATTTTTTATTATTTTTATTTAATTTATTTATTTTTACATTTATATACCACCTTTCGTTAAAAGACAACCCCAAGGCTGTTTACAAAAGTTAAAACATACAATAAAAAGGCAATAAAAACATCAAGCTAAAAAAATAAAATAAAAACATATAAAAACAGGCATAAAAACAATACAAGTAAAAACACACAGAAGCAGCAGTAAAAGCTCCGGATAAAACTCTCGCTGCCGCGTTTTGCACTAGCTGCAGTTTCTGGATATTCTTCAAGGGCAGACCCACGTAGAGCGCATTACAGTAATCCAGCCGCGACGTGACTAAGGCATGGGTAACCGTGGCCAGATCTGCCTTCTCGAGAAAGGGACGCAGCTGGCGCACTAGCCGAAGCCGTGCAAAGGCACCCCTGGCCATCGCCTCCACCTGAGCTTCTAAAGGCAGAGCCGGGTCCAGTAGTACCCCCAAGCTGCATACTTGCTCCTTCAAGGGGAGTGCAACCTCATCCAGAACCGGTAAAATCTCCTCATCCTGATTGGCTCTCCTACTGACCAACAGTACCTCCGTCTTATCCGGATTCAATCTCAGTTTGTTAGCCCACATCACGGCCTCCGGCCCCCGATTCAGGACATCCACCGCCTCCCTAGGATCAGATGACAAGGAGAGATAGAGCTGAGTGTCATCCGCATATTGCTGACAACTCAGTCCAAATCCCCGGATGACCTCTCCCAACGGCTTCATGTAGATGTTAAACAGCATGGGGGACAAGACCGAACCCTGCGGGACCCCACAGGCCAACAACCACGGGGCCGAGCAGTAGTCCCCCTTGCATTTTCCAGGACATTAATGAATTATGGGTGTTGGGGATCTTTTGGGTAGTCTGGGTGAGGTCTGGAGCCTATATGTGAAAATGACATGCTTCTGTCTTTCGTGGTTTGGTCTGGGAGTTTCATGTCAGTCAGTGAGGCCCAGATAGCTTTATATTATAGATATGAGATTTAGTCCATAATTTTTTTTCAATTGCATAAGAAAAAGGAGGAAATGTTATAAAGAAAAACAAGCTTTATTTGTGGTTGAGGCATATGTGTATGTGTGCCATATCAGACATTTTAGAAGAGCTATTCTACTTGTACAGGAGGGAATGCCTCTATTAGGATGTCGCCTGACATCTGCAATTTTTAAGACTATATACTGACAATTTAAAAACACAAAATCCAATACCTTGTTCATTAGGGACACCTTTTTACTGTCATAGGTCAAAATGTGTTTACTTGATCCAATCTAAACAATTAATCAACTAAATGTTGCAGCCCTACTAATTTGGAACTGGCAAGTTGTGGGATAATGGGCAATGCTCTATTCTGCACCATTAACTAATAACAATGATACTTTTAGATGAAGCACTTGGAGAGACAACTTACCTTGCAGGCTGTATGTTGACTGTGTCAGAATCAAAGATGGTAACATTGAGTTGCATCCAAAGCTTTCCTTCCATCAGGAAAAATAACCTTCTGTCTCCAGATGTTGTTTATTAATTATTTATTTATTCGATTTCTATACCACCCTTCCCAAAATAGCTCAGGGTGGTTTACACAGAGAAATAATAAATAAATAAGATGCATCTCTATCCCCAAAGGGCTCACAGTCTAAAAAGAAACATAAGATAGACACCAGCAACAGTCACTGGTGGTACTGTGCTGGGAGTGGATAGGGCCAGTTACTCTTATTTATCCATCTTATTTATTATTTCTCTATGTAAACTGCTTTGCACACATTTGTTAAAAAGTGGTATATAAATATTTGTTGTTGTTGGGGCATCCTCAAATCCCCATTATTCCCTATGCGAGAAATTCAAAAATTGGAAAAATCTTCAAAAAATCATTAAATATCACAGGAGTGTCTAATCACTTTGGTGTTTGGGTGGTAGTTGGCATCTTTGGGTGCCTACCACCCACCCTGGTTTTGTGCCCCTGGGTGTTCTGAATAGGGAGTAATGGGTCTGTTTGAGTCCCTGTTATACCCTATATAGAACCTTTGTAGAACCAGTTCAAATTCGAATGAAACTGGGCGGGGGGGGGGGGGGGGAGTTGAGCCAAACCAAACCTAACCTCCCTGGTTTGAATTGGGTTTGAGTTCAAACCAAACAGACCAAGCTGGTTTTGAGCACACCCCTAGTAACCTGTTATATATCGTTATGTAAAACAGGAAGGAAAGAAAACATGTGTAGGATTTTTTGTTGCCTAAAGACTTCATGAAGCTATTGGAGGCAAAGAATAAAAAAGAGGCCATCCTCCACCCAGGGTTTTTATGTACATCAAGGGTGAAGGCCAGCACCTGAAAACTTGAACAAAATGGCCATTATAGATCAACCACTTAAGATACACAAAGCATCTTGCTTTACTGCTTTTTATCCCCAAGGTGACCAAGACATTGAGATAGTTGTCCAGGCCTATCAGGTTCTTCTAGAGCTGCTACAGCATTTGTCAGATGGAAGAACTGATGAGAAACTTTTTGACAATTTTGAAAAGATCTTGAAAGGTAAGTGAACTTTGGACCCAATATTTCTGTCCATCTGGAAGCAGTATGGTCCTATAGGCTTTATTTACAACATTTCTATCCCACCTTTCGGTTGAACAAGTTCCAATGTAGCTAATAAGAATTATTGCCATCAATTGAATTATTGCCATCAATTGATATGCTCAGTGGCATATATTTGGGTGGCACAGGGATGTGTGGATGGAAGGGGAGATCATTTTTCCATAGTCTGGAATGCAGCACTGCTGCTCTGGTGCTTCATTAGTCGGGACATTGGCCATTGCCTTTATTCCATATCCACCCTTTTTCCTCTGTTGGCAAAGACTTGCCCTTTTCATCCTTCGTTAATTCATGATGCCTTTCATGTAGATCACAGAGGCAGCAGAAGCCATGGACAAATCAAAAGAATGCGTCAGATCTGGCATTCTTTAGATCCTGAAGAAAGGAAGAAAGAGTGCATGAAGCTTGATGAAGCTTTGGACATCGATTTTGGAGGCAAGTACCTTAGTGTCAGCCACCTAATTGCGCAGTGAGGAAGTAACTTGCCTAGGGAGCAAGAGATTGCTGGTTTGAATCCCCGCTGGTATGCTTCACAGAATATGGGAAACACCTATATTGGGCAGCAGCAATTTAGGAAGATGCTGAAAGGCATCATCTCATACTGTACAGGAGATGACAATGGTAAACCTCTCCTGTATTCTACCAAACAAAACCACATGGCTCTGTGGTCACCATGAATCGACACCGACTCAACGGCACAACTTTAGTTTACCTTACCATAGTGGCACTGTTGCCTTCTAGCAGCAGCTCTTTCTCAATATTGCCAGGCCTCCATGAAGGAAACAATCTGGTGATCTAATATACACTAGCTGATCATCTCTTTAGTCCATCTCTCTTGATGCTCAAGTGCTAGCATTTTCCCTAATGTTTTCATAATTGAAACCTTTGCCCCTAATATAATAAATATAATAAGTTGGATGCATGTAGCTTCTAAAAAGTAATGTACCACTTCTTCCTCCACTCCCACAGTTAGTGACATTATTTATTATTTAGAGTATTCTGTTTTCATCCAAAAAGTTCTCTAAGCAGTTTACATAGCAGAAATGGTTCCCTGTCCCGAAAGGGCTTGTGGTCCAAACAGACACAGATGGGAGATGCAAGCAAACAGGACAGTCCCTGTCCTGGGATGAATAGGGACAATTCCTCTCTCCTTGTGAGCCATATAATGAGAGAGCCTTTTCAAAAGGTTCCTCTTTGCTCAGTTAACTGTGCTAACATTTGCAACTGGAGGAAATCCTGTACAACCAGATGGCCCGAAGTGGTCTAAATGTATGACACTTTGGGTACAAGCTTGCACTTGAAGCAAACAAGTTTTTCCACATATTGGGATTTGAAAAAAGAGGAAGTAAACAGAAAATGTGGCTTGGGTAAGGAAATAATGTAGCATAGACATGGAGATGAAAGATCATGCAACTCCAGAAAGCATTATTTTGAGTATTTTCCTGTAACATGTCAGTACTTTGTGGGACAAGCAGGAATCACAAACCCTTTGGGGACAGGGGATCATTCTCTTATTTTTCTATGTAAAAAACTTTGATAACTTTTTTGTTTGGAAAATGGTGTATAAATAATCCAATCCAATCCAACCTTTATTACAGTCATTGACCAGAGTAGTGTATAAATAATAGTAACAGCAATAGGAATAAGACAAGACCATGAAATGTTCTTCAAATTGTGCTTCAGAAATCCCTCCTGCAGCTCCTAAACATGACATAGTGGTGGAGTAGATCTGGGGAGGAATCATTGGAGCTGAATGATGAAAGCCATGCTTTCTCAGGAGCTGAGGGCTTCACAGTTGCTTTTTGGAGAAGTTTCTAGCAAGGGTGGCCATTCCTTTGACTGCCTCTTGGGTGATGGTCCTTTCTGCCCTCAGTCTTTGGATTGTACCATGACCGGTTAAAACAGATGAGAGCTGTATGACTCGGAGCACTGTCTAACTGGAATCTTCTAACAATCTGACCAATAATGCAGAAATAAAATATCAGTGTAATTTAACAAAAAAAGGTGACATTTTAAATGGAAACCAATTTATTGAACCTAAAATATATTCCCCTTCTCAGCAAGGGAGTAGTGAATTTCCAGTTGAGGTCTATTGGTCAGTTTACTGCATCTTTTTCTTTTAAGGAGTAAAAGAAATGAAGAAGCAGCAGCTTCAATATGGTTCTCGAATTGAAGGCAAGTAACTGAATATTACACTCCTAGTGCTTTTCTTTCTCTTTATAGCTAGTGCCATTTAGTGGATAGACCTAAAACTGGATCTGAGATTCCTGGATTCAAGTCCCAGTTTAGCCAAGGATTCATTAGGTTGGATCAAAACCAAAGTAAGCAGAAGGCATTCCACAAATGTCTGTCCAGAAGCTTGTGCAATTGCTGGTTGCTGGAAGGCAATTGTATGAAAGCTCCATGACAGTTTTCCTGCTTGTGCCAAGAGTGTTGTGCAAGTGTTTGAGCAAGCGGGAGAAACATCTTTGGATTTAAGTTCAGTTTTCTCATACAATGCTCTGGTTCCAAGTGTCTTCTGTTAGAGTTGTGTTCTACATGTGAAAGGGGACTTCTGAATCTCACCCACAATGTACACTTGAGAGAATGACCAGCCTTGTTCAGACATCATGTTGTATGAATGTACAGATGTCTATACACTTATATCTGTGATTGTGTGAATGATTTTACCTACCTACATGCATTTAAAAGCAGGGGCGTAACGATGGGGGGGCAGGGAGGGCACGTGCCCTGGGCATCTCTTGCTGGTCACGCGGGGGGGGGCACCAAAAAGTCCCATGCCCCCCCGCCGATCCCCCCCAAATTTTTCAAAATAAAAATTTATTTAGCGGCAGTCAACGAGCACGTGGCGCCCCCCCCCCCACGAGCGGTCCCTGCTGTGCCCGTGCCCCCCCATTGCTTTGCTGGCTTGGCGGTTGGCGGCGGCCCACCAGTGGGCGCCGGACACCTAGTTTGCATTTTTAAATTTATTGCTTGCTAATGCATGCTGCTTGCTTGCCTTCGGCTGGCTTGCTTCGGCAGGCCCTCTAGTGGCTTGCCAGGGAGGGTGAGGGCACACGCACGGCATGCACGCAATCTTCATCAGCGTAAGCCGGCCGAGTCACGCCACTGCGCATGCGTGCGTCCTCCCCAGCGTCCATAGCACCTTCTGCATGTGGCGTCGGCAGCGAGAGCATTTTGGGGCTGAGTCGCAGGCAGGAGGAGGAGGACAAGGAGCGTGGAGAACAGACCTCGCGTGTTGCATCATTGTTTGGTGGTCGACAAGGAAGGTGTGTGTGTGTTCTCTTCTCTTGAAAAATTTATTCCAAAAAAAAATCCAACGGCCACATTCCGGCACTGGCTGGCAGCAGCTGCTGACCCCAAAGTTGTCTGGGGCGCGGCGCGGGTGGGGGGCAGGCAGCGGGGCTGGTGGTGGGAGGAGGAGCAGCAGTGGGGCATTGGGAAGGGGAAAGTCCTGCCAGAAAAACCCAAGGAAGAGACTTCCCCCCGTCTCCCTTCCCACATCTAAGGTTGGGATGGTCTCTCTTCCTTTGCTTTCTGTCTCCTTTGCTCGGAGAGGGTCCAAAGATCCGAAGGAAAGTCCCGTTTGCTGCAGTGCGTATGGGTTTTATTTGACTTTAAAAGGGAAAAAAAGAAAAGACGCGGGGGATATTGCAATTACATAAAAGAAGTCAGCGCCTTTAAAATCAAATTGACTATTCCTTTTGCAACATAAAACTGAGATCGGAGGGAAGGAGAAAGAAGAAATCTGCAGGGTGGGGGAAAGCTGCTCCGAAGCCATCCTCAGCTCCTCTGTTCGCTCCTGGTACGAGCCAAGCCGAAGCCATCGGGGACGGAGACCATCGGCGGGTGGGGGGTGGAGGGAGCTGCGTTGCGGTCCCCAGCAAGAAATGAGAAGCAGCTGGTAGATATTGTGTGGGCCAGGTGTATATGCAGATTTATTTTGAAATATGAGGTGATAAAGAGAACGATATCCTTATTGGGAACGCGGGTTGCTGCTGTAGTGAAGGCGCTGGTGGGGAAAGGGAACGCACACTTGTTCCCTTAAAAAAAAGTTTTTAACGTAGCCTGTTTATGTCTACATGGAGCTGTAGGAAGGAAAAAAGGCTTGACTGCTCACCCTGTGAATCCTCTTAAGGTCTGCATAGATAACTGGGGTTCATTTTGTGGAGGAATAGATATGAAGCTGTGGAGTTTCAGGTTTCTGGGTTCTGTGTTAAATTTTTAATGAGTCAGACTACTTAGAATTTTTTAAAAAAATTATAATAATGGTGATGATAATAATAGAAGGCATGCTCTTTTCCCTGGAATCTTTGGGTCCTGATTCTAGAGGTGAAAATGCCAGCTGTAGTTACACAGTGGTGAGGGGCAAAACCCTCTGAACTTGCTGGGAGGCATTATTTTTATTACTTTGTACCTTCTGGGGCAGAGAAACATAGGAAGCTGCCTTATACCAAGTCAGACCCTTGGTCCACCTAGCCCAAATCATTTTGGGGGTCCCCTTCCCTCCCACAGAACCTGCGTGGATCACCCACCCCACCAGCGAAGGGCAGCAGGGGGGATGGGGCGGGGGGAGGCCGGCGGCGGCGGCTGGAGTGTTCAGGGCTCACCACCGGGGGCGGGGCGCAATTTCAGAGGGGGGGCACAATTTCAGTGCTTGCCCCGGGCGCCGTTTTCCCTAGTTACGCCTCTGTTTAAAAGGGAATCTTGGTACAGGCCCCTCAAAAGCATGGTATAAATAGGAAGTTTTCTGATGTACATAATGCATGAATAACTGTACTTGTGAACAGGTCTGTACCAGTGTGCATGATAAACTCAAATGAGTGTTTGAATAACATTACCAGAATAGTAAAGATCTGCCCAAGATGGCTGTAAGGCAGGGGAAAGCCTTTAAGATTAAAAAATGTGCAACAAAGGGCAGGCTCTGCCACAATGATGAATGTTGGCACTATAATACTTCTAAACCAGTGGTTATATATTGTGATTAAAGGTATCTATTTTGATTAAAAGAATCTGTTACAGGCACTTAACTGGAGAGGTTGGAGCAGTGGTTCCCAGCCTGGGGGCCTCCAGAGGTTGCAGCACCACAATGCCCATCAGGCCCAGCCACAATGCATTATAGCTGAGCCTGATGGGAGTTGTCGTTCAGTAATATCAGGAGGCCCCCAGGCTGGGAACTACTGCTCCGAAACCTCTCCAGTTAAGTGCCTGAAACAGATTCTTTTAATCAAAATAGATAACTTGAGAAAACTGGCGCAGCTTCACAAGCCATTTTTCTTGCTACTTTTGCTTCAGCGAGAACTGAGAGTTTTTTCATTGTCACTTAGTCAAATTGGAACTCTGCCACATGAAACTACTTCACACTTGTTAGCCACTTCCCAATGCAAATAGGAGCCATGAAATTCCTTATTGGGGTACTCCATTGTCAGAAATCCTTGCTGCTATAAAAACATTGACTTGGGGGAGCAAATGAGGCTAGACTAGTCCATAGAACTACTGTAATGAACTCAGGGCACTTTAAGCAGCCTAACTGTGTGCAAGACTGAAGCATTCATATTATAAGACTAGTAAAACGGCTTGCAGTTTGCAGGCATAATAACGTAAGTTGCTGTGACTCTTGTCTTTGCCTAGCTCTGAGGTCTAATGACCCATACTGTCCAATAGGAGAGTTTCCCCACATCTGTCTAATAGGAGAGTTTTCCCCAATCTAGGGGTATTAATGCATTTTTCTGAGTTGTTTTTTTTTTTTTTTTTAAATTTGGGTAGTCTGGGCGAGGTCTGTAACCTTCCTGCAAAACATCACATTTCTATATTTCATGACTTGATCTGGGAGTTCCATGTCAGTCAGTGAGGGCTTGGCAGTATCCAAGCATACCAATATCTTATGTTTCTGTGACTCTAGTGTTTTCCTAGTTCTATGAGATCTCATTCCCCTTGCTTTTCAATGGGGGAGTTTTTCTGGATTTTCCAGAAGGTAATTAATTTTTCTGGTGTTTGGGATTGTTTTGGTAGCCTGGGAAAGATCTGGAACCTACTTGTGGTCTGGGAGTTCCCAGTCAGTGATGCAGGTCTAGGCAGCTTTGTATTGGATTCCATGGCTGTCATCTAGAGCAGGGCTTCTCAATGTTGGCTCCTCAGATGTCATTGGACTTCAACTCCCATAATCCCCAGCCCCAGTGGCCTTTGGTTGGGGATTATGGGAGTTGAAGTCCAATAGCATCTGGGGACCCAACGTTGAGAATCCCTGATCTAGAGCACCAATATAGCAAGAGGAATGGACTAACAGCTGTTCCAGACTAACTGCACTAATGAAAGGATGACTTTTTAATGCCTCCCCTTTCTTTTTCCTCCCCTGCTCAGCCTGAGTGATATTTTTGGGAGTGGCACAGATGACTTCCTGGGGAGGGGAAGGTCATCAAAAATTGCCCTTTTTCTAATGCAAGTAGTCTGGAAGTGGGAGGTGGAGCCAAGATGGCAACCGTTGAGCACCTCAGTTTCATTGCTCGTGGAATGATAGAAGTTTGTATATGATGTAGTTTTATCTTCTTGGCTCCATTCCCCTCACCTGGATTAAATTACTGTTTTGGCTACTACTTGAGGTGTTTTGTTGGAGAGATAACTCATAGACTTTGCAATGGAAAACAAACAGATAAGGAAGCAAAGCCCCAAACAAGGGCTGGATCAAGCAACCCCCCAAAGCAAGTGAACAGTGGAAAATAGATGCACTTTTGACTAAAAAGGTAACTGGCAGCTCTTCTGAGTTCACAGGAGTAAATTGGTTCACATATTTAGAACCTGAACCCGAACTGTTACTAATGAACCCTGAGGATTTCAGCTTGGAGAAGAATGAAGGGTGTGGAGGAAAGAAGAGGGGACTGAAATGTCGACATTCATTGCCTCACACTCAATCTCCATCACCTAAATGGGAGTCTCTAGTAGAATATATTGAGAATAATTGTTTAATTATGGCACATACTCTAATTAGCATTTTTGAAAAAATACACTCCCTTGGAGATAAGATAGAAGCACTTAGAGCAGACATCAAGACATTTATGAAAGAGCACTTGTCGCAACCAAGACCACAGCCACAGTCACAAGATGAAGGGCTCAGAAATGACTCCTTTTCTTCCCCTGGTACTCAGACCAAGCAAAAATCACCCTTAATGAGGTCAGCAAACCTAAAAACTGAAAGAATGTTCCAGCTCAAACAGGTGGTATTATGTAGAATGCACTTATAGGAACCAGGGGAGATGGGAGAACAGAAGGCAGGTCCTTCAATCTCTGTCCCAGATCCTGAGGTGTGGAAAGGGTCAAATTGACCTGGATTCTTTTGAATGTTTGCCACAGCAGCAGAACTTCTTCTTAGATCGACAGTCCTCCCCCTCATGTTACAGCAGCTTAAACCTCTCCTAAAATCATTTTTCCCCACCCAAGTCCTACTATGCTGCCTCATTGTGGCAGCAGGTGTGTGTGTGTGCATGTTCCTGGGAGGGATGAGCGAAGCACGCCAGGAGGTATACTCCCAGTAGGGTCACTCAAAGGACGAAGGTCATCCCAGCTGCCCAGCTAAAGCAAGCAGGCACCTATGTTGGGCAGCAGCAACATAGGAAAGTGCTGGAGGTGGATGATTACTTCAGTGACAAGGATAAAGGCATCATCTCATACTGCGCAGAAGGCAGTGGTAAACCACTCCTGAATTTTACCAAGAAAACTACATGGATAGACAAAATAGAATGCTTTTTTATATAGTGCCAGATGATGGACCCCACAGGTCAGATGGTACTCAACATGCTACTGAGGAAGAGCTGAAGATCTCGCAGAGTACCGATGGTGTTTATGATGTGATTAGATTAAAGCGTTTTGGACGTCTAGTGGCTGATGTTGCCATACGGGGAAAGAAAATCTGAAGCTGCAAAGACAGAATTACATTGGGGACATGGAACATAAGAAGATTGAATATGGGAAAGCTTGACACAGTGAAAGATGAAATGAATTGACTACAGATAGACATCTTGGGCATCAGTGAGCTAAACAGGACTGGAGTAGGACACATTCAGTCAAAAAATTATACCGTTTACTACTCAGGACACAAAAAACAAAGAAGGAACTGTGTTGCTTTCATTGTCAGGAAGGATATAGCAATGACAGTACTTTGTACAATGCGGTCAGTAACTGACAAATATCAATTTGATTTTGTGGAAAACCCTTTAACATGACAGTTATTCACATCTATGCCCCTACGACTGATGCAGAAGAAGAGGAAGTTGATGAGTTTTAAGCTCAAGTTCAGTCTGAAATTGACAGAACATGCAAGCAAGATGTGCTACTGGTGGTTGGAGTCTGGAATGCCAAAGTTGGAAATGGTAAGGAGGAAAACACAGTCGGACTGAATGGCCTAGGAAACAGAAATGAAGCAGGAGAACGACTTATTAGTTTCTGTCAAGCCAATGTTCTCTTCATTGATAACACATTCTTCAAACAACCAAAGCGGTGCCTATACACATGGACAGATGGAGTGCACAGATATCAAATTGATTACATTATTGGTGCAAGGAGGTGGAAGAGCTCAGTTATAACAGCAAAAACATGGCCGGGGGCCGATTGTGGAACAGATCACGAACTCCTCATGTGCAAGTTCCAAGTCAAGCTAAAGCAGAAAAACAAAGCTATAGGGAATTTCAAGGAGCAGTATTAAAATGACATCTGTAAAGACCTTGAGGATGGAAACAGATATGGAAGAACAAGGAAAGTATTCCAAAAGATCTATGAACACAGAAGGGGGTTCCAACCATAAATTGGTATGTTAAGGGGTGCCAAAGGACAGCTAGTAAGATTCAGAAAAGATCAAACAGAGATGGAAGGAGTATACTGAAAATTTGTACAGCAGAGACGTCAGCATCCAAGATACTCTAGAAAATATTCCCTACTTGCAAGAATCTATAGTAGGGGAAGATGAAGTTAGATCAGCACTCCGGTTATTACCAAGTTGGAAGGCTACAGGAACTGATGGAATAGCTACAGAAATATGGCAGGCAACAGAAGAAGAATCAGTCAAGGCTCTAACCAAACTATGCCAGCAAATCTGGAGAACGACACAATGGCCAACAGATTGGAAGAGGTCAGTCTACATACCCATAACAAAGAAAGGAGTCTCAACAGATTGTGCAAACCATTGCACAATCTCCTTAATTTCACATGCTAGCAAAAAATGCTCAGGATCATCCAACACAGATTATAGCCCTTCATGGAAAGGGAAATGCCGGATGTTCAAGCTGATTTCAGAAAAGCCAGAGGAACAAGAGACATCATTGCTGATGCATGCTGGATAATTAAGAAAGCCAAAGAATACCAGAAAGAAGTCAATATGTGCCTTATTGACTACAGAAAAAACTTCGATTGCGTCGCCCATGTCAAGTTGTGGAAAATCCTTAGGAAAATGGGCGTCCCAGAACACCTTATTGTTCTCATGAGAAACCTATACATAGGACAGGAGGCCACAGTCCAGATGGAACATGGTGAAACAGACTGGTTCCAGATCGGCAAAGGAGTAAGACAAGGCTGTATACTCTCTCCTTCTTTAACCTGTGCTACACTGATGGCACCACTCTGACAGCTGAAAAATGCAGATGATCTGCAAGCTCTAGTAATGAAAGTCAAGGAGCAGAGTGAAAAAATGGGACTACGACTAAATGTAAAAAAGACTAAACTAATGATGAGCAACCAGCCTCAGAACTGATAATGAAGACACTGAAATTGTGGATAGCTTCTGCCTTCTAGGATTGACCATCAACAGTAAGGGATCCAGCAATCAAGAAATACACCGCAGACTAGCACTTGGTAGGGTTGCAATGAAGGCCTTGGAAAGGATATTTAGATGCCATGATGTGTCTACACCTACAAAGACTAGAATCATTTAGATAATGGTTTTTCCCATGACAAACTATGGATGTGAGAGCTGGACTTTGAAGAAGCAGGATAGAAAAAGTATTGATGCTTTTTAACTTTGGTGCTGGAGAAGACTTTTGAGGATACAGTGGACAGCCAGGAAAACAAACAAATGGATCATAGAACAAATCAATCCAGAATTTTCACTCGAGGCACAAGTGACCGGGTTCAAACTATCATATTTTGGACATATTATGCGAAGCCTCAGCTCCCTTGAGAAGTGCGTAATGCTGGGAAAGTTTGAAGGAAAGAGAAGAAGAGGACAACCAGCAGCAAGCTGGATGGAGTAGATTACGACAGCAATGAATGCACCACTGAGGGACCTTAAAGGCCAAGCTGAAGACAGATGATCCTGGAGAGAATCTATCTATGTGGTCGCTAAGAGTCGACACTGACTTGATGGCACTTAATCAAAATCAGTTTCTATTTATGTATACTGTGTCTTCCAAGATCACTGACCACAGCAAATAATTGCCCGCAGAAAGAAACTCAGTCCAAGAGACGAGCCCGATAATGTTACTATGAAGATATCCTTGGGTTTGCCGGCTAACTCTTTGCTGAACTCTAATCTTGTGCTGCTGTTACAATTCTCTGGAACAGAGAATGAAATTCCTGCTCCTGAGAAAATCTCTAAGGAGAAGTGGATATTAAATTCAAAATTCTCTGAGATAACGCAAGCTTATCTCGAAGTTCAAAAACAATCTGATCACTTACACAAATTACTCCAGAGGGAATTAGAGAAACAATAACCTCTGCTCTTTAATGAGCTGGGACAAATAATAAACAATGAGGGAGAGTTGAGGTAGTCTGCCAAGCAGAATTTACATACTGCCAATAACCCTTTAGAGCAAATTACTCCTATTATGCATAGCATATAGAGACACTCCACTGCAGATCATTTGAGATCAGAGCAAACTAATTTTCCTCTGAGCCTATCTCAACGTTGGAAAATCAGATGGGTCTGTTGGGGCCTGTGCCTTCACTACCAGAATTTATAGAATCCCTGAAGAACGACATACCTTACCAGCCGAGAAATGGAGTATTGGAAGGACCCTCACAAGGAGATGAAGTAATTGTGGATGTACCTTTTGACATCCTCATCATGGAAGGAAGCTGAGGAACCTATGTCAGATAAGTCCATGGCCCCACAAACAATAGGAGATGATCAACAAGTATCTGTTGCAACTAATGCACTAGAGCCCTTTTTGTTCTCTTCACTGAATTTGGAGAGGATTGTCAACTCCCCCTGCAAGATGCCTCAAGGAGCAAACCTGAGCTTCCTGGGAGATACGTCTACCTGTATATAAGCTGCATCATCTGCTGTAGTTGAGCTGCCCCCTTTGAGCAACCTGGAGCCGAAAAATTGACAATTGGCTCTTCCAGCTAACCTCACTCTGCTCATGTGGAATCTCGTGGTTTGGCAAAATGTCATAAGAGACCCAGCCCTATCTATCTAAATATGATATTCTCCTCTTACAGGAGACATGGGCCTTGAAAGATTTATAGGAATAGCTCCTCTGTTTGTTGAGATTTAACTCTTGAATTTAGGCTCCACACAGGGCTTAGTAATTCAGCTGATTTATTTACCATGACATACAGCTTCCTGGCAGGGCTTTTAACAGGCCTGCACAGAGGTTCTTCACCCAGGGCCCTGGTGGTTTATTTCATCTTGACCATTGATTGTTACCAGGGATTTTATGGGGCATCTTCATGACACTGGATGCATCTTTTGGTATTACTCCCATTTGGCCATTTGGTATTACTCATGTAAAGCACCCATTTCTTTTTCTGTGTAGAAGGTGATGTATTGGGGGCTGGTTTCCCAGGGCACCCACACACCCACCATGCCCTGTACCTGAGCACATTTTGCCACTTCACTTCTGTCATTGCTCTTGCAGTTTTTCTTAAAACCAAGGCCAGTTTTATTGCTATTAACCACCACCCCTTTTATTTTTTTAAATAAACGCTTGCTACCATTAATGTTTGCTCAGAAGTAAGCCTCACTGCTGTTAATGGGACTTCCTCTCAAGAAGTGGGAGACAGCAAAAATATGAGTTTTGCAGAAATAAACAGAACTGTGCATTCATTCAGATGGAGGGTTTTTAAAAAAAATATATCTATATGTTTCTGTCCCAACTGCTTCAATTGCGGCAATTTAAATGCAAATACATCAAGTCTCAAAAAGTTAAAATGTGCCTGCACAGAGATCACTGGAGCTATTTCTCTGAAATGTATGGGGCATCATAGCCTCAGAAGGTTCTATCATGCATGCAAATTCTACCCCATTCGGTGAAGAAATCCAACATAGCAATAGCAATAGCTATTCAAATCCTTGCTTAACTCTTAAACTCATTAGGCATTTGGGAGGGCTTGGGAATAATTTAATCACATCATGCTCCTGATTTAGAGTTGTATGTGTTTGTTAATTCTCTTAATGCAACTCCGAGTGTGAAAGGTGGAAGACCTAAAGGGGGATTAGATATTTTGGTGAATATGGGTTTACAAGTTAGATGTGTAACTTGGTGGGGCCGCCACCGAAGGGGCGGCACCAAAGAGGGTCACCCCTTTGGAGGAGCCACTTCAGGGGACAATGAGGGTGAGGGCCAGACTTTCTGGCCAGGTATTTGTTTGTGTGTGTGTGTGGGTATTTAATATTGGGGCTTCTGTTGTAATTAGTCCTGGGTGAGATTGTTTTAGAATGCGTCTGGGCTTACCTGGAGATGGGGAGACAGGGAGCGTGGCCATTGACTGTGGGGCGGCAATTCCAGTGGTGGTGGGGAACAGAAGAAGTAGCGTTGTCAGGTTAGTGGGACGTTATAGGGGAAGGGATGTCAGAAATCTAATAGCTGTTTCCCCTTCCGGCTGTCCTGCCAGCTCTTTGACCCTGGAGAGCAGTGCCGACCACCCTTGGAACCTCACCTTGCTCCTTTGTAATGCCAGGTCGGTTCAGAACAAATAACAAACCATCCATGATTTGATTCTGGATGAAGATGTCGACCTGGTATGTATTACAGAGACTGGGCTGGGGGAGGCTGAAGGCCCAATGTGGTCCCAGCTTCTCCCTCCAGGGTACTCTGTTGAGGAGTGGGTGAGGGACCGTGGGTAGGGAGGTGCAGTGGCTGTGGTCTATAAGAATAATCTTTACCTTATCAGGATCCTTGTTAGAGTGTCAGACCATATCGAATGTGTGTACTTAAGTTTGGGGACCAGGGATAGACTCGGACTTCTGTTGGTGTACTGATCATCCCGCTGCTTAACAGAGTCCCTAACTGAGCTGATGGACTTGGTATTGGGATTGGTGTTGGAGTCCCACAGGCTTGTGGTGCTGGCTGATTTCAATGTTGGTTTTGGGACCAATTTGTCTGGGGTGTCTCAGGAGTTCATAGTGGCCATGACAACTATGGGCCTATTCCAAGTGGTCTCAGGACCGATGCACATTGCTGGTCACACGCTTGATTTGGTCTTTCAATCTTCCACATTTTGAACTGAAGTTTCCGAACTATGCACAAAGGCAGCCCCACGTAGAGAGCATTGCAATAGTCAAGCCGGGAGGTTACCAGTTGATGCACCACTGTTTTGAGGTCATCCTCTTCAAGGAATGGGTGCAGCTGTCGAATCAGCCGGAGCTGATAGAAAGCACCCCTGGCCATGGCCTCCACCTGAGATACCAGGGTGAGGCCTGGGTCCAGGAGTACTCCTAAGCTGCACACCTGCTGCTTCTAAGGGAGTGTAACCCCATCCAGCACAGGAAGATCTAACTCATCCCATAGATTCTGAGCCCCCACAATGAGCACCTCCATCTTGCTTGGATTCAGCTTAAATTTGTTATCCCTCATCCAGCTCATTACTGCCTGTAGGCAGGCATTTAGAGAATGATTGCCATTTCCTGAAGATGAAAAAGAGAATGAAAAGGGTGTCATCAGCATACTGATAACATGCAGCACCAAACCTCCTGATTTATGTATGTATGTATGTATGTATGTATGTATGTATGTATGTATGTATTACATTTTTATACCACCCTTACCCAAGGTCTCAGGGCAGTTCACAACAAACAAATACTAAAAGCAATTTAAAACAAATAATAACAATCAAAAGTTTAAAAATTAAAAAGTTAAAAAGTTAAAAAGCTAAAAGTTAAAAAGCTTGGGTAAAAAGATAAGTCTTTAGACCCCTTTTAAAAGCCACTAGAGATGGGGAGACTTTTATTCCCACAGGAAGTGCATTCCAAAGTCTTGGGGTGACAACAGAGAAGGCCCGTCCCTGGGTGGCCACCAAACGACATGAAGGTAGCCACAGACAAGCCTCCCCTGATGAACGTAGTGGACGATGGGGATCATGCAGAAGAAGACGCTCTCTTAAATACCGTGGGCCTAAGCTGTTTAGGGCTTTATAGGTTATAACCAGCACTTTGTATTTTGCCCGGAAACCTATCGGCAGCCAGTGCAACTCCTGTAATATAGGAGTAATATGGTCTCTTCGAGATGACCCGGAGACCAACCTGGCTGCCGCATTTTGTACTAATTGTAGTTTCCGGACTACGTACAAAGGCAGCCCCACATAGAGCACATTGCAGTAATCAAGTCTGGAGGTTACCAGCAAGTGTACTACTGTTTTGAGATCATGAACTTCAAGAAACGGACGCAGCTGGCAAATCAACCGAAGCTGATAGAAAGCGCTTCTGGCCACTGCCTCAACCTGGGAAACCAGGGAGAGGTGTGGATCCAGAAGCACTCCCAGACTGCGTACCTGTTCATTTTGAGGAAGTGTGACCCCATCTAGAACAGGTAGATCAATATCGCTTCCCGAGTGACGACCACGCACAATAAGTACCTCCGTTTTGTCTGGATTCAGTCTCAGTTTGTTATCCCTCATCCATCCCATTACTGCTTCAAAGCAGGCATTCAGGGAGGCTATGCCTTCTCCTGATGATGTTGACATGGAGAAATAGATTTGGGTATCATCAGCATACTGATAACACCCAGCACCAAATCTCCGGATGATCTCTCCCGATAGTTTCATGTAGATATTAAAAAGCATTGGAGACAGTATGGAGCCCTGAGGGACCCCATATAAAAGCTCAGATTTTGAAGAGCAGCAGTCTCCAAGTGACACCATCTGGAATCTGCCAGAAAGTTAGGAGCGGAACCACTGCAAAGCAGTGCCTCCCACCCACAACACTCTCAGACGTTCCAGAAGGTTACTATGGTTGATAGTATCAAAAGCCGCCGAGAGATCCAAAAGGACCAACAGAGTCACACTTCCTCTGTCCATTCCCAATTGGAGATAATCCATCAGGCCGACCAAGGCAGCCTCCACCCCATAGCCCGCCCGAAAACCAGTTTGAAATGGGTCTAGATAATCAGTTTCCTCCAAGACCGCCTGGAGCTGGGAGGCCACCACCCTCTCAATCACCTTGCCCAACCATGGGAGGTTGGAGATAGGCCTGTAGCTATTAAACTCTGAGGGGTCCAAGGAAGGCTTCTTAAGAATAGGTCTAATAATTGCCTCTTTAAACAAGGAGGCATCCTGCCCTCCCTCAGAGAGGTATTTATAATTGCCAACAGGCTTTCCACAACAACCCCGTTGCCAGATAGTATAAGCCACATTGGGCAAGTATCAAGCAGACAGGTGGTAGGACGCACCATTCCGAGCAGCTTGTCCACATCCTCAGGAGTCACAAACTGAAATTGATCCATTCTAACCACACAAGAGGAATTGCTGGATACCTCTGCATCTGACACTACAATAACTGTGGAGTCTAAATCTAGATCGACCCGAATACGAGAGACTTTGTCCACAAAAAACTCATTAAAAGCATCACAGCGGGCAACTGATGGTTCCAAATTCGGATTCAGGGGACTAGGGGGCCCTACTAGACCCCTCACAACCCTGAATACCTCCTCTGGACAGAAGCCTGCGGAAGCAATACGGGCAGAAAAGAAACACTTCTTTGCTGAACTTATAGCCAGAGCATAGATCTTTAAATGTGCTCTCTGTCGTAATCTGTCAGATTCGTGTCGAGTCTTCCTCCACTTGCATTCCAGTCGTCTACCTTGCCGCTTCAGCTCCTGTAGATCTTCCGTATACCAAGGAGCCATTTTTGAAGCGGGACGGAGAGGATGCTTAGGAGCGATCATGTCTACTGCCCTGGTGAGCTGATTATTCCAATTCTCCACCAGGGCATCAACCGGATCGCTGGCAGGGCCAACATTAAATCCTTCCAAGGCTTCTTGGAATCCTATTGGATCCAATAACCTTTTTGGACGGACCATTCTAATAGGTCCCTCACCCCTGCAGAGGTGGGATGCAACTGTGAGTCCAACCTTAACCAGGTGGTGGTCCGTCCATGACAATGGGGAGATCACAGGAGTCCCCACCCACGGAACACCACCCTGATCAGAATGAAAGATCAAATCAAGAGTATGACCAGCAACATGTGTCGGTCCAGAGACCACTTGGGATAGGCCCATAGTTGTCATGGCCCCTATAAACTCCTGAGCTGCACCAGACAACCCAGTCTCAAAGTGGATATAGAAGTCCCCCAGCACCATAAGCCTGGGGGACTCCAACACCAAACCCGAGACCAAGTCCGTGAGCTCAGTTAGGGACTCTGTTGGGCAGTGGGGTGATCGGTACACCAACAGAAGTCCCAATCTATCCCTGGTCCCCAAATGTACGTACACACATTCAATATGATCAGATACACTGAAAGGGATCCTGGTAAGGGAGATATTATCCTTAAAGACTACAGCTACTCCACCTCCCCGCCCACACTCCCTTACCTGCTCCTCTACCCTGGAGAGAGAAGCTGGGCCCAAACTGGGCCCCCATCCTCCCCTAACCAAGTCTCTGTGTTACACACCAGGTCAGCCCCTTCATCCCTGATCAAGTCATGGATTACTTCAGATTTGTTTTGGACTGACCTGGTGTTACAAAGGAGCAAGGCAAGGTTCTGTGGGTTGTTGGCACTACTCCCCAAGGTCAAAGAGCTGACAGGGCAGCCAGAAGGGGAAACAGCTATTAAGTTTCTGATTTCCCTTCCCCTGCAACGGCCTGCTGACCTACCAACGTAACTTCTTCTATTCCCCACCACTACTGGGATTGCTGCACCGAGACCAATGGACACACTCTCCGATCTCCCCATCTCCAGACAGGCTCCAAATATTCAAAACAAATCTTACCCAAGCCTTATCTCAGCCGCCCCCCCAACCCAAACAATACTGAAGCAGGGGGGATGGCCCTCGCTCTCATTGCTCCCCAAAGTGGCGACCCCCTTTGGTGCCGCCCCTTTGGTGCCGCCCTTTTGGTGGCGGCCCCGCCACCACTGGTAGTCTCCTAAGTAGCCCGGGGCGGGCAGATGGAAGCCCAGGACCCCAGTCCTGCCAACACTCAGCTGTAACAGAGCTGGCAGGTAGAAGTCCCACAGGCAGGCAGGCAGCAGCAGCAGCAGATGGCAAACAGCAGAGGAGCCACACCCAGCACAGGCTCTCACCCTGTGCTTCTTGCTGGTGGATGGGCTTGCTCCTCTGTGGGGCACGGGGAACAGGCAGCAGGCAGCTCTGATGACCTCACCCAGCAGTTTCATGTATATATTGAAAAGCATTGGTGACGGAATGGAGCCCTGAGGGACTCCATCTAACAGCTCCTGTTTTGAGGAGCAACTGTCACCAAGCTTCACCATCTGGAATCCTGAGATATACCCGAGAGATAGGAGCGGAACCACTGCAAAGCAGTGCCCCCTGTCCCCAACTCCCCCAGGGGATCCAGAAGGATACCATGGTCGATGGTATCGAACACTGCCAGCAGTGGGCGGAGTAGCTGCTGGGCCTGCCCAGCATCCCTTGAATACTGTCAGGTGCTCCAGCATGCCTGCACACAAAGGAGCACCTCGCAGTTTTGAAGGGCTGCTGGGCCAGATGAGCAGGCCCAGCAACCACTCCGCGCCCTGCTGCTGTCACAGGGCGGTGGGAGGCCTGCTCAGCTCAACCCCCACCCCCAACCATGCATATTGGCGGCTAAAATTAAGGTAAATTTTGGTGATTCAGAGCGGCGTGGCAGTCGCGTGGTGGTGGCAGGAAGCCCCCGCCCCCAATGCAGGGAGGCTTTGCGGTGGGGGTGCCCTCGCGGCGGGGTGGTCCAGGTGCCAAAATTACCTAGATGCATCATTGGTTCTCCCCTCTGCACTCCTGCAGGGTAGATACTCAAAAGTGCCATTGGCTGATAGAACCTGCCCATGCGGGTCAGAGCAGATAGGAACAATCCAACATGTGCTGTTATACTTTCCCTTCTACAAGGACTCCCACACAACATATATCTCACCTCTCTGTTATGTCACCCGGACAGTCTGGATGGGTTTTATACCAAGCTATTGCTCTCTGGTACAGATCAAACCATAACTTGCATAGTAGCTAAATTTTGTGTAGCAGAAGTGAAAATACGGCAACAATTGATACAGCTATGATCCGGTTGGTTGCAATATTTATATTTAAAAAACAATAATCCTTGTATTTGATCTTGCATCAAAATAAATATTGATTGATTGAAGTAGTCTGGAAGTGCTGTTGGTCTTCTCTTGCTGCACTGGTCAATACCTCTAGGTTGCTATTGGGTTTGAGATTGTCCTCTTGGACTGAGATTCTCTGGCTACCAACTTGTAGCTTCTCAGAATTTCCCACATATAAAAGGATACACACTTACACAACCAGAAGGAGAGGTAGGTGTCTTGCATAGATCTTTTCTAGGCTTCAAAAAGATCTTTAGGATTATTTATAGGTTGAGAAACAATACCTTCTGTTTACTTGAGCAATCATTTCTAGCAGAGTTTCACTACTTGAACAAATTGAATTTTTACTGGCCTGAATTAAAATGCATATTATGGAAGGGTAAGATCATATTGGCAAGATCAGCTTTTATTGTAGCAATATTCTGGAGGAAAAATGCTGACATGAGATGCAGATCACACTTGCATGTACATTTTGTGTTAAGCTTTTATGTTGGAGATGCAGAATCAACTGAATGATAAATCAGTTTGAATGTATATATTTCAGCTGATGATTCATATAATTATTTTATGTTGGCATTTCATTCCTTCTAGCTTCCATTTTTCGCTTCCTTATCTTCATGAAAAAGACCCTTTCATGCCTTTGCGGATGGACATGGGGAAGTACCAATAACTTCCTGTACCAGTGCTGTAAGGTTATACTGCAATAGCATAACTTTGAAAATATAGATTGCATTTATGAGTATTATATGCTGAGGCTTGAACTACATGTTAAGGTAGGTCCACCATGTCAACAAAATGGCATCCTTGTGTTGAGTTCTCCAATCCTTTCTCATTACATTTAGGACCACTTACCCCATGGTTCATCAATTTACTCACCCCTGCAAGCAGAAGCCAGTATTGTAGAAGCAGCGAAACACAACCTTATAAAATCACATAATGAGATAAATATTCCTACACCTTATGGTGAGGAGGGGATGTAAACAGTAGATGTCATTTTCAGTGATGTTCACATGAAGGAACATGCAGAATTAGTTTAGTCTTAAAAGGAGGTATGGGTAGGGTTTTTAACACAAATTAAGTTGTATGATGATTTCCTCTTCGAGATGATACAGTTGAACCTAATTTCAACTGAGGGTTATTAATTTTTATGCCATCTCTGGATGCTGCACTTTACAGCTGCTGAGAAGATAGGTCCCTGAGCCAATGGGCTCACAATTTAAAGATAAACACAAGGGAGAAAATGGAGGAAGGGGAGGTGATTGGAAAGTAGTGTAAACTGGGGAAGAACATGTGTTTGTTTCATGTATACCTACTTAAGCTTGGTTGCAGTTGGGTATTGAGCAGCAGGGTGAGGCTTGATCATAGGCATCTAGACTAATAACGTTACTACATCGTAATCAGCTACCTTCAGCAGTTTGTATTGGTTTAAGCATCATTACACTGAAGCTCTGTTTCACTTGATATTAGCGAATGTCAAACTTCCGGAGCTGACAAACAAACGGGTTTTGTACTTCATTGATGCTGGTTTGTCCATAAACACTCCTTACCCACTTGTGCTGCGTCCGGAGAGGCAGGCGAAACTGATCCTTTCCTTTGACTTCAGTGCTGGGGACCCTTTTGAGGTAATTCATTTATAAGTTAAAGGCGTAACAAGATGAGACTTATAACTAAAGGATAGGAGGAGATAAGATGGCACAGAGATTGCTGTTAGAGAGCTTGGAGGGCAGACCCCAGCCGCAGCAGAAGTGTACAAGTAAGGAGAGCACTGCTAATTAATATTGTTGGGAGACATGGAGTTAAAGTTCCAAGTAATGTAGCTGGTTTAGGAAATACATCAAAAAGGTGGAAAAGCCTAGCTGTTTGCTACATCAGGAGGAGGGAGAGGAAGAAAACACAAGTCTCTCTCTCTCTCCAGGAGAAATAATGAAACCAGGGAGCATCAAAGGGTAATCGGAGTAGAGGAAGCATGGTCAGAGAGGAAATCCCCTTACTTACTATCTTTACCCCAATGCCCCTAGTGTTCAATAGGGTTGCGGTTGCTAAGAGACAATGCCATGAGGATCTGCATCTCCAACTTCTTTTGTGATCTCTGATATATTCCTTTATACTTTTCCTTTCTGTTGGTCAAGATATTCAGATGATGACTGGAACTAAAGGATTGTTACGCCAGGACTTAATTAAGAGAAACATGCATCTCATGAGCTTTCTTTGATTTTGACCAGTAAGACATGAGTGGGATGTTGCAGCAGCAGTATGTTCTCTATGGGCCTTTGCTGAAGAAACATTTAGTGGTCTGGTAGCTACCATAGTATGGGCCTTTTCCTTATCAGTCTGCCGTAAGAAGCATCTAGTATATCCTTATTCCCCACAGGGGTGACACTGGCATGTTAAGTAACTTTCTATGTGCTTCTGGGCTTGAGAATACTAAAGTAACACACAAGGAAGCTACATTGCCTCTCATGCCACTTGGGTAATATTGGGAGGGTGTCCCATAAGTGCCTTTTCCAGCTACCCAGCAGACTTTTCCATATGGGGATGGTAATACCATCACTAAATAGACTTCTATCTTTCTTCTTGCTTCAGACCATAAAACAAGCTGCTAAATTTTGCAAGGAGAATGGAATGCGATTTCCCAAGATAGATGAAAAAGAACTGCAGGATACAGACAACCCATCAGACTGTTATATCTTCAAAGGGGAGAATGCACCAACCGTCATGCATTTCCCACTATTCAACAAAGTCAATTGTCCAGGTAATATGAGACTGAGATTCACTGGGGAAACTGGAGTCACAAAATTAAGATGGAAAATCTCCATTGGCTCATCTGGTTTCCAGCACTAAATTAATTTAAAATTCTTCCTGATTGTAACTTATCTCCCTAAAGTCTAAACCCATGCATTCTTGTTCCATTTTCCCTTTTGATAATTTAAATGTTCTAAATGGAGAATCTCCCCTCCTTAATCATCCAGAGCAGGACTGCACAGTTTATGACCCACCATGTAGAACAACTGGTCTTGGTCTTCAAGACCTCCCCCCACCTCCACCCCATTAGTAACTGGGGAAAATATGGAAGTTGTGACTCCACCTTCCATTCAGAAATCCATGCATCATTAAGAGCCTCTTCAAAGCCCCTCCAAATTCAGGCCCGACTTGCAGTATAATGGGCTTCACCTTCACTGCAAGTCAGCTATCTCAGCTAGTTTTATTTTCCTTCTAAGCAAATTTATCTTTACAAAGGGATGGAGTACCAGTGATAGAACTGAGAGGCATTTCAGCCTCTCCCTCACAGGGTGAGATGCTCTTCTTCTGTGCTGAGGAGGAGTATCTGTTAGATTATTGAACTAGGACAAAGGAGAGGAGGGTTCAGATCTCCACTCAGACAGGAAGCATATGAGGTGACCTTGGGCCAATTCAACCTAATCGACCAAAGAGGGTTGGTGTGAGGGAATAATTGCTGAAGGGGGAAGAACCATGCTGTTTGGAGGAAGGATGGCATAAAAACATACATCTTTCATTTACAGGTAAAATTGATGAATATAGAAATCAATTTGGCACCTTCAAGATGAGCTATTTAGAGAGAGAAATTGTAAAACTGCTCACTGCAGCAAAGAAGAACGTAGCAAATGTTCGACAAAAGATTGTAGAGGAGATCAAGTGTGTTGCATGTCCTCTTTCATGAAAGCCTTAAGCAAACTGCTTCTGCTCCACTGGTCTAATCACTGATTCACACAACCTCTTTAAATGATTAAATGATTTTAATGTTAATGATTTTAATGTTTAAATGATTTTAATTGTTTTGTTTTTATTTTGATATAAACTGGCCTGAGCAATTTTTGGAAGGGCGCTATAGAAATCAAGTAAATCAAGTAAATAAATAAATAAACCAGACAGTACTTAATTGCCAGTGGATATGCACTTGTATGGATAAATGCAATTTTGCAAACTAAAATCATAGATACAATTGGGAGGAAGTGTTGTGTTCATGGAGCCTGGGAGGAAAATTGCTCTGTTCATATCTATGTAAAACATTTACATAATGTAAAATTACAATAAAAACGTAAATTTGCATTCACAAATAAAACATGTCTCAGGATCATTCTATAGGTAGCCAATAAATAGTTAGAGAGGTCATTGTAAACTGTCCATATTGTATTTTATTGCATTGACTTTGTATACCTCATCTTTCAGTATGCACATTTCCATATGAACTATATTATATAAGGATGTAATTTGACTAGACTCCACAAGTTCTTCTCCAAAAAAACCCTCTTCTCAGTTAAAGGGGGGAAGGGGAAATCCTTTAACAAAATGCAAAGTCTGTTCATTGTAACCCTAACCCTTATGCTTTCCTCTGTGCAAAAATGACTGCAGTTTTATCCTAATCATTTGCAGATAGAGATAAAAAAAGGGAGATGAATAATAATATATTTATTTTATTTAACATATTTTTACACTGCCCAAACTTGCATCTCTGGGCAATTTACATTTAAAATTATTAACATTAAATTCGTTTAAAACCCAACATTAAAAGTATTAAAAACTATAAATCTAATCAAAAGCCTGAGTGAACAAATATATCCTCAGTGCCTTTTAAAAAGTTGAAAGAGATGGGGAGGCTCTTATTTCAAAAGGGAGAGCATTCCAAAGCCCAGGGGAAGCAACGAAGAAGGCCCATCACCACAAGCTGGTGGCAACCATAGGCAAACTTCTCCAGATAATCTCAACAGGCGATGGGGAAGATGTTGATCATCATCATCATCATCATCATCATCATCATCAGATGAAACAGTGGACCACCTAATCAGCTGTTGTAAAAAGATTGCAGAGACTGTCTACAAACAAAGGCATGACAAGGTAGCAGCGATGATACACTGGAACAACTGCAAAAAATACAAGCTACCTGTAGCCAAAAATTGGTGGGACCATAAAATTGAAAAAGTGGTAGAAAATGAAGATGTAAAAATATTATGGGACTTCCAACTACAAACAGACAAACATCTGCCACACAATACACCAGATATAACTGTAGTTGAGAAGAAAGAAAAACAAGTTAAAATAATCGACATAGCAATACCAGGGGATAGCAGAATAGAAGAAAAAGAAATAGAAAAAATCACCAAATACAAAGATCTACAAATTGAAATTGAAAGGCTGTGGCAGAAAAAGACCCAAATAATCCCAGTGGTAATTGGCGCCCTGGGTGCAGTCCCAAAAGACCTTGAAGAGCACCTCAACACCATAGGGGCCACAGAAATCACCATCAGCCAATTACAAAAAGCAGCTTTACTGGGAACAGCCTATATTCTGCGACGATATCTATAACAACTGACAATAAAATTCAGCCATCCCAGGTCCTTGGGAAGGATTGTCAATGGTTATAGATATCGTCGCAGAATATAGGCTGTTCCCAGTAAAGCTGCTTTTTGTAATTGGCTGATGGTGATTTCCGGTATAGATTTATTAAAGTTACGTCTCACCATATTGTTGATGGGAGAGGCACTCTTTGTCTGGCTCCTCTGGTGTGACCTGTCCAGTATAGTTGGACCTCTGGCATGGCTCTCACCTTCATCAGAGCACACAAGCCCCACAACCACGTCAAGGTAGTGCCTCACTGGGGGATAATAATAATAATAACAACAACAAGTTGCACAAGGTTGTCTTCACTGCAGAGCCACTCATATTAGCTTTTGTGTATGAACTTGTATGGATCAATATTATGGATTAACTGAGCATACTAAAATCAATTTATGGAGTAATTTCCATTAATGGAAACTAAAGGATAACTGAGCATGCTAAAAGGGCATGACTCATGATCTTTTTGGATTGGAGCAGTTGCATTTTTTAAATCAAAGGGCCCAGGTGAAAATGTACAAAGCATAATGATAGGGATGTGCATAAAACCGGTTCTCCCGGTTCGGTTCGGGTCCGAACCAGGTCCGGACCGGACCGGGGTGGTTCGGTTTTGGTTTTGCTGGACCACCCCCCCGGTCCGGTTCGGTTTTGAACCGGTTCGGATCCGAACCGAACCGGTTCGGATCACAAAAAGTGGCTGGTTTTGAAGGGGACATTGTGTTCTACCTGCCACCCAAATTTCAAGTCGATTGGACCTTCCTCTGATTTTTTACATTTTTTTTTTTAAAAATTTTTTTGCCCATAACTCACAATGTGGAGCCCTTAGGGGCAAAAAAGCTGGAGTGGGTGGTAGCCACCCATGGGTGTCCTCCACCCCAAATATCCCAAGGCAATTGGTGGCTCCTAGTATTATTGGTGAATTTTTGAAGAAATTTTTTTTTCCATTGGCTAGAATGGGGGTTTGGGGCTGCCCCAGACCCACCTCTGTGGGGTGGCAGCACCCCCAAAGTGGGTCCAGGGCCATGGCAAAAATGCCCTCAGTCCCTCCCAGCAATCCCCGTAGAGATAGGAGTGATGGTTCTGTTGTTTTTCTGAGGTGTTCTGAGTGAGTGTGGATTCTGTGATAGCAAATGAGAGTGGATTCATGGTGTCTCATTGGAAATCTCATTAGCTATCATAGAATCTACACTCAGAATACCTCAGAAAAACAACAGAACCATCACTCCTATCTCTACGGGGATTGCTGGGAGGGACTGAGGGCATTTTTGCCATGGCCCCGGACCCACTTTGGCGGTGCTGCCACCCCACAGAGGTGGGTCTGGGGCAGCCCCAAACCCCCATTCTAGCCAATGGAAAAAAATTTTTTCTTCAAAAATTCACCAATAATACTAGGAGCAACCCAACAATTGCCACCCCATCTTTTTGGCCCCTCTCTCTGGGTGCCCTAACACGTAACACCTAGTCAGTCCATCTTAATGCCTACCTACTACCACCACTCCTATCCAAGCAAGTAAGAGGAGGACACTCAGAGAGACAACACCCACTCTCTGATCTAACAAAGAGGCCACTGCTGTGCTGCCTGCCAGCACAGCAGCAGCAGCGGAGCAGCACACTAAGCACAAGAGCAGCACACACAGAGAAGAAGCAGGAGGCGGAGCAGCAGAGCAGCAGACCTGCCGCTCTGCATGATGGGTAATGTGATGCCCAAAGAAACCACCGCCTCACTCAGTGCCTGCCACTGACTAGGCCCGACAGACAGAAGCCAGCCAACCTGCTCTGCTCTGCTCTGCTCTGATGCTCCCCATGGATGATGCACACACACCCTACATCTGCATCCAAATTACCAGACCAGACCAAGTGCGCAGAGTCAGCACAGGCCAGCAGCCACCAGCCCAGCAACAACAACAGCTACTACTGCTACCACCACAACCAGTGTTGCCGCTACAATAACATTCCCAGTCCAGTCACGCGCACCACAGCCTGAGCCTAGCACACAGCCAACAGCTGCTGCCAGCCAGTGCCTGGCAAGCCCAGCCAACATGAGGAGGAGAGAGCTAAGTAGACGGCGCACGCACATCACCAACCCATCACGACGGCGCAACTGCAAGGGGAGAGGGCACAATTACAGGCAGGAGGAGGAGGAGGAGGCGAGGCAATCCTAGCACAGATTTGAAAGTTTAAAATCCACCAGGACATCTTCTAGAATCTAGACTTCTGTTTTTTCTACCACCAGCTGTAGTGTCTAGTTAGTCAGTGTGCTGTGCAGCTGAGCTGAGCTGAGCTGTGTGTGAGGAAGGATGATTGTAGCTAGTTCTTTAGTTTCAGCAGACTGAGCATTGAGCATGGGCAGTGGCCTTGGGAAACAACACAATTACACGACACTCACCTGCTGCTGCTGGTTCTAGAAGTTGCCTCTTCTCGTCTTTTCACCTCTTTGTGTGTGTGTGTGTGTGTGTGTGTGTGTGTGTGTGTGTGTGCAGTGAGTGCATGCCTTTTGCCTTGCTGGAAAGAAATGCTTCTCTGGTCCACCACCACATATTTGCTCAAGGACACAGAGGCCTAAGGCAGAGGTGGTGGCACCAGTGTGAGTGCATGTGTGCTGGTGGTGTTTGCCACCACAGGTGTTTTGTGTGTGTATGTGTGCGCTGCTAGCTAGGAGGAGGGAGGGAGGGAGGGAGGGAGGCAGGGAGGCAGGGGGGAGGAAAGGGGAGGGGGAGAGGGATGTAGAGGGGATTGAAGGGGGGAGAGTCTGGCTCAGAGTTGGTCAGCCACATATTTGTGCACACATGTGCTCACGTGTGTGCTTCGGTGGGAGAGACCAGACTCTCATCATCTGCCAGACTGGGGTTGGGGGCAGGTGAGGCGGTGGTGGGCTGGAAGGGAGGGAGGATGGAAGGTGGTGAAGAGGAAGGGGAGAGGATGAGAGGGGAAGGATGGAGGGAGGCATGGGGGGGAGGGAGTTGGGGGGAGGAAAAAAACATGTAGACAGACACACAGCACACTACACACAGAAAGCATCCACACACAGAGACAGTGCTAGGCATCCATTCACACAGACAGAGAGACAGACACACACACAACAGGAAGAGGCAGACTGAGCCTGCACACCACACACACACACAGACCCAATTCCCCCCCTGCACAGTTATCAATCAATATGTTGTGTTGGCAGCCAGTTCATTGCTATTCTGATGGTTTTGGGTTTTTTGCCATCAGCCAACATCAACAGTGACCACAATCAAGATGAACATAAGATGATAATAATTCATTCGTTTCATTTGAAAAAATCATCCAATCATTTTCTCCATGTAAACCAAGCCCCCCACACATGATTTCTGGTAACATTTTCAATAAAATCAATTCATTTGGCATTCATCATTTTGTTCTCCCTTTGTCACCTTTTTTTCTTTTTTTGCATAATTTTGAGGCTTGATTTTAACATGGGCTTTTAAAAGAAAAATGTATTTACATGTTTATTTACATACAGTATTTACATATCTACACTGCATTTTAGAACGTATACCCGCCGCTGCCGCTAAGTCTAGTACTCTGTGGGCTGTGCTACTTTGGGGGTGTGTGCCGTGCCCACGCCAGGTCTCCAAATGCTGACAGGTGGATAGATAAAGGGCCTGTGCTGGTCAGCATTGGGTTTCTTTTTAGGTGGGCGTGGGCATTGTAAACATCTGGCCAGTCGCAGCACTACAACTACTACTACAACTGCATCTCTGTGTGGGCACACTACACGCTGCGACTGGCTGGCACGGCTCAGCATCTGTCACGTCAGCTCAGCTAGAGGTGGAAGGGGGGAGGGTAGGGATAAGCACAGAGGTCGAGCCAGGCAGGTGACCAACCATGGGGCAACCCACGGTAATCACTCGCCCGGCTCAAACTCCAGCTTGGGGTAGCCCAACAGGGGGAGGTTCACCTTAAGGAAGACCAGCTGCTCCACCAGACCAGGGTCCAAGCGGGAGCGAGAGGGTGTCACCACGTCCCCGGCACGTGAAAACACCCGCTCACTCTGGACACTGGTTGGGGGGCAGGAGAGGAGGCGCACAGCCACCACCGCCAGGTCTGGCCAGACTTGGCGGCGGCTCGCCCAGAACTGTGCGCAGTCCACGCCGTCTCCCTCCACAGGCTCCTCCAAGTACTGCGCAATGCATTGCTCAGCACTGGAGGGGGGCCTGGCAGGTCGAGCCTCCCGCATACCAGGCATGGCGCCATAGCAGAACCGCTGAAACCACTGGGCGGATCTCGAGTCGGTAGCAAGTGGCTGCTGAGATGGCGCCACCTGGGATGCCGCGCTGCTGGACTGGGAAGAGGGAGGGGAAGGGGAAGCTGACGCCGGCTGGCCGCCCATGCTGCTGCTGGGTGTGGGTTGGGCCGCGAGGGCTGCCCCCGCACCACTACCAACACCCTGGTCTCTGCGGGCCCTAGCGGCCTCCTCCTCCCTAACCTTCTCGACCAGGATGCCCCTCCACCTGGGCAATTCGTTGGCACTCACGGCATTGCCCTTGAGGGCTGGGTGACAGAGACAAGTGAGGACATACTCCTCCCTGTCTCCCAGCACATCAACGAGCCGCTTGTCAACCCCAGACCTCAGCCTCCCAGCCAGAGCACGACCCTCTGGCGTGGTCAGAGAGATATGGAGTCCACCCATCAGCTTCTCGAGACCAACAGCTGTGGGCAGCGCCTGGCTCAAGGGAGTGGTGTCGCCACACAAGCCCTTCGTGGCAAGCTGGAAGGGCTCGAGTGCCGACACCGCCTCGGACATCTGCTTCCACTCTGCGTTCGAGAAGTCGCAGACATCCAAGGACTCGTCCCTCGCCAGGGCGACAAGGGCTCTCTCCTGCTCCAACAGGCGCTGGAACAGGAGGAAGGTGGAGTTCTACCGCGTCTCCACATCCGTAGGGATGAGATGGCGAGGAAGGCCAAGGTCATCCTGCTTCTGGCGAAGCAGTCTCCTGGACTTCTCGCTGCGGTGGAAGTGGGCAGCCAGCTTGCGAGACTTATCCACAAGCGTGGCCGTGGCAGCAACAGCAGCTGGGATGGGGCGGGCCCCCTTCTCCTGGGACGCCTTCAGCTCCTTAAGGCCAAGGGCGTCCCTGACAGTCAGATGGAGCGTGTGTGCCATACACCGTATGTTCATACAGTCCATGACTGTCTCGACAGCGGCGGTAACGTTGGCTCCATTGTCAGTGACAATGAAGCCGCGGGAGAGGTGTGGACACCCGCCAATCCACTCCTCTATCTGGCGGTCGAGTACGGTCGCCACCTCCTCCGCGGTGTGCCTCGTGTCCATCGTCTCCATGTGCAGGACGGCCCACCTGTGCCGTAGTGCAGCGGGAGCCGCGCCGGACCCGGAAGCATCGCCTGCGGAGGTCCCCTCACTCTCCGGTCCCCACCAGTGGGCAGTGAGGGCCAGGAAAGAAGCGTGCATCCCACTGACACTGGTCCAGAGGTCAGTCGTGAAATGCACGCTTGTCCCAGCCGGAGCTGCACGCAGCTCGGCCGACACGAGCTCCCTGCACCGGTGGTACAGGGAGGGGACCACGTTCCGGCTGAACGTGGTCCTTGAGGGGATGACGTATTCGGGAGCCATTTATTGGAGAATCCAGCGGAAGCCGTTGTTCTCGACCACCTGAAACGGCTGGTCATCGGTGGAAATCATCTCCCCTATGAGGCGGGTGAGGTGATGATGGTCCACGTGAACAATACGCTGGCTGCCCGAGGACTGCGTCCACCGCTGGACGGGCAGTGTAGCCTGCCTGCTGGCTGGCACACTGCCGCTGCCCGCCCTAGTGGCAGATGCACAAGGCGCACTAGCGCTGCCAGCCTGTCCCCTGAGACCTGGGTGGTGACGCTCTATGTGTCTCCACATAGGCGTCGTACCCAGGTGCGCAGGGTCCCTTCCATGGCTGACAAGCATCCTGCAGTGGACACAGCGGGCGTGGAATGGGGCATCTTGAGGGACCTCAAAATGCACCCATACACCACTGCCCTTGGCCTCCTGCGCCCTGGGCGCCGTCCTAGGCCGTTTCTCACGGGGTGGCTGCAGTCCTGGGGGGGGGAGGCCGCCGCTGCCTGCCCACTGCTGCCACCCAACCCGCCCCTTCCGCCCTCCACAGCGGAGGAAGGGCCCGGCTCAACTGGCATCGGAGAGGCAGGCCACTCCTCCACCACCTCGCCAGACCGCTCCCCACCAGAGTGTCGGGCTTCACGAGGGGGGGCCCCACTGAGCGGCGAAAGGATAGGGGGAAGGGGCCCCAGAGGGAGGGAGAACCTGGCTGCATCGCTGCCAGCCGCACGGTCCTCACCGCCCTCTACCTGCTCTTCCACCTCCACAGTCTCCTCCACCACAACAACTGGCGGTACCTCAGCAGCACCTGGTGCCGCCGGCGAGGAGGGACCCGCCACAGCCCTAACGGTGCCTCTGCCTCTGCCGCGATTGGCGGCAGCAGGCGGGGGGAACTGAATCCTGCGCACCAAAGATGGGACCGGAGCGAAGAATTCTCCAATGGGGAGAACTGGGGTGTCCTCAGGCTCCCCGCGTCCTCTCCCTCCCCGTGCCGCAGGCGCACCCCGCACCTGGCCTCTCCCACCTCTGCCTGCCAGCCTTGAGCGATCCCTGCCCGCCACACGGCACTCAGACATGCTGCTAGGTCAGAAGGAGGGAGACTTTAGGAGGAAGGCCAGACAGGGTCAAAAAAATAATTTGGAGGGGCTTATGGGCCAAAAAAAAGGCAGCTGATTTGGAGACGGCGGGGGGGAGTTTGTTTTAAAAAAAGGAAGCCAATTGGGGGGAAAGGAAGACTTTTTGATAATGGGGGGGGAAAGCCAATTGAAGTGAGGGGGAGGGTGTCCTTTTAGAATTTGGGAGTCAACCAAGCCAATTGGGGAGATGGGTCTGGGAGGGTTTTTTTTAAAAAAATAGGGGGTTAAAGGGTGGACCCCTGGTGTGGGTGGCACGGTCAGTTGGGTGGAGTAGTTGTGGTGTGGGTGGCAAGTTTTTAACTTTTTTTTGGGTGGGAGAGTGAATGGGGGGAGGGCACAGCACCTACCGGGGGTGGGGGAGGGATGCAGTCAACGCTTGGGAACCTGCAGATCAAAGGAGGAAACCCTTATTTAGTGAACTGGAACACAAAGTGTGGGTCCTGGGGGGTGGTTCTCAAGTAATGCTCCTGTGGGGGGAGCATCAAACTCAATGCAGCCTATTTAGTGACTCTAAATTGCACACAACCAAAACCAGAACCCAGTCACACCTACACAGAGGTTGAACCCACCCACTCTGTGACTCTGCCCGCCCAATGCCATGGCAAGCAAGCAGCAGCAAACACTTGATGGCAGCCTCATGGATTGAACATCATGATCATCATCATATGTGTGTATTGGCCCAGCATGTAGTGGCAGCATCAGAACCCAGGACCCCACTCAGACTGCCCCAGAGGCAAGGAAGCACTCTGGCATGGCATGGGCCCAGCATGTAGTGGCAGCATCAGAACCCAGGACCCCACTCAGACTGCCCCAGAGGCAAGGAAGCACTCTGGAAGGCACCTGTTCAAAAACCAACTGCAAGACGCATGCAATGCAACGCAACACACAGCAGCAATTTCTTTATTGGGCATGAAGACACAAGTTACAACAGTACATCTCCTCTCCAAGGTTCCCTCCCTCCTCCCCACACCCAAATGCATTTCAAAATAGGGGTGTCCCTATTTAAAACCGCCAGCTAGGGAGAGAAAGGGGCAACAAAAGGTGCACAATCGCACACGCACTAACCCCTCTTCTTCCGGTCCTTCTCCTGCCGCTCACTGCTGGTCACGGATGCGCCGCCACCAGCCAGCCACCCTGGGCTGGGACACAGCAGGGCGGCCGCACGAGGCACACAGGCAACCGGGGTAGTTCAACGATGGAGGGGCAGAAGTGAGGAGACAACACTATTTGTGTCGCTCAACTCACCCCCAAGCAGAGACAAAATCAACCAAAAACTATCAAAAGAAAAAAAAAAACCGATGGCAGCCGCCAGGTGGGTAGGCTACTGTGTGTGGCTGCAGCTGTGGGAGAGGAGGTGGAAAGTGAAGGGGAGCAGAGAGAGAAAAGACTAAGAGAGAGAGAAAAGAGAGGGGGGGCAGGGACAAAGAGAAAGAGAGGAGAGAGAGAGAAAAGAAAGAGAGAGAGAGGAGAAAGAGAGATGAGAGAGAGAAAGAGGAGAGAGGAGGAGCGCAGCGCAGCAGGGAGGGGGGATTCAGGTGTGGGGGAGGACAGCAGTAGCAGCGGTCCAAAGAGGTGGGGGGAGCAGAGAGGGTGTCTGTGGTTGGGGGCTAGTGTGTGGCAGGGGGCCTGGGGTAAGTGGAGAGAGTCAGGGGCAAGGAGAAAAAGAGGTGGGGTGGGGGGAGCAGAGAGGGTGTGTGTGGTTGGGGGCTAGTGTGTGGCAGGGGGCCTGGGGTAAGTGGAGAGAGTCAGGGGCAAGGAGAAAAAGAGGTGGGGTGGGGGGAGCAGAGAGGGTGTGTGTGGTTGGGGGCTAGTGTGTGGCAGGGGGCCTGGGGTAAGTGGAGAGAGTCAGGGGCAAGGAGAAAAAGAGGTGGGGGGAGCAGAGGGTGTGTGTGGTTGGGGGCTAGTGTGTGGCAGAGGGGTGTTGGGGGGAAGGGGAGGGGGCAACAACAAACAGCAAAGGAGAAACTGGAACAACTCGGGCAGCAGCAGCGATTAGGCTGGATGGGGTGGTTGGGGCGGGGGAGGAGCTGGGCCTGGGCTAGGGTCTGGGAGGAGGGAGGGTGGGGGGGCAGGCAGGGGGGAGGAGGAGGAGGGGAGCAAAATATATAAAGCAATATATATCAAGAGAACACAAGCCAGAAGTTTAAAAAAAAAACAATGAAAAGAAAGACTCTAACCAGCAGAAAAAACTCGTGGGTGGGGGTGTGGGGAGGGGGAACCAAACACAGACTCTGAGGGGGGCCACTAAGTGAACAGAGACAATGAAACCACAATTGGTGCAAATTAATAGCAAATAAATAAGTGGGACTGCAAGCAAAGAAAACTGGACTCTGGGTAGCAGCAGCGAAGGCTGGATGGGGTGTTGGGGGGAGGAGCTGGGACTGGGCTAGGGTCTGGGAGGAGGGAGGGTGGGGGGGGCAGGCAGGGGGAGGAGGAGGAGGAGGGGAGCAAAATATATATCAAGAGAACACAAGCCAGAAGTTTTAAAAAAAACAATGAAAAGAAAGACTCTTTTTTTCTAAATCAAAAACCACCAAGAAGAAGAAACTCGTGGGTGGGAGGGGGAACCAAACACACAGACTCTGAGGGGGGCCACTAAGTGAACAGAGACAATGAAACCACAATTGCTGCAAATTAATAATAGCAAATAAATAAGTGGGACTGCAAGCAAAGAAAACTGGACTCTGTTTGGCAGCAGCAAATTTGGGAGAAGGCTGGATGGGGTGGGGTTGGGGTGGGGTGTGGTTTGGACTTGGAGGGGCAAGTTGGGAGCAGGGAACCAAAACTGATTATATGGGACAACAAGAAACAACAACAGAATCCTCTGGGGGTGGGGGGAGGGATTCAGGGAACCAACTCGCAGGGTAGCAGCAGAAACAAACAAAATGGTACAATTTAAGCAAAACCAGCAAGCAATATATAAATGAAACCAATGGAATGCAATGTGAAAATCAAAAAGTTGAACAAAAACAAGGCAGGACAAAGAGCAATAATAAATGGAAGAACTTTTAAAGCAATGAGGATGCAGTGGGTGGGAGTGGGGGAGGGTAGGCCCAAAGGATGAGAAGGGAAAGGGGGGGAGGGGGGGAGAAAAGCAGACAGACAAGGAACAGGGAAAATTGGGGGAAATTAAGAAGAAAGTAAAGTGAAGTAACACACAGTACAGACAAGAGACAGACAGAGAGAGGAGACACACAGAGAGTCACAAAGGGCAGGTGGACAAAGGATTAGAGCACACACAGAGAGAGACAGGACACAGTCAGGGAGGACTCACAGAGACACCAGAGCAGCCAGCAAAGGGCAAGCAGGTCTCAGAGATGATCCCACAACTGCAGCCAAGAGAAGTTTCCAGAGAAGAGGCTTGGGTTTATATAGGTTTGAAATTCCCTCCTTTGGGAGCCCCCACCTTTGCACTCCCCCCACGGCCAACAGGGTGCCAGCTCTCAACAGTGCAACAGCCAAGCAGCCTACCAGACCAAAGGACTCATTCTGGCCAATCAAGGATCAATAGCGCAGCCAATACAATGCCTGGAAATAGCATCACAAAATGGATGCAAGGAGGAACAAAAGTTTCGGGAAGGAGACACAAAATGGAGGACACACTTGAAACTTTTAAGAGACACTCAGAGACTCAATTGCAGGCAATGGCGTTCCCGAACCGGTTCGGGAAACCAGAGCCGGTTCGGTACCGAACCGGCTCGGATTCGGTCCGGATCGGTCCCAGAAGGGCCCGATTCGGTCCGGGATCGAACCGCCGAATCCGGACCGGTTCGGGACGAACCAGTCCGGATCCGGACCGAACCGCACATCACTACATAATGATGCCTCCAGTTCTCTGATCCCCGATTGTGTAGTCATTTCTGCAGACCCATCAACAGTCACAATACCCCACTCCACCACCACCTCTGATCAGCCATCTTTGGTAAGTGCAGACTTTAGCTAGCATTCCAATAAGAATTCTTATATGAATAATATTGCTTTATAACTGCCACTATAAAATCTATAGGGCTCCTTGTGCTGTCTTTGGAAGTATGTTCCTTATGATTTACATTGTAACATCTTTTCAAAACTCTAAATGTGTAAATGGGATAGTGCATATCAACAGGCTGAATCTAAATATTGCTTAAGGTGAAATCCAGTGACAACCCAGGGAGTGTGAAACTTTAAGAAGTTCTACAGGTCCTGTCAAAACTCAAGGGAGTTTCTTCGCTCGAACTTTCTTTCTGGTTTTTTGAGTGACTATTATCCTTTAAGGAATACTCAGTTTAAGTCCTAAGAAACAGCACTGCCCTGTCAAATTAACCGACTGCATTTCCCATGAGATTAATAGGATGTAAATGCCTCATGTTTCTTACTGCTGTTGGGGGGTGGGGGTGGAAATCAAAGATGGAGAAGTGAACCAAAGTTTTACTCCCTGTTTGTGGTATTTGGGAAAGATGCTGTGAGTGCAAAACAATAAACAATAGCCTCTCTGTGGCTTGAAAACTGGACATGTGCAGTAGTTACAAAAATGTATCTACCGTGATTGGTTAATGTGATTGGTTAATGCTGGTCTGAAGATGTACAATGTACGGGTACTCATTGTGACCAAATGTATTTGCATAAGACTTGAGTATATAATCTGTAATCACCATTTTGTGGGATTCTTCTTCTCTCTCACCTCGGTGATTGATGGAGACCCAGTACTGTGAGCAATAAAGTTTTGAAAGGGAACGGTGTGGCCCCTGCCTATAAAGAACCCTAACATTAGGTGAGAATTTTTCCAACACTGCCCAGATAAGCCTCTTGGATGAAGGAGAAAACTGTCCATTGTAAGTGCAGCTGATATATGTGAGTGAAAAAGAAACCTACATATCAGTACCTAAAACATGATTTTGAAAACAAACCAGAAAGCCTTGGCATATAGTCCTTAATCACAGAACCTTCCTGACTGAAGAAGTCTGTCCGGTTATATTTTCTTGTCTATGTTGTTATATCATTTCCAAGCTCTTTCCTTTGTGTGTTAATGATAAGACAGCCTTTATTCTGCAGACATGTCTCAAAGGTGAGTCAGATTGCTACAAAAAATGTGATTCAGATAGCTGGAAATGTTCTGGTTTTTTGCTTATTTGGGTATGAAGCAGGGAAGACAAATTCTAATGGGAAACAAAATACTGAAATTGTTTGGGGGGCACTTTTGCTCATTGCTAACTCAGTGCTAGAGTCTCTCTTTGCATGGAGAAAGTTCCAGGTTCAGTCCCTAGAATTTCCAGGAAAGACTCCTGCCTAAAACCTTGGAGAGCTGCAAGTCAGTGTATACAGCAATGAGCTAGATGAACCAATGGTCTGACTCTGTACAAGACAGCTTCCTGTATTCCTAATTATGGCAATGATACCATACCCAATAATAACAACCATGAGTATGTATGTATGTATGTATGTATGTATGTATTTATTTATTTATTTAAAACTTCTTATATACTGCTTCCTCCAAAGACTCTAGGCAGTGAACAACAACACCAATTAATAATAATAATAATAATAATAATAATAATAATAATAATAATAATAATAGCAATAGCACTTACATTTATATACCGCTCTATAGCTGGAAGCTCTCTAAGCGGTTTACAATGATTTAGCATATTGCCCCCCAACATTCTGGGTACTCATAATAATAGCGGGCAAACACTAGTGAAACAGGTGGGCCTTAATAAGGGTCTTAAAAGCAGCCAGGGAGGGGGCTGGACAAATCGGGTGGGGGGGAGAGTGTTCCAAAGAAGAGGGGTGTCCACAGAGAATGTATACACCATATATTGTATATGGTGAAAGAAGCTTGATTAGTCTGTGCAAGATGTCTAGCCAGGTGATCTGGGTGAATGTGGTTTAGAAAACTGGAACCCCAGTAGCGACCCAGACAGTGGCGTCCTTGTGTCTCTCCTGGCTGTAGGGCTTTGCGGTGACTGGCACAAAATGGGCTAGGAAGCAGCTACTCCAGCTATCTTTTAAGACACAAGCAAAAGAGGGGAAAAGAGAGAGAGAGGAAGATACAAGGCAGTGATGTCACTCAGGGCTGCAGAGTGGATATGAGATCAGTAGAAGAGATTGCAGGCTGCTTCTCCTCATACGCCTTACATGGCATTATTTTAGCCTATTTGTTTTTTTCTACCACCCCTACACTGAGAACTGCTTATTAGAAGTGGGAATGGGCTGCTCGGCAGGTTTTTTCATATTGTCTCCTACAATATAAGGTCTGATCACTCCCAGAGGCCCCCGCCAACAAAGATGATACTAATATGAATAAAAGCAATATGTAATAAGTAAATATATAAAAACAAGTGGTAGGGTGAGGTTGGCTGAATTTCCCTTTGATATAAGCCTCCTAGTTTTCCAGAAATGACTAGCAAAACTCTAAACACGGGTATAAAAATACTCCCTGCTAGGTTTCAGTCAGAGAAGTAAGAATATAATTCATTTGATTTCAGATTTTTAAAAAAGTGTCGTAAACAAGAACTTTAATATATTTGGTAAAGTGAACATTTTATTAGAGTGCATGCTCATTGTAACAAGACTGAGTCTGATGCTGATGGTAATGTTGTAGATGGAAACATAGGAATCTATGACTAGAAATAAGAATTCACCACAATATGTTTATTGTAGTTTTTAACCTTTATTTTACCACAAATGATATGCATGTCAATATTTGTACCACCCATAATCTGCTCGGTGTTCCACATGACTACTTTCATACAGGGAACCTTATCATTGGTGGTCTTTCTTCTCACCTCTTTGACACATATAGCCAAGAAGCCGTCAATGAATATCTCACCATTAATCAACTTCTTGAGTGATGGGCTTCATTTCCCCAGTAAGCTAATGATGAAACTGACTAATGCCCCAATCCTGACCATGTTTCCTCAGAAGCCAGTTCCACTGATTTCAGTAGGATGTACATTTAGCAGGGGTGCACAGTTTTTCAAATCTTTAGAACCTTTGGAATTGGGAAGACATGGAGGCTTGAGGCTTGGTATCTCTTTCTTTTTCAAGTCCCCTGCCACTTTCTTCTAAGGAATCCTCTCTAATAAAACGCTTGGTGTCCGTCCATGGATGGACACCAAGCGTGTGTCCGTGCCTCCCTGCCCTGTTCTGGGCATGCGTGAAGCACATGCCCAGAACAGGGCAAGGGAGACATGATCGCCGGCACCCGGCAGCCATCTTGGGTGGCCAGAAGCGGCCGCCCCGAAGAAGCCGGAGAAGCGGCGGCGGGGGAAAGTGACTGAGGCGGCGGCGGAGCCGCCGCCTCGGCCAAAATAGACAGAGGCCGGGGGCGGAGCGGAGGCCATGTAACTTTAAAAAAAAATGCTCCCGCTGCTGACGCCGCCGACTGCCCACCTTCCCTCCCAGCTGCCGAGTCCCCCTTACCCTGGCTGACTGGTGTCGGCCGAAGACAGCCCTTAATTTAAGAGGCAGAGAGGAGCTCGCAAGCAGAGCTCCTCTCTGTGCAAAGCCTCTTGCCGAACTGCCGCTTTGGGCGCAAGGGACGCAAGCGCCCAAAGTGGCAGTTCGGCAAGAGGCTTTGCACAGAGAGGAGCTCTGCTTGCGAGCTCCTCTCTGCCTCTTAAATTAAGGGCTGTCTTCGGCCGTCAGCAGTCGGCCAGGGTAAGGGGGACTCGGCAGCTGGGAGGGAGGGTCGGCGGCGTCAGCCGCGGAAGCAATTTTTAAAAAAGTTACATGGCCTCCGCTCCGCCCCTGGTCCCGGCCTCTGTCTCCCCGGCCTGGCGGGGGCAAGTGGCTGGGCCGATTTGGCCCTTAAAGGTAGGGGGGGCCGGATGGCGGAGGGAGGGGGAATGGCGGCGGGGGGCCAGGAGCGCCGTTACTAGCGCCCATTATTCAACGGGCCAAAATTCACTTGTGCTTAAATAAGAGATTAGAAGATGATACTCAGACATGGGAGTGCATCTTCCAGTGAGTAGCTTCTGGCTGCAGTTCGGAAGAAAGAAGCTGTAGTGGTTGGGTCCCACACACAGCTGCATGTATTATCAATCATTCTTTACATCCTGCTTTCCTTATAAAAAGTTCGCAACATGATTTACCTAGTGAAAGATATGAGATAATGACCCCTGTCCCAAAGTACTCACAACCTAAACAAACAGAAAACCCACAAAGAAGACATCAGCAACAGCCACTAGAGAGAGAGACTATGCTGTGCTGAATGTAGACAATTCTCCTCGTCCTCCTAGTAAATGTAAGAAAGCCACCACTTTAAAAGGTGTCTCTCTACCCACTTTGAATGAGTGAGCAAAATCCCTTCCCTTCCCTCTGTAGCAACTCAGTGCCAGTTACCAGAGAGGAGAGAACGAGGAGCAGCTCTCGTTCTCTCCCTTACACATTCAAAATTAAAATTCAATTAAAATTGGCCACCCTGCAAATCAAGTGGTGATGCAAATGGCCTCTGTACATGCACGGAGATCACGGAAATGACCTCCAAGTGTGAAGAGGCCCAAACCCTGGCTGCAGCTGGCCTGGAGGCTTTACACACATGGCTATTGGTTAAAATCTCCTCCGGGATGAAGAGTGTGAGTCCACATATCAGCTGCGTTTATTTCAAAGTCCCTTTGGGCTGTCAGGGACCAGTACAGACAGAAGTCTGTTTCCCCCCACAAATTAGGCTGCACATTCTGGCTTAGCCCGATTTTTGTGGTGTAGTGGTTAGAGTGCTCGACTAGGACCGGGGAGACCTGAGTTCAAATCCCCATTCAGCCATGATGCTTGCTGGGTGACTCTGGGCCAGTCGCTTCTCTCTCAGCCTTTTTTTTTTTTAATGTCGTTTTAGAATATTGTTTTAAAATTTTAAAATTGTCATGTTTTAAATTTCTTATTTTTGTTTTTAACTAATGTTTTAATGTTTTATCTTGTTGTAAACCACCCAGAGACGTATGTTTTGGGTGGTATAATAATATGTTAAATAAATAAATAAATAAATAAATAAATAAATAGATAAAGCCTACTTCACAGGGTTGTTGTGAGGAGAAACTTAAGTATGTAGTGCCCTGCTCTGGGCTCCTTGGAGGAAGAGTGGGATATAAAATGTAAATAATAATAATAAATAATAATAACTGTCCAACTTAAAATAATCCTCTATTTCCAGCGGCTTTTGAAAAAAGCCTGTTAAGCCCCACTGCTTTCCCTTGATGTGTGGAGTGGTGTTTTTCAAAACTCAGTGTTTTTCAAAACTCAACAAAGGGGCATTTGACAGCTGTTGGGTATGGTCTGCTCTCAGCATTTGCAATTGCAAGTGCTGGCGGATACGGGGTGGGGGGGGGAAAGGGTTTTTAGCAGACTGATGAAATTCTATGGAGGGAGTCCAGGGGAAGAGGAGGGAGAAATTCCAGAGTTAAATGCAAGCACAAACTGCAAAATGTGGGTCTTAATATAGGCTTTAGATATGCAGAATGACTACTACAGCCTGATGTAATCTGAGCCCTTTTTTTTGAGCTGATTCGCCTGCATTTTTCTTAATGACAGAGAAAGCAATGGTTTCTATTTTAAACCGCCCTGCCTCTGGGGTGTGTGGGGGGGGGGGGGGGGTGGGGGGTGGGGGGGACATGAGGTGATGAAGGCATTCATTCACAAAGGCAAGTTCATTCTAAAAATCAGAAAAGATTTGGGTCAGATTTGGCAGGCTCCTGTTAAACATTCTGCTGTTTGATCCCTTGGCATCTTGTCATGATGTTCTTCCGCAATGCTGTCAAACGAACAAAACAAAACAAAACAAAACAGTTCGATCACCTCCTCCTCTGTGAGGATTAGTTGGAGGAAAAACCTGGAACCAGCGGGTGGGAACACACAGGAAAAAAGATCTGCCAGGGATTGAGGAGAGGAGCCGACACTATGTGAACTGTCAATTTAATGCCCCAAATTAAACATTTTGCGAATCTGCTGAGAAGCAGATTCGCTCTTCAGATACCCCAAGGCATAAAGCCATGTGTGAGTAACCTCCTGGGCTTTTTTCCAAGAGGCTGGCAGGGGTTTGGAGGAGCCACCACCGCCTCTGCCGAAATCTGGGAAATCGCTGGATTTCCCTTTACAACTATATCTCCCCAACTGGTTTGGAACTCTATCTTTTAAAAATACATCTTTACAAGTATATCTTTTAGAACCGGGGTCAGTCCAGTTCGAACTCAGACCAGCTGAACTGGTTCACCACTTAATCCCTACCCCCAATCATCAGCTACTTTTTTGTAAGTGCAGTATTTGGCCAGGATTCTAGGAAGAATTCTTATATGACTGATATTGCTTTAAAAACAATTAAACAGTTTAAAATAAATTTTAATTAAAAGCCTGAGAAAACCAGTGTGCCACAAGCATCTTTCCAAAATAAACCAGAGATGGAGAAACTATTATTATTTTGACAGGGAATGCATTCCAAAACCATGAGTTGTTTCCAGATGAGCCAGTGGCAATCATAACCAGACCTCCCCAGATTATCTTAATAGGTGGTAGTGTTCATGACAAAGAATGTGGTCTCTCCGGGTTGTCACAGAGAACAACCTAGCTGCCGTATTCTGTACCTGTTGTAGTTTCCGAACAATGTACAAAGGCAGCCCCACATACAGTGCAATACAGTAGTCAAGCCTGGAGGTCACTAGCATATGTACTACCGTTTTAAGGTAATTTACCTCCAGTAATGGACGTAGGTGACATATCAGCCAAACCTGATAAAAAGCACTCCTGGCCAATGCCTCAGCCTGAGAATCCAGAGAGAGTTTTGTATCCAGGAGCACTCCAAGCTCTTTCAGGAGGAGTGTAACCCCATTGAGAACAGGTAGATCTAAACCATCTCTCAGGTCTTGAACCCCACAAGCAATACTTCCATCTTATGCACAATAATACTATGATGACAGAAATACTTGCCAGTATTATAGCATTAGACATGTTACTTATTGTATCGAATGTCTGTTGAGTAATTATTACATTTCAATGAAGTAGACAGTCTTCTTAAGCCTGGCCAGCAAGTGAGCCAGAAAAAGAAATTTACTGAAGTTAACAATGTTATTGAATTAACATTCAGTTCGTGCAAATTTATATCTGAAGTCTTAATATCTGAAGTTTTCCAATGCTTTTAACGTGACTACAGATATGGGAAAGCTGATAAATTGCACTAGTCTCATGAAAACCTTTTGCACTTTTCTTAAAGTTCTTTGGATATGTCGTCTGAGAATTCACTGTGAAGTTTGATTCAGACAAAATCCAGTGATAATCTGGGATGTTCAAAAATACCTTGAAAATTTTGCTGGTCTTGTCAAAAAATGTCTGGTTTCTCTCAAGTTGTTTTGATAGTGGATAAGGATAGTGGAGAGATGGTCTTGTGGTAGCAAGCATGACTTGTCCCCTTAGCTAAGCAGGGTCCACCCTGGTTGCATATGAAAGGGAGACTAGAAGTGTGAGCACTGAAAGCTATTCTCCTCTGGGGATGGAGCCACTCTGGGAAGAGCAGAAGGTTTCAGGTTCCCTTCCTGGCTTCTCCAAGATAGGGCTGAGAGAGATTCCTGCCTGCCACCTTGGAGAAGCCGCTGCCAGTCTGTGAAGACAATACTGAGCTAGATAGACCAATGGTCTGGATCAGTATATGGCAGCTTCCTATGTTCCTATGAAATGCTAACTTCACTTTAAGCAACAATTCTGTGGCAACCCTAAAGTGTAACCAGTTTCAGCTACTAAGACTTATTCACACAACTGCTGGCAGTGTAGGAGAAGAGCCCAGCCTGAGTAGGAGAGCTGAGGACACTCCCAGTTTGCAGTTGTGTGAACTCTAAGTATTCAGATAGGAGGCAGGGTGCATGATAGTGTGTGCAGCAGCAGCTGGGTAGGGAAGCTTTTCCTCGTACCTTTGTAAAATGCTGGGGGCGGAATCTGGGTAGGGCATGCTCATCTTACCTAGCTGCCTCCTTGCACACTCCTTGCCTCCACCTTAATTTTTAGAGTTCACACAACTGCCCATCCTGTGCATGCCTGGCTTTTCTACCCAGGCTGGATGCTTCTCCCACCCTGAGCACACCTGCCTCTCCTACTCAGGCTACGGGCTTTTCCTACGCTGCTAGTGGTCATGTGAATGGTCCTCATGAGTAGTGTTGGGTAGGCATTTAGAATCCAGTTACCTTTCAGCTCCATGAAAAACAGTTGAGATAGTTAGGGATCGCACAGCAGTCGATAAAGAGACATCTTCCTCAAGTATCCTTCCGTGGAGCCAACTGACGAGGAAGGTGAAAAACAGGAAATAGGAAAGAAAGCCAGTTCCCTCCCTGTCCCAAATTCTGTTTGCAGATGGGAAAGTTGACACTGAGAGCACTTATTTGCATGTTCAAAATTGCCCTGTGAGTTTTAAAACACAAATTTCAATTTAAGTTTTCCAGTTCTAATCTGATCAATTTGATCAGTTGGGCAATTTTCTCCTCCTTTTTTAAATATCTTTCTTTCTAAAAGTACAGAACAAATATTCTCAGCAAGAACCTAATATCCCAACTCAGTTCAAACTGTTCTCCTCTCTTTTTCTAAAAGGTGTTGTCTTCTTTTCATAACTACCAAGCAAGAAGCCCAATGCCTAACCAATCAAGAGTGACTGGATTCCTTCTACATGGATATGCTGATTCTCAGGAATTGCAGTCATTTCACTTCATTGCTTTTCTATCTGTCTATTTGGCAGCCCTCATGGAAAACCTCACCATAATCACAGTCATTGTTTCTAGTCATCACCTCCACAAACCCATGTACTTCTTTCTGGCCAACCTGGCATTCCAAGGCCTTGGCTCAATATCTGTCATAGTCCCCAAATCGATGGCAAATTCTTTCATGAACATCAACTCCATTTCCTACTCTGGATGCATCTGCCAAATTTTCCTCTTCCTCTTCTTCACTGCATCTCACTTCTTCCTCCTTGGCATCATGGCTTATGACCGCTACATTGCCATCTGCAAGCCTCTGCAGTACGAGACAGTGATGAATAAGAAAGCATGCATCGAAATGGCAATAGGAACATGGATTGGTGGCTTTCTCCTTTCCACTATTTATACTGGAAGCACATTCACAATACTCTTCTGTTCCAATGACATTGGCCAGTTCTTCTGTGAAATTCTGCAGCTATTCAGGATCGCCTGCTCTGATTCATATCTCACTGCACTTGGGGTTATCATTGTTGGCATGCCCATGACCTCTGCTTATCTTCCTTTAATACTTTTTTCTTGTGCTCAGATCTTTAGAGCAGTTCTAAGAATTCCCTCCACCCAAGGAAAACAAAAAGCCTTCTCAACTTGCATGCCACACCTTATTGTAATATTATTATATTTTATAAGTGCTTCATTTGCCTACCTCAGGCCACCATCTAGATCCCCATCAATTACGGATCTCGTAGTTACCATATTATATTGTATGCTGCCACCAGTAATTAACCCACTGATCTATAGCACGAGGAACAAAGAACTCAAATTGGCATCCTGGAAATTGACTGTCAGAATTTCTTCGTCATTCGCACACAGTTATAACTGGACTGATTTTAGGAAATAAATTCTTCTGTCCAGATTTTTTCATTTATCTTTTAAAAGAACATCTATTTCTTTTTTTAAAAAAGCCTCTTGCCATCTTTTCTTCTCTGGCAAAGCATTCTTTAAACTCACCATTATCTGAAATGCAAAAGAGATTCATCTGTCTAGAGACCATTAGTCCAGAAGCCTTGTGGGTCATCCAGATACCAAGAATCATCCAGAATCAAAAATTGAACTCTTTGGACACAATCACAAATGTTCTGTTTGGCAAAAGGCAAACACTTCCTTCAAAAGTAAGAACTTCATCCCAGTTGGGGCTGCTTTGCTGCATTAGGACCTGGATGGCTTGCCATCATTGATTGAATCACGAATTCAGAAGCATATCAGAAAATTCTAGAGGACGTCATCCATACGTGAGTTGAACCTGAACCAGAAGTGGGTCATGCAGCAGGACAAAGACCCTAAACATTCAGTTAGTCTACCATACCCAGAATCATCCAGAATCAAAAACTGAAATTTTTGGACACAGTCACAAATGTTTTGCTTGGTGAAAACCAAACATTGCCTTCCAAAGCAAGAACCTCATCCTGATTGTCAAGCATGGTGGTAGAGGCATCGTGGTTTGACGCTGCTTTGATTCATCAGGACCTGGATGGCTTGCCATTATTGATGGAGCTACAAATTCAGCTGCATATCAGAAAATTCTAGAGGACAGTGTCAGGCCATCTGTCTGTGAGCTGAAGCTGAGCTGGATGTGGGTCATGCAGCAAAACAAAGATCCTAAACATTCAAGTAAGTCTACCATAGACAGAAGTTCAGCTAGATAATTTCAGACCCTGGACCTAGTGGCCTTGCGGCAACGTCTGCCCCCGCCCCCCTGGTATATTATGTTTATGACTTTTATTATGTTTGTTAATTATACCGATTATGAATAAAAGTTCTCAAATTTTTTAAATAAAAAATGAATACAAGACAATTAAGATAAATTAATATGGGGTTCCCAACAAGGGGCACTAGTACTATTTGTGTTTGTATGTATATATGTGGCTGGTGTGTGCACATATGCACACACTCATAACTGTGTGGTTATGAGATGGGCTACTCCAGTCACTGGTTTACATCCAGACTAAGTTACTCATCAGCCGTCTTATTGAAATTAATGGGGCTAGATTACTTGCCCATTAACCTCAGTGGGAGTACTCATGCATAACTTACTCTGGATGTAAACCAGTGATTGGAGTAGCCCATCTCATTACCAGTGTGTGTGTGTGTGTGTGTGTGTGTGTGTGTGTGTGTGTGTGTGTGTGTATAGACATACACAGGAAAGCTCTAGGGAGTACCTGAGCTGAAGGTTTCTGACAGGCTGGGAACTCATGAATTAATAAATAATAAGTAAGAAGAGGCGATTTGACTAGAATTGGAAAGAACTGAGTTCAAATCCTTCCCCACTCAGCTATGAAGCTCACTAGAAGACCTTTTGCCAGTCACTTTTTCTCATCTTAACCTATCTCACAGGATTGTTGCAAAGATAAAGGGCGGGGGAGATAAAAACTACAATGTTTGCCACCCCATGCTCAGTGGCTGTACTGGGACAGCATGAATAAGAAAAGGAAAGGAAGCAATATAAGAAAAGCACAAAATAAAAAAGAGGAATCCATATTTGTTCTGGAAGGGCACCACCCTCACCCCTCTCAGTTGCTGCCCTAATCAAACCCAGCTTGAATTGGCAAACTGGTCCACTGCAAACTGGGCTCAGTTCAGTTCGATTGCAGACCGTCTCCCTTTCCTGAACGCCGGTCTGGTTTGCGATCGAACCACTTGAACTGGCCTAGTTTGTGGCAGACCAGTTTGCCTTGAGCAGTTCATGCACACCCCTAGTATTTACCAGTCCACAAGGACCAATGTTTACTGCACATATACTTGTAACGTTAAGAAACTTAGAAAGAAAGCTGAAATTGTGACTTTACTGCTTCTCAGAGCCTTGAAAGGGACATGAACCCCATTCTCCCTTAATAGTATTATTTCCGCAAAGCTTCAATTGCTGCTTTACATTTGGAGGTAGAATGCAAAGCACCTCTTTCACCATTTCTGAGTTGTTCTCTATTTAACATGAAACACTGACTAACATCCTGTCTAATGCTGCATTTGCAAAAGACTGTTGTGCTAAACCTTTAGCCTGTGCTAGCTCATACTTGCTCATGCTTGGACAACAAAATGCACATCCTGTGGCATGCCTCATGTGTTTTGTGTAATAGTACGAGAGCATGATTCCAAAAAAGAAGCCATGTTTTTGAGCAACTACACCATCTTCTTGCACTAGAACACCTTGGTTTGGTGAACAAGCCCAGCATTAGTTGTCAGCCATGATTCCCCACACTTAGAATAGGTAAGAGATCTTCACCTTGGACTTGCTGTCTTTTTGTTACTATACTTGCAAGCAGATGCCACTTGCAAATTTGACAAGCACTGATGGAAAACGAGTTGGTTTTTTTAAAAAGATCTGTTTGCTTTAATTTTAAATGGAATTTCTCTTGTCACAAACAGAAAAAAAGATGAATGGAAGAGGGATGATTAAAATGAATGACTTTGTTGGACCATTGCTTTACAAAAAGAGTTTCCATTTCTTATGGAAGCTTTTTTAAAAATAAAAACTATTCTTTCAGCGTAGGAGAGTGAAGAGGTAATGCATGTTGATAAATGTGGTCTCCTCACCAAACGGAAAAGTCTTTTAACTATACTGGAGCCTGAGATTTTTCTCAATATGATTCCCATCAATCAAATCAAAAGCATAAGGAAAATGGACAAGGGCAGTGTACAATTCATTAGCTGGACTTCCCCCCACACTTGTAGATTAAATGAATAAGAATTAAAACTGAATTTGTTCTGCTCTTCCCTTTCTGGAAGCCTTCGTGCTCCTCAGCAATGACATGGATTTCTTCTAGCCATGCCATTTTGGAAGCTTCATAGTAGAAAGGTGGCCTAAAATAATGATAGAATGAATACAAGATAAATGTACTGTGTCGTAGACTGTTCTTGGCTTGTTCTTTGGGTTAAATGCATGCTAGAAAAATATATACTACAATACATTATAAATTATTCAAAACGAGCAGCTTCAAGCTTCTGTTACATGTGAAATGGCAGGATTACTACATGAGGCCTAAATGCACAGGCCTTTACATACACCTTAATTCAGGGTCCCCAGATGTTGGATTACAGAACTGTTACCAGAGCAATGGCTGATCAGGGGTGCAAATAATTTACTCTTTGGAGTTCTGCAAACTGAAAATGAAGAAGGGAGCTTAGTGTGCGTTGGGGGCACATGTCCCTGCCGCATAGGCATTTTCATCACTCACCATCAAAAATCACTGAAAGGGAGGGCACATTTCATATGAGAGAAAATGTTTGTGAAATGCACTTATTGCTAAATGCTCAAATCAACTCAGGCATGGTGCAAATGTTCAAAAACAATCCTAAGAACAAAACACTCATAAGAACGTAAGAAGACCCCTATTGAATCAGACCAAAGGCCCATCCAGTCCACCATCTTATTTCCACAGTGGCCAGCCAAAAGCCTCTGGGAAGTCCACAAGCAGAAGTTGAAAGCAATAGCCCTCTTATGTTGGTCCCCCACTTCTGAAGTCTTGGGTTTGAGTGGCATACTGCCTCTGAAGATGGAGGTTAAATGTAGCCATCCTGGCTAATAGCCACTTGCTATTATTAACTCTATCCTGAGTCAGAAGCCCCATTCAGACTTCTTTTTTTAAAAAAAACCCGCTCATTTTTAAAACCGTTTTTAAAAAGCATGCTCATGGTTACAGTGCCAAAAGCAGATAGGAAGTCCTACCCCGATGCTGTCACTCACCTCCTCTAGCTGGCCTGCTTATGGTTAAGGCACCATTTGTGTGAAGATGGAGCTGTCATAACCATGATCGGCAGCCTTGGGTGATCCAGGACCCAAGATGCCTCTAAGGATCTGGGGCTTAGAGAAATTCATGGCGAATATGTCTATCAATGGCTAATAGTCTGGTGGCTAAAGGCCGCCTCCAGCCTCATTGGTAAGATGCCTCTAAATACCAGCTGCAGGGGAGCAACAGCAGGAGAGAGGGCGTGCCCTCATCACCTGCCTGTGGGCTTGTCAGAGGCAACTGGTGGGCCACTGTGGGAAACAGGATACTGGACTAGATGGGCCTTGGTTCTCATCCAGCATGGCTGTTCTTATGTTCTTATCATGGAAGTGCTGTCCATCACAGTTATGATGCTTCCCTCTTCATATAAATAGCATCTTAACCATCAGTGGACTTTTGCAGGGGTGTGTGTGAATGATAGCACCAGGGGGGTGGGCTTCCTACACACTTCTGGCACTTTAACCATGAACAGGGGGCCTTTTAAATATTTGAATGGGGCTACTATTTAGGTTAGATCTATAATTCAAGCTCCTGGATTTTAATTCTAACATGCTTGCCATTTAAACAGATAAGATCTTTTTATGTCCACTTTCCTTAAATACTTGTATCACTGTTTTTAGGTGCATTGTTCTAAGTGCAGTTTGGCACTACTGTAATGATTGTCCATCATTACCTTCACTGATTCCAAGCAAGCAGCATTCAAGCATTCATACAGAAACCCTAATGTTAGAATAAATGAAAGGTTAGAACATTATTGCCTACTTTAACAGTCTTCCAGGCCATCCGTATTGCCATTCAGAATGTCCTGCTCAAATTCTTCTCTAAAAACAGAAAGAAAAGAAAACACAGAAATTACTGAATATATAGCTATATAGCTTGTAGAATCTGCAAGTGAAAGAAAGAAACAGACAGAAACCAGCTTTTCTTATAGCACTTGCATAATGCAAATACATGTTTTCCCCCTCTCCGGTAACTTCTTTGGATAAACAATACTTGTGAATATTTTCCTACTACTATCAGATAGATACATTAACGCTTCAGACATATAAAGTCCAAAGATACAAATAGTCCAGTCAATGATCCGAACCACTGAGAAGCGACCTAAATATTGCTCACATGCTATTTCCAGGTGACATTTAAATGGCCCCTATAGTAAATACAGTGGTCCCTCGACTTACAAACTACTCGACATAAGTATTTTTCGAGTTACAAACGGCAGTTTTAGATCCGGTTTTAGATGCGGTTTTTTCGACTTACAAATTTTTAGATGGGGTTTCCTCGACTTACAAATTTTTAGATGGGGTTTCCTTGACTTACAAATTTTACATGCGGTTTCCTTGACTTGCCTGCCTGTTTACTGCCTGTTTATTCTTGAAAAGAAATGTTCCTGTGCAGTTTGCAAGCCTTACTGGGGGTCTGGGTCTTTTTTCTAGGCTCCGGAACGCATTAATCCGTTCCCAATGCATTCCTATGGGAAACCGCTTTTCGACTTACGAATTTTTCGACTTACAAATGTGCATTCGGAACGGATTAATTTCGTAAGTAGAGGGACCACTGTACTTTAATACCTGAGCACAAGCACAGCAATATCCTCACACAATTTTTCATCTCCACCTTCTGGTCAACACTTGCTTTCCATGAAGCAAGATTACTATAAAAGCATGATTAGTGTTCTGGTGAATGGTGGTTCTTCGCAGAAAGCAAAGCAACAGCTGACCTGCAGATGGTGCTAAGGAAATTACTCTAGGATTCCTGCTGCAAAGGACAATGCAAGCCTGCTGGAGTGTGTGGAAAGAGAGTAAAATCACACATGGAAAAGAGCTGCCCCAGAATGTCTTATTGTTGTCTCTCCCTAGACTTGGGATGGCATTTTTGGTGGCATCCTGTACTTAATGTAATATGCATTGCCAGCAATCAGAACGAAATCTGAGCATATTGGGGAAGCAGAGAGAATGAAAGTGAGAAGAAAGTGAATATGTATCACCATCTTTTATCTTGAAACTCATTATTGCCTATTAGTTTCCACCAAACAATAACTGAACATTAATGTTAGGAACCATCAAGGATCTTCAATGCCAATTATCACTTACGTAGCTCCAGGTGAGAGTTGTACACATGACTCATTCACCCATCCACAATATGGGTCACGAGAAGCTATGCAGGTCCTTCATAGAGAAAACAAATATGATTTATTCTAGAATCCCTTTCCAGGACTCTCTCTGCTTGGTATGATTTTAAGAAAGGAAATGGCAGAGAAAGAAACCATGTCAAAAATACCTACTTTTTGCATGCACCATGACGCTCGCAGTTTCCCAGAGGAGCCTTTATTATACAGTTTGGAAATGCTACATAAAGGGCACCTTGTTGCTTGTCCAACTCCATGGCTATAATCCTTGTGTCATCCACCCCTCCTGAGTTGCACCTGATTTGTCAAAAAAACCAAATCCATAATTCTTGGTCAGGTTGATTATAACAATATATATTTCTAAATCAGAATAAAATCAGGAAAACAATTTTTTTCAGCTCAGAAAAAATATATTTGTCTATGACATTAACAACAACAACAACATTTGTCTCATATGTATGTATGTATGTATGTATGTATTTAATTGAATTTATATTATCAGAGAGGGTCTGGTAAATATTAAAAATGCTTCTCTGAGGGAGGGCAGGATGCCTCCTTGTCTTAAGGAGGCTATTATTAGACCACTTTTGAAGAAACCTGCATTGGATCCCTTGGAGTTAGACCTATTTCTAACTATCCATGGTTGGGCAAGGTGACTGAGTGGGTGGTGGCCTCTCAGCTCCAGGCAGTTTTGGATGATGCAGATTATCTAGACCCATTTGAAACTGGCTTTTGTGTGGGCTATGGAGTTGAGACTGCCTTGGTTGGCCTGATGGGTGGTCTCCAACTGGCTATTGACAGAGGGAGTGTGACTCTGAGGTTACTTTTGGATCTTTCTGCGGCTTTCAGTACCATTGACCATGGTATCCTTCTGGACCGCCTGAGGGAGGAGGGATTGGGTGGCACTGTTTTACAGTGGTTCCACTCCTACCTCTCTGGTTGAGTCCAGATGGTGTCGCTTGGAGACTGTTGCTCTGCAAAGCGAGACCTGAAGTATGGAGTTCCACAAGGCTTCATACTGTCTTCAGTGCTCTTTAACATCTACATGAAACCGCTGGGAGAGATCATCAGGAGGTTTGGTGTTGGGTGTTATCAATATGCTGATGACACCCAAGTTTACTTCGCCATGTTGACCCCATCAGGAAATGGCATATCAAATTGAGGTTGAATCCAAATAAGATGGAGGTACTGACTGTGGGGGTTCGGGGCCCAAGAGATAGTTTAGATCTGCCTGTTCTGGATGGGGTTACACTCACCCTAAAGATCAGGTACGTAGCTTGGGAGTGTTCCTAGACCCAAAGCTCTCCCTGGTTTCTCAGGTTGAGGCAGTGACCAGGAGCGCTATTTATCAGCTTCGGCTGATACGTCAGCTATGTCCATTTCTAGAGGTTAATGACCTTAAAACAGTGGTTCATATGCTAGTAACTGCCAGACTTGACTACTGTAATGCACTCTATGTGGGTCTGCCTTTGTACATAGTCCAGAAACTACAATTGATACAGAATGCAGCAGCCAGATTGGTCTCTGGGATTACACGAAGGGACCATATAACACTGGTTTTGAAAAAACTACACTGGTTGCTGATATGTTTCCAGGTGAAATACAAAGTGCTGGTTTTTACCAATAAAGCCCTTAACAGCTTGGGTCCAGGCAATTTAAAAGAGCCCCTCCTTTGTCATGAACCCTCCTGCCTTTTACGATCTTCTCGAGAGGTCCAGTTACAATAGCAACCAGCCCGTCTGGTGGTGACTCAGGACTGGGGTTTCTCTGTGGCTGCCCCAGGGCTTTGGAATATGCTCCCTGCTGAAATAAGAAGATCTCCTTCTCTCTTTGTTTTCAGGGAAACCCTCAAGACTTTCCTCGCAAGCTTTTAATTAGAATTTTAATCATTTTAATCATTTGTTTTATATTATTTTTGTTGTGTTTTAACCTGTGGTTTTTAATATTAAAATGTGTACACGACCAAGAGCCAAGCTCTGTACCTCCCTCCCTTGCCAGCAGCAGTGGTGCTTTAGAGCAGAGGAGGAGCTTTTCCAGCCCCTCCCCAGGCCCTTATACAGACAGAAATTTCACAGCTATAAACAAATTTAAGGTTGTTATCATGGAAAGCTGAGTTGATGCTGTGGAATTCCTTTTTGAAGGTCTTTCAGAAATCATATCCCAGATTTCATTCTTTGGATTTTGTTTACTTCCAGTGACACAAGAAAGATGGCACTTGTGAACATGTTTTCTGTGTAGTTAGTGACTGTGTGTGAGAGAGAGGGAGAAGGAAGGAGAGAGTGAGTGCAAAAGACAGAGAAGGAGAAAGAGAATGAATTGTTGAGATGTGATAACTTTAAATAAATCATTCTTTCATTACAAAATTAATATTTTCCCTCCCATAAAATACATTTTAAAATGTAGAGGCCAAGTTTAAAAAATACATCACCCCCCCCCCCTCCATGAAAGCAGCACTACAGTTGAAAATGCAGAGATAAGGTTGTTTGTTCAAAAAACCAAAACAGAGAATACACACTTTTCCGGATTATAAATACTCATCTCTTCGAGGAAAAGGCCGCCATCTTGAAAGTGACTTTCTTTTGTCATGGCCAAGAACTTCATAATCTTTCCCTTCTCTGATCCAACAAAAATAACATGATAATCCTGATTGGGGCCAGCTTTACTATCTGCAATAATTTTTGTCAGGCGGTCTCTGGAATGACAGCATTAGATTTTTAACCACTGGATTCGCTTGTCACTTGCTTTATCATTCCTTCCACTTCATAGGTAAGTGTTTAGCAACCTTATAGGCAGAATGTACCTGTACATACATAATACAATTTCCCACTAAAACAGGAAACGTATTTTTACGCAGTATTTTTACACAGCATTTCTACGCAGCATTTCTACACAGTACAGAACTTTTGAAATATCCAGAACAGAGTCTATTTGTGTCATTACTCCAGATTGGGAGATGAGGTGGACAGTTCAGGAAGACCCTACTGTTGGGATTTGCTACAGACATTGTCTTAGTTCTGTGTATGGGGCATGACTGTCTATATTTGAATGTAGCTATATACTGCCTTCACAGTGGAATATGGGTTTGTTTGCTTCTTCACTTGCTGCCTCGAATTCAAACTGAGAGATTCTCCCTTTCTCTGCATAAGAGACTGTTAGTCTGTTTATTGTTTTCTTAGTTAAAGTTGGCTTCCTGCTCAATTACTTATAGAGGAAAAATAATTTCTCTGCAACACCTACAACTCAGACCCTGGGCAAACGCACACTAATGGAACCAAAATGCACACATCAGGAGAACCAGAGGACCCTATCCTGCACTTTCTTCACAAGCTGAGGACACAGGCCTGCCATCATCCTCAGACTTGGAGGAATACCCTGAGGACCTGCCAGCCCTAGTAGAGGTCCCCTTAGATGATCAGGCAAGTCTCCTTCCCTAGGGAAGGGAAGGGCTGATTCACTCTGACTGGACAGCAGCCATAGCAAATAACAAGCAGCCATCGGAGCATTGTCCCTCTTATGTTAGTAGACCCAGCTCTTCTGGTTTCTGCTTGGAGCTAGCCAAGGTCCTGATTCTTTTCTCCTTGGAAATGTCCAATGTCTACAGTCCTCCCAAATCCCTGCCTTGGCAGAAACCCCAAATTGGCTTAGAAAAGGATAATCAACAAATTGGGTGGTGTGGAGTGGGGGGGGGGGACATAAAATTTAGCTACTTTTTTAGGTACAGAAAAGGTACCAATGGTGTTTACCTGACAACTGTCCGCTGAAACCATGGCTTAGAAGTAATTGAGTTTACTGATTTATCCATGAGAGTATGTGTACTGCTAAACGTTAGAGTGTCATCTGGAAATGCATTGGAGGATGTGTATTCTTCAAGAGATTCAGAGCCAGCACAAGATCCTGGCCTAAGTAAAAGAGAGCATGGAAGGAGATGTAATTCTCAATTGTATTTGTGTCAATAATCTACATGAACTGTTTCCCCCCGCTAAGCATCTGTTATTAGGTGAGAACATGCCAGAGGCCTTGAAGCACAAACAGAAAAAATGCATGATGCCACCAGTTGCAGCACTCTTAGATATCCCCTGGATGTTGTCATGTGACAACACAAGTTTAATATTCAGAAACAGAGCTGAATGTTGCCATTCTACTATTTGGTCCTATTAGATCGGATAATTTTCAGATTATGTTTCAAGAGCCAAGGAGGTGGACAGGTGTTTGGAAATCTGAGAGTTCACATGTGTGCTCAGTCCTTGCCCTGAATCAGGGTGGTGGCACCCTTCATGTTAAAGGAGGCAGTAATGAGACCACTCCTGAAAAAGCCCGCTTTTGGCCAGCCATTTTAAACAACATCTGGCCTGTTTTTTACCTTCCATTCTTGGGCAAGGCTTTGGAGTGCATGGTGGCATCTGAGCTCCATGCAGTCCTGGAGGAAACTGATTACTTGGCTCCTTTCCAGTCTGGCTTCCAGCCTGGATATGGGACAGAAACGGCCTTGGTTGCCCTGGTGGATGACCTTTGCCAGGAGATAGACGGGGGAATGTGACCCTGTTGATTCTCCTAGATCTTTCAGGGGCTTTCGATACCATCAACCATGGTATTCTTTTGGGCCTCCTCTCTGGGTTGGGACTTGATATATTGACTCCGGTCTTATTTTGAGGGTCACATCCAGCAGTTGGTGCTGAGGGATGCCTGCTCGATCCCTTGGCCATTGGCCTATGGGGCACCACAGGGTTCTATTTTGTCTCCCATGCTGTTTAACATATACATGAAACCACTGGGAGAGATCATCCATAGGTATGGGCTACAGTGTTATCAATATGTTGATGACACCCAGCTCTTCCTATCATTTAAGTCAGCTAACAGCAGGGAGGCAGTGTCCTGAACCGATGTCTGCGTGTTGTTCTGGATTGGATGGGGAGAAACAAACTGGAACTTAATATAGATAATACGGAAGTTCTCTGGGTCGGTAAAACTGATTATCCAAGTGGTGAGGTAAATCTGTTCCTGCATGGGGCCACACTCCCCCTGAAAGACCAAGTTCACAGCTTGTGGGTACTTCTGGACCCGATGCTGTCCTTGGAGACACAAGTGGTGGCAGTGTGCAGGAGTGCCTTTTACCAGCTATGGCTGGTATGCCAGCTGCTATCTTACTTAGAGAAGTAATATCTGACCTTAGTCACTCATGCACTGGTAACATCCAGATTGCATTGCTGTAATGTGCTCTATGTGGGGCTGCCTTTGAAGATGGTTTGCAAGCTTCAACTGGTTTAGAATGCTGCTGCTACGATGTTTGTGGGTGCTGGTCACTCCTCGAGGATCACACCTATCCTGTGGGAGTTTAACTGGTTGTCAGTTTGCTTCCAGGCCCCATTCAAAGAGCTGGTCTTGACCTTTAAAGTCCTACACGGCTTGGGGTGGGGTGTCTGTCGGACTGCATTCACCCATATGAATCTGCCAGGGCTCTTCATTCCTCATTTCCAGATCCAGACACACTCTGGATCTGGTTTTTGCCGACCGGGAAATAAATGATCTGGAGGTGGGGGAATTTGAGATCACTCCCTTGTCATGGACAGATCATCACCTGGTGGGGTTTAGTTTGACTGTTCCGTCTGCCCTCTGCAGGGGTGGTGGGCCGATTAAGATGGTCCGCCCCAGAGGCTTATGGATCCGCTTGGATTTCAGACGGCCCTCGGGGAGTTTCCAGTGTCCAGAGCTGGTGACCCTGTCGAGGCCTTGGTTGATCTCTGGAATGGAGAGGTGGCCCGGGCTGTTGACACGGTTGCCCCCAAGCGCCCTCTCTGGCTTGGTGGAGCCTGTTCTGCTCCTTGGTTTTCCTCGGAGCTTAGGGTGATGAAGCAACTCGGACGACGGCTGGAGCAACGCTGGAGGAAGAGTCGTCACGAATCTGATCGAACACGGGCTAGAGCCCATTTTAGGGACTACGCCGTGGCAGTGGGGGTGGCGAAGAAACGTTTTTTCTCCGCCTCCATTGCGTCTGCTCAGTGCAGGCAAACAGAGCTGTTTTGTGTGGTGAAAACATTGCTCCACACATCCCCCCGGACAATGGGGGAGGAGTCATGTATGGCTCTTTGTGATCGGTTTGCCTGTCGCTTTGCAGATAAAGTCGCTTGCATCCGTGCTGACCTGGACTCCAGAATTTTGGCAGTTCTGGCAGACGTGCCTCTGGTACCATCTGGTCCCGTTGTTTTGGATTCTTTTCCGTTGGTGCGGCCTGAGGATGTGGACAAGATCCTGGGCAGTGTGCGGGCGACTTCGTGCGCTCTTGACCCTTGCCCTTCATGGCTAATAAAAGCTGCCAAGGAGGGGACGGGCAGATGGCTGGAGGTGATCGTTAATGCTTCGTTAAGGGAGGGCAGGATGCCATCGTGCCTTAAGGAGGCGGTGGTAAGACCTCTATTAAAAAAGCCCTCCCTTGATCCCTCCAACCTGGACAATTATAGACCTGTGTCTAACCTTCCCTTCTTGGGCAAGGTGATGGAGCGTGTGGTGGCGTCCCAGCTGCAGAGGGTCTTGGATGATACGGATTATCTGGACCCTTTTCAATCTGGCTTCCGCCCCGGGTATGGGACTGAGACTGCCTTGGTCGCTCTAGTGGATGACCTACGCCGGGAACTAGACGGGGGAGTGCGTCCTTGTTGGTTCTGCTGGACCTCTCGGCGGTGTTCAATACCATCGACCATGGTATCCTTCTGGGACGCCTCTCGAGTATGGGGATCGGAGGCACTGCGTTGCAGTGGTTCCGGTCCTTTCTTGAGGGGAGGGTCCAGAAGGTGGTGCTGGGGGACTACTGCTTGGCCTCGTGGCCGTTGGCCTGTGGGGTCCCGCAGGGTTTGGTCTTGTCCCCCATGCTGTTTAACATCTACATGAAGCCGCTGGGAAAGGTCATCCGGGGATTTGGACTGAGTTGTCAGCAATATGCGGATGACACTCAGCTCTATCTCTCCTTGTCATCTGATCTTAGGGAGGCGGTGGATGTCCTGAATCGGGGGCTGGAGGCCGTGATGGGTTGGATGTGGGCTAACAGACTGAAATTGAATCCGGATAAGACGGAGGTACTGTTGGTCAGTAGGAGAGCCAATCGGGATGAGGAGATTTTACCAGTTCTGGATGGGGTTGCACTCCCCTTGAAGGAGCAAGTACGCAGCTTGGGGGCACTACTGGACCCGGCTCTGCTTTTGGAGGCTCAGGTGGAGGCGGTGGCCAGGGGTGCCTTTGCACGGCTTCGGCTGGTGCGCCAGTTGCGTCCCTTTCTCAAGAAGGCAGATCTGACCACGGTTACCCACGCCTTAGTCACGTCGCGGCTGGATTACTGTAACGCGCTCTACGTGGGGCTGCCCTTGAAGAATATCCGGAAACTACAGCTAGTGCAAAACGCGGCAGCGAGGGTTCTATCCGGAGCTGCCCGTTGGGAACATATCACCCCCATTTTGAAAGAGCTGCACTGGCTGCTGGTTTGTTTCCGGGTCCAATTCAAGGTGCTGGTTTTGACCTTTAAAGCCCTAAACGGTTTGGGCCCGGGGTATTTGAGGGACCGCCTGCTCCCAAGGGTTGCTGCCCGCTTGACTAGGACATCTGGGGGGGGCCCTGCTCCGGGTGCCGACAATGAGGGAGGCCCGGCTGTCGTGCACTCGGGACAGGGCCTTCTCTGTTGCTGCCCCTAGACTCTGGAATGCTCTCCCGGTGGCCATTCGTTCCTCAGACTCCATCACAGCTTTTAGAAAGCTTTTAAAGACTTGGCTTTTTACCCAGGCTTTTACATAATCGTCTTTTACTGCTGTTCCTGTGTGTTTTTATTTGTTGTCTTGTTTTTATGCCTGTTTTTAGCTTGATGTTTTTACTGCTTTTTACTGTATGTTTTTAATTTTTGTAAACCGCCTTGGGGTTTTCTTTTAATGAAAGGCGGTATAAAAATGTAAAAATAATTAAATAAATAAAAATAAATTATCTCTGGGCTTAAAGTAAGCCCCTCTGCCCCTAACGTCAAATGTAAACAACATCCATGGGTCCTCCACGAAAACAACTAAAATTCCAGCAAATTGCTCAGCCCAAACCCTTCAAGCTCAGAAACTGGATATATTGTGAAAATCCCTTTGTTTAGTTAGCAGGAAATAGAAGTTAACAGTGGGCTGAACCTGATGCCTCCCCAGTATCCCTCTGCCCCCCACAAACAGAACCTTTTCAGTTACTTGCTCTGTCTTCTGTAGATGAGCAGCAAAACAAAAATGACAGAGATTTTGAATACTCACTGGAACACAAGCCATTACATAGACCATTACTGGGACATAGGTCATTAGGAGATTGGGAAGGTCCACAGCAGCCCCTCTCATCATCTACTTTCATGGCAGGCCTCGCTGGGCAGCCATGCCTCCTGCGTTGACACGAAAAGCACATGGGACATGGCCAGCTTTGGGCATGGAAGCATTGCTGGTTGGTGTCTTGTAGCCAATGAGGCAAGTGCTTAGTTTGCTGGTTGGGTGCTGTTTTCCCTCTCTTGAGAGAAAAGAGCACCAACCAATGAACTAATCTTCCAACTTGCCAGTTTGGGAGAGACCTATCAGTGGCACTTCTGTTCCGTGCTTAATGCCTGCCATGCCCTGTGTGTTGATATGCTTCTGACATCTATGCAAGGGAAATGACTGGCACTGGGTGGGGAAGTACTGCTTATCTCCCTCTTAACAGTTGGAAAGCATTTTGTTCACCAGCTGGGTGTCTGGGTGAAGGGGTAAGTGGGTGCCATGTGGGAGGGGAGGTGCTGGGTGGTCCCTAGCCAGCCCCTTGACACAGGGACATTTGTTCCCCCTTGTTCAAAGGTGGCTCTGCCACTTGTCAAGTCATGTTCATAGTTTAAGTTCCCTTCCCCCTAAATATACCTGAGTTCACAAGATAGCCAGAAAAATACTCCTGTGTACAACTGTGTATGGCCTCTCTTGTACCATTAGAATATATTCCGCAGGAAAGAATGATGCAGACTAGCTGACCAAGTTTTTAACTTTTGTCTGAGCAAACTTGTTTTCAAGGGGAATATTGACTCGTGGAGAAACCAGCAATGAAATTTATCCAATGTTTCTCCTTGTAAGGAACCTTGAAATTCTCAGTGAATTCAGTTTCTCCTAGGAAGAACCCTGACATAATCTTCTGAATTTCAATTTGGAGAAAAATTGGTTCCAACCCTAGGGTTACATTTCCACCTATTCTGCATTTGTCTCTGTGTCTTAGCCAATGCAATGTACAATGAATAATTGAGCAACCATTGCTAAAAGAACTATCCAGCTCCTTCATTGATGTGCACTTAGCAAATCAGAAAGTACCTGGGTGTAGGCACTTGATCATCAGGAACTGTTGTCCATACTGAAAGGGAAGACTTTTGTTCTTTGAATTGACCAGCAAATGTTTGATCAACTGTAGCCATATCAAAAGCGCAGACAGCAGAACCAGGGATGCTGCAATGCAACATTTACAGAAACAATTAGTCATTCTGAAGTTTAGCATACATTATTGTCTGAGAGAGTGCATAGAAGAACTTGGAAGGAAAAGATTGTCTCCATGTAGCCACACAGCCATCAGAAATGCTCCAATGGGCAACTAGTTCTTGTTAGTACTGCTTGCTTCCAAAAGATGAAAGAAATAGAGGTTGTTCATACAACTGAAAACTGGGTAGGACAAGTGTCATGCTCTGATTTGCATTTGGATGAGTGGCAACATATGAACACTGTCTGCCATAAGATATTCCCCTCAGGCGATGGAGCCATAATTCAGTTGTTGAGCATATTTCTGGGACATGCAGAAAGTCCCAGGTAGGGTTGGGAGAGAATCCGGCCTGAAACTTTGAAGAGTCGCAGACAGTCAGTGTAGACAATACTGTGTAGACAATAATGAGCTAGATGGACCAAGGGTCAGGCTCACTAATAGGCACTAAATGCCTTCTATTTCCCTACAGAACTGATTGTCACGGCAAGATTTAATGTGTATTCCCAAGTCATGTGGTTGAACAAATATGGGTGAAATTCCCACTGACCATGCTTTTAGTGCATATCTGTTCACCCATGTGACTTAGTACATAACTGCACTTTATACAGATGTAGCAGTTTAAGAACAATTCATGTTAGACTTTTCTCTTGTTGATTGCATTAATGTCATGTCAGCAGCATACAAATTTTAATAGGTAAAATATGAGAGGAGAGGCTCCTGAAGAAGGTACCTGTTAGCAGGGGTGGAGAAGGTTGCTAAAACCATATCCATGCCATCAAGACTGACAACATCTGTAACTGAGTGTAGCATGTCAAAGTGGAATGGTGGGTCACCAGGAACTGAACATTCCAGTCGAGCCTTCAGGAAGGAAGTCCATTCTTTTTCAAGCACGGCCATAGTTCCACCCATGTCATTCTTGCAAACTCGGGCGACTCTGGATACGATCACCTGCCGTGAGTGAAGTGGCATTGGAAGGGGGGGGGACAAAGTAAGAGAAATATTTGCCTATCAAAAAGGCTTGAATTGAGTTCTCTCTTTTTTCTTCAGAAAAGGCAGAAATGACAGTGCAAGGTGCATAATTTGACCCTCAATGTCAAAAAAATCTGTAACAACCAACAAGGAGAAGTGTTGGAGATGCAACTCCTGAACAGCATCTACTCTTAGCACCAGGAATTGACCACTAGGCGCATTCGGGATAGAGATAGCCAGTAAGGGCATTCCCTCTGTGTCAAAGCTTTCTCTATTCTGATTCCCCATGGTCATATTGATAGCCTCAGGTTTCATTCTGTTTCACCTGAGAGGCAGACTCCCTTCTTCTCCCCCCCACTTCCTGTATGAAGCTAGCAACCAGGCATTTAGATCTTATCTATCTCCTTGATGGATTTCCTAAATAAACTACTTTATTTATTCATTTATTTGATTGATTGAGTTGATTGATTGATTGATTGATTGATTTGTATACCGCCTTTCCTAAATGGCTCAGGGCAGTTTACAATTAAAACAAACCACTAAAACAGTAAAGAGCTAAAACAAATTAAAAAACATAACAATTAACAATTTAAAACATTTTAAAACAACAATTAAACAAATACAATGATTAAAAACCCCAAAATCGGGTTTTGAATTTTAAAATAAACCAGATATTAAACCCCCCAAAATTTAGGAAGCTGAGAAAGCTTGGGTGAAAAGATGGGTTTTCAGGTGTTTTTTGAAAATTGCCAGAGATGCAGAGGATCATATCTCAGCAGGGAGCGCATTCCACAATCTTGGGGCAGTGACCAAGAAGGCCTGTCTCTCTGTAGCCACCAAACGGGTTGGCGGTAACTGGAGTCGGACCTCCTCAGATGACCTCAATGGGCGGTGGGGCTCATAATGAAGATGCTCTCTTAGATACTCAGGGCCTAAGCCATTTAGGGCTTTGTAAGTTATAACTAGCACTTTGTATGTTGTCCGGAAACCTATTGGCAGCCAGTGTAACTCCATCAGTAAAGAAGTAACATGGTCTCTCCGAGATGACCCAGAGACCAACCTGGCTGCCGTGTTCTGAACCAACTGAAGTTTCCGGACTACGTACAAAGGCAGCCCCATGTAGAGCGCATTACAAAAGTCAAGTCTGGAGGTTACCAACAGATGTACCACAGTTTTGAGGTCATTGATCTCGAGAAACGAGCACAGCTGGCGCATCAGCCGGAAATGATAGAAAGCACCCCTGGCCACCGCCAACATTAAATTCCTCCAAGGTTTCTTGGAATCTTACTGGATCCAATAACCTCTTCGGGCGGACCATTCTAATGGGCCCCTCGCCCCTGCAGAGGTGGGAAGTGGTTGTAAGTCCAACCTTAACCAGATGGTGGTCCGTCCATGACAATGGGGAAATCACAGGAGTCCCCACCCACGGAACACCACCCTGATCAGAGTAAAAGATCAAATCAAACATGTGACCTGCAATATGCGTCGGTCCAGAGACCACTTGGGATAGGCCCATAGTTGTCATGGCCGCTATGAACTCCTGAACTACCCTGGGCAGACTGGTCCCAAAGTGAACATTGATGTCCCCAGCACCAAGAGTCTGGGAGACTGCAACGCAAGTTTCGCGACCAAGTCCATGAGCTCAGTAAGGGATTCTGCTGGGCAGCGGGATGATCGGTACACCAACAGAAGTCCCAATATATCCCTGGTCCCCAAACTCAAGTACACACATTCAATATGGTCCGATACCCTGACAGGGACCCTGGTAAGGGAGATGTTATCCTTATAGACCACAGCCACCCCACCTCCATGTCCCCTCACCTGCTCCTCTACAGAATATCCTGGAGGGAGAAGCTGGGACCAAACTGGACCACTAGCCTCCCCCAACCAGGTCTCGGTAATACATACCAGGTCGGCCCCTTCATCCATGATCAAATAATGGATGAGTTCAGATTTATTCTGAACCGATTTGGCATTACAGAGGAGCAGGGAAAAGCTATGTGGGTTGTTGGAAGTGCTCCCCGAGGTCAAAGAGCTGGCAGGACAGCTGGAAGGGGAGACAGCTATTAAATTTCTGACTACTCTTCCTGTGGAACAGCCCGCTGACCTGCCAACATTACTTCTTCTATTCCCCACCACCGCTGGGATAGCTGCCCCATAGTCAACGAAGGCGCCCCCTGTCCCCCCCTCTTCAGATGAACCCAAACACATTACAGCTTCAACCCAAGTCTAAAACAGCTTAAAACTAATTAAACAGAAGCCCTCTAGCCCTCGTTCTCATTCTCCCCCAAAGGGGCGAACTCCTTTGGTGTCACCCCTTCGGTGGCAATCCCTTTGGTGGCAGGCCCACCGCCACAAGGAGCCTTCCTATAAAGCCCAAAATTGAGCAGGTGACCCGAGGAACAGCTGAGTCACTCAGGGGCTGGTCCCAATCCTGCCCACGCCTCCTGCAGATGTTAAGCTGAGGCTGAAGCCCCACAGGGGAAGCAAAGGCAGGCAGGCAACAGCAGAAGGAACCCCAGCACCCACCTGGTCTCTCACTCCAGGCAGCACTGGGTGGGAGGTAGATGGACTCTCTCTTTCCCTCTCTGCTGGGCTTCTAAAATTTATTTATTTACATTTATATCCCGCTCTTCCTCCAAGGAGCCCAGAGAGGTGTACTTGAGTTTCTCTTCACAACAACCCTCTGAAGTAGGTTAGGCTGAGAGAGAAGTGACTGGCCCAGAGTCACCCAGCTAGTATCGTGGCTGAATGGGGATTTGAACTCAGGTCTCCCCGGTCCTAGTCCAGCACTCTAACCACTACACCACGCTGGCTCTCCATGTCTCATGACAATATCCATTAGCAGTGCTCCCTTACCTGTGAACGTCTGCTGTATCTGGGGCAGATAAAGAAATCTCCCCCCCCCCCCGAGCTCTCTAACAAGAAGAAGTTTAGCTGTTGCACTGTGTGCTATGAAATATCACCCTGTTGTGGTATTTCATATGTTCATACGCGTATTAGCCGAAGTGTGTGTTCAGACATTTCATGTCTTTTCCCACAAGACATGAAATGAATAAGTTCTGGTCTAAGCATATGTGGACATGAAATATGACTACAGAACTTTGATGACATTTTGTGGGGTTTCTTTCACCCCTAGAATTATACGTTCATAGTTTTTCTCAGTTCACATGGATTCCAATAAGGGTTGTCAACACCTCAATATCTGTAATAATAAAAAGTTCACTTTTAAACAATATTATGAAGAGGTGGTGGATGAAACACCACAAGGCACTTAAATTCACCAAGATTGATCCTGACCTGGAATATAGAATTGGAGAACATTAAACACAAATTTTATCATTTTCCCCTTCTCAGATGGGCTATGATAATTGACCCCAATTTCAACTCAGGGTTAAAGTCGGACTTTGAACTCTGAATTAATTGAACTTGCCATATTTATTTTATTTTATTTATTGTTTGTTTTATATACTGCCTGTCATAAAACTTCTACACCTTAAGTGGCGCAGCGGGAAAATGCTTCACTAACAAGCAGAAGGTTGTCAGTTCGAATCCCTGATGCTACTATATTGGGCAGCAGTGATAAAGGAAGATGCTGAAAGGCATTCATCTCATACTGTGAGGGTGGAGGCAATGGCAAACCCCTCTTGTATTCCACCAAAGAAAACCACAGGGCTCTGTGGGTGCCAGGAGTCGAAATTGACTTGACGGCACACTTTACCTTATCATAAAACTTATCCCAAGGCAGTTTGCAAAAGTTAATACAATACAATTCCATAAAAAACACATTAAAAATTAAAATCATTTTAATATGCATTCTATGTTAATGGGAAGAGGGTAAAAGCCTTCACATCTTGTCGCCATCACATCATTGTTTTATATCAAGGTTATATTCCACACTGTAATCAGCCTTTGGCATGAGCTGCAAGGTCCTCTCAAAACAATAACCATCTCAATGTAATTTATGGCTCTAATTTCAAGAGCATTCATTCCTAATTTGCAACCTACAAGGAGAGTTTTTAACCCCCACCTTTCCCACATTCAGTTGCTCCACTGATACTTCTCGAAAGAAGAAGTAGATATAGTCACGAACTTCCACTGCATGGACAAAGTAAGGCTCTGCAAATAAAGCAAAATCTTCTAATAATGCACACATAACATGAAAAACAACAAATATGGGCAACATATATGAAGCAAAAGAAGCAACAAATATGAGCACAGCAAAATATAAATTTGGGGTGAATTCTAATTTCCATGTATGTGGTAAGAGCTTTTTTCCTTGCAAAAGGAAAAGATTGGGAAACAGTAGATCTCAATAGGATGCTAATCAGTCACACACAGTGGAAACAATGTTAACTACAAAATAGTGATGTTGATGTTTTGTTTATTGATTTATTTATTCATTCAACAACCATATTTATATACCATCCCAAACTCACATCTGTGTGTGTGGTTTACAATAAAATAAAACAAGAATTAAAACATTAAAATGTTAAACATTACAACAATTTTTAAAAATTGCTGCATTAGCATGTAATGCTGAATCGAGGGTCTAATGGACCAGTGGTTCTACTGCAACCCCCGTGTGCTTACCTGTCTGCATTTGGATGTAACCGCCAGGACCCTAAGTGAAGTCAGGGAGACAGCATAGAGGAGGGGGAACTGGCTGTGCAGGCGTGGGAATTGGCTGCGTGTGTTTCCTTCTGGAATGAAGGTCAGCCCTGGCAGCCAATCACAGCCAGAGCAAGGGAGGAATTTCCTCCCTCAGTTCCAGTTAGTGCAGTGTGCTGCATTCTGATGTAATGATCTGCAAAGGAAATCCCCTTCCCCCGAAGAGCTGGGGCTTGAATTTTTTAAAACCCAAGATGTCCAGGAGGGCATGAGGCAGAGCCAGGAGCAGAGTGGCAGGCAGAGGGAGGGTTGATGCTGGTCTTGGTGGGTGATGGCAAGAGGGGCCTACTCAAGTCATCTCCATTGCATGCAGGCACTCCTTTCAAGGCTGTGAGTGAGAAATGGACAGTGGCAGCGCTCTCTCTCTCTCTCTCTCTCTCTCTCTCTGTAATATTTCTTGGTGATTGCTGTGATGAGCTCCATGTCTGGCCTTGAGAGTAACTTCTGTTTGACTCACTGCTCTGCTCTGCAATCTGCATTGCAAGGTGTTGTACTCAGACAAAAGGTGGCTAAAGTTGCTTTAGTTGAGCTTATAGCTAAGTGTGCTGCTAAGGGTGCTGCTGTGGCAGGTTGCAATTCTAGGAAATAACACAATTGTCATAAACGTTTGCGAGATAAACTTGTACCAGTGGTCTTACTGCAACACAGGCACTGAGGCTGGCAGTGGATTCTGGGTCAGTATTATTATCATTATTATTATTATTATTTTACATTTTTGGACTGTGTTTAAAATATGTGTGTTTGGTGTTGGGAGGGACAAATTTCCTTTTACTGTGTGCTTCTAATCTGGACTGTTTTTTGAGGCAAGGTTGCAAAATACATTGCAAACTGCAATCTAATTGCTGGAGTTGATAATTTCTCCTTCTCCAGGCTCTCAAAGCCTTTCCAGGGCCTGGAACATGTGAAGCAAGAGGAGTGCCTTGGAGTTCTTTAGGCCACAGACTGCTTCCTACTTGCCCTCACACTACAGTTCCCAAGTAGCATTGCAAGAATACACATGTTTTTTAAAAAAGAAAGCTAATTTAGAACTCTTTGTGGGGCTTAATTGCAGGTGAGTGAGTAGGGGGAACTGTTGCCTCCAGGTTGGTTCAGGCTTGCAATGCAATTTTTACAGGCTTGATCCATATGTACACAGGCCTATTACTCACCTTTCAACCATCTTGAATCCTGTTTTATTGTTCGCAGGCGTGGTTTGTCTCCAAGGCTCCGGTAAATGACTGCATCTAGTCCCATGAAGTCTGACGTAGTGGCAGAATACAGATCTCCATCTTTGGGGTAGGAGTGGAAAGAAAGAGGAAAAGGAAAGCATACAATTGCATTCTTCTTGAGTCAATGAATGAAACTGGCAGAAATTATCCAAGAAAACTATTTGAACGAAGGAATGAAAATTTAATCAATCTCATAGAGATCACAGAATATGGTATTTCTCATATTCTCATAGTTGGGGAGTCTCTCAAATATGCAGGGACCACAACTTTGCTTTGTGGGCATTGGGGGTCCATTTCCCTTCCAGACTGAAAGGCATGATAGACAGGTATTAGAAGGATGTTGATTATGATTGATGATGATTCTTTTCTAAACTCAACTGCAAATAACCAAAAGGTTTTTGTTTTGCTTTGCTTAAAAGTTATTTAATTCCAAGCAATGTTGCATCATAACAAATAATTCTCTCTTGGATCACCTGCTGTACCACCTTCTGGGTGTGAGAATAACTTTACTATGGTAAACCAAACTTTAAATGAGTATATTTTCCTTTTTTTTTTTTTACTACCTGAGAACAATGCAATATTGCCATCCTTTTGATTATAAGGACACCTGCCATATCCTTTGATGGGTTCTCCTTCAAGTTCCAGACCGTTCATCTGAAAATAACAAGACGGAAACTCTTAAGAAACTTCACTGATTTTCCATAACCTGACCACTGATGACATTCGTTTTTGAGTAGCCAACAAAATTCTTTCTTTTGTGTCTTTCTACTTTTCAGTAGTTCTTGGTGTGTATTCAGAATATTGCAGAATCACCAACTCCCTAGGATGACCCAGAATATGGAGTTGCAGAATACTGAATACAAAGTGTTTGGAACTTTTTTGTTCTCAAATGGGGTACGATCCACTCCAGTTTCAAAAAAGGGTTAGAGACAGGCTGGAGACTTCCTTCTTGGCTGGAGACATGGAATATGCCCCCATCCCCTTCTGTTATCTATCTCATTATTAATGCATCTTATAGCTCTGGAAAAATATTTAACAGGGCTGAAAGTGCCATTTCTTTGTACAGCATTTATGGCCTGATGGTTTCAAACGATGCCCATTCAATTTTTAGAATGGTAGTACAAGAAGGTGTTAGAGTAATGTTTGCATATGTACAGTAATGCTGAAATAGCAGATACCTTTCACTATTTGGTATGTGGTCCCATCTATGACCTCTCAAGGAAGAAACTGCTTGGAGAGTGTTTTAATTCATATTAGGGGTGCTGACGATTCTGAGAGAAGTAAGGCTTTTCTTTCTGGTTGTAATACATTCAATACAATGAGAATGACCAGATTTCCTGCCCAAGTCTGGAATCTTAGGGGGGAGATCACACAGTTCCAGGGATCAGTTGTCAATTTCATTATCTATATTAGGGTTTTTGCCATCTATTATGTGCTTAGATCATGTTGTTTTAATGCTTTATTGATGTAAATTGTCAAAATGTTTTGGCTAATTTCATAACTGCTTCCCAAAGACAAAGAAATATAATGCTGATTTAACTAAGGCTTTGTTCAGAAGGAACTCTATTTTTCTCCTCTCCCTCCCTTTCCTTTCTGATTCCACCTCCCACAATTGCTACAGTATCCCCACTGGGACAAACAAAACACAAAGAGCCGGGTCTCACGATCCTTTTTCAGAGGGCATATCCTTTCTCACTAATTCAAAACGTACCTTTAAAAACCTGCAGTATGGATTTGCAGCATATGTCCCACATATAAGTAAAGTTTCGTCATTTTTTCTTAGAATAACCTTAATAAAATTATGGCACTCATTCTGCAGAGGGATGGGGAAGACAGGAAATAAAAATGTGATTTCAGCAAATGCATTTCAAATGTTCTTGTATATATTTCTACAAGGAGATTTCATTGCTAAAACTGTGAAACCGGCCACTGCAAACAATCTATTCTGGGCGTTCCTTCAGCATTTTAAAAAACAGAACTGTGATTTATTTCCATCAATGCTATGATACTCATAGTAACTAGCTGCTGTGAACTGAGGACATGATATTCATGTTGGTCTACTTTTTCATTAGAGTAAGTGCACTTTAATGGTACCCCTTTATTTAGGAATTGGGTCTTTAATTAAGAAAGGAAGCTTAAGAATAGGTCTCCAGTCCCTTATGCTGCTGTAAAACTCTAATAGGTATTAGGTTACTGAAAAAAAAATCTAGTGAAATAAAAAGGAGACCTATTCACATGTTATGTTCAAGATGTATAATATGTGTACAGTGCATGCACACACAGATCTGTAGACACAGACATTTATTCACACATTACGTTCATTGCACATAATAGTGCACAAAGTACACTTTCTGTTACCTGTTACCTGCATTTGAGGAGGCTTGTACCCAGGTTCACTTTTAAGACATGAATGCATAAAAACAGTCATTCACATAAAAACATGTACATATGTACAGACATCAGTAAGCATGTATAACATATTGGGCTAGACCAGCTGATACAGTAGGCAGCACTTTACAGGTATGGGGTGTATAGAAAGCACAGGCCTATTATGACGCCCTCCACAGACATCCCAACACTCTTCTAGTAGCGTGTCCCTTTACTGTATGTGAGGCTGTTATTTATTTATTTATTTATTGTTGCATTCATATACCGCCTTTCATTAAAAAGAATCACAAGGCGGTTTACAAAAATAAAAAAAAATAAAAAAAATAAAATGACAATAAAAGTATTAAGCTAAAAATATAAAAACAAACCAAATTTAAAATCTATAAAATAGAAGCATAAAAACGATACACAGATAAAAACACATAGAAGCCACAATAAAACAATTATGTAAAAGCCTGGATAAAAAGCCAAGATTTAACAAGCTTATTATTGAACAATATGGTACAGTGCCCACACACGTAGTCTCCCATTCAAATACAAATCAAGGCAGACCCTGCTTAGCAAAGAATTCGTGCTTGCTGCCACAAGTCCAGCCCCCCTCCCTATAGCTGGTGCATGCACCAACTGAGATCACTAAGTACAGTTTGGGATGCGGATTCTGTACCTTAGATAAGTGCAGTTAAACGACGTCTTCTGGATGAAGCACCTTCCCTCATCACAGGGTTGCAGTGGTGGGAGAAACGGCAGCAGTCAAAGTTCTCCCTTCCACAGTGCATGGCTTGAAGCCCATCGCCTCTCTTTGCTCCCCCACCCAGCTCCCTGTCCCCTGTCCCTGTTCAACTGAACATCCTCTAAACCAGGCCTGCTCAACTTAGGCCCCCCCAGCTGTTTTTGGACTACAACTCCCATAATTCCCAGCCACAGTGGCCAATAGCCAAGGGTTATGGGAGTTGTAGGCCAACATCTGCAGGAGGGCCGAAGTTGAGCAGCCCTGCTCTAAACACACAATGTACAGTACTGTAGTAAATGTACAGGACTTGTTTATACAAGTACTTGGAGTGCATGTTTAGCAGCCATTTGGATGAACAGCCTCATGCAGGGATGCACTGGGAGGGCATCAGCATCAGTGTCCCCTCTAAGACAGTGGTTCCCAAACTGGGAGCCTTCAGATATTGCTGAACTGCAACTCCCATCCACCCCAGCTACGTGGCTGGGGATGATGGGAGCTGTAGTTCAGCAACATCTGGAGGCTCCCAGTTTGGGAACCACTGCTCTAAGGTGAGCACACGTTCACTTGCTCACAGATTTTTTGATATCTGCTCAGTTAATTTTAGATCCTGCTCAGGTTGAATCAGGAAGGCCTGGAATGAATCAGGTTGAATCAGGAATGCATGTGCACACACACTGACTGCCTTGATACTGCCACACAGAACAAAATTCATTCTGCACACAGATGAAAATAATTAGAGAGAACACTGATCAGGATGTCTGTGGAGGGTGTTGCAATGGGCGCTCTCTGAACATCCCCTTCCTGTTCACGTGTGCTGCCAGCTGTATCAGCTGGACCAGCCCAATATGTTATGTGACACTACAAAAATGTATTCCTGATGTGATGGCATATAATGCATTAACACTCTGTAGTGTGTTACAAGTGCACACTTGTTTGAATTGATTTAATGCTGCAAACAAGGCAATTGTGATTGTATGTACAGTTGTTTTAAGGTTCCTTTTTGTTTTTCATCAGTGCACAATGTATTAATAATAATAATAATAATAATAATAATAATAATAATAATAATAATGATGATAATTCGATTTCTATACCGCCCTTCCAAAAATGGCTCAGGGCAGTTTACACAGAGAAACAACAAACAAATAAGATGGAACCCTGTCCCCAAAGAGCTCAAAATCTAAAAAGAAACATAAGATAGTTACCAGCAACAGTCATTAGAGGTACTGTGCTGGGGGTGGATAGTTGCCAGATTGGCTTTTTAAAAGCCAAATTTTGAGTTACGGCCCATTTGACCCACGAGTATACCCCTCAGGTCCTAGCAACTACTCTCCCACTGCTAAATAAAGAGAATCACCACGTTAAAAGGTGCCTTTTTGCCAAGTTACCATGGGTAACTAACTTGTATCAATGTACAATGTATCAATGGCTACTAATCTGAGGGCTCTAGGCCACCTCCAGCCTAAGTGGCAAGATGCCTCTAAATACCAGTTGCTGGGGAACATAGGAAGCTGCCATATACTGAATCAGAGACCACTAGGTCTATCTAGCTCAGTATTGTATTCACAGACTGGCAGCAGCTTCTCCAAGGCTGCAAGCAGGAATCTCTTTCAGCCCTATCTTGGAGAAGCCAGGGAGGGAACTTGGAACCTTCTCTCTTTCCAGAGCAGCTCCATCCCCTAAGGGGAATCTCTTACAGTGCTCACACTTTTAGTCTCTCACTCATATGGAACCAGGGCAGACCCTGCTTAGCTAAGGGGACAAGTCATGCTTGCTACCAAAAGACCAGCTCTCCTCTCCATGAGGGCATGCCCTCACCTCTTGCCTATGGGCTTCTAAGAGGCATCTGGTGGGCCACTGTGGGAAACATGAGGAAAGGAAGGCAAGAAAGGAGGTACCCAGGCCAGGGGAGAGCATAACATTGCCCCCATAGAGACCAGCTCTGGCCTGTGAGGACTGTTGGAGCAGCCCCACCCCCACCCGCCACCTTCCCAGGAGTACTGAAAGACCTGAGTGCCCTGAAAGGAAGGCAAGAAAGGAAGTGCCCAGGCCAGGGAGCTCTTGTCCTCAGCTCCTGGAAAGACCAACAGCCTGAGACGTTTTATTAATCTTCTCTAATTTGCTCCTTTTAATACTGTAAGCTGCTTTGGGTGCCTTTGTCAAGGCAGAAAGGTCTCTCTCTCTCTCTCTCTCTCTCTCTGGAACCTTTGCAGCAGAGCACTACAGTGCAGCACAGTTTTGCATATCCCCCTTTTTTTTTTCAGCACAGTGGTGGGATTTTTTTGTGCTAGGACAACTTTGTTCATAATGCAAGTGCTTCACTAGTCAGGATGTCAGGCCATATCTCAAAGAATATTCTCAGATAACAGATAACAATCAAGAAACTAGAGCTAAGCTGAAATGCCCCCCCCCCCAATACCCCATCCACACAGGCGCAAAGCTCAGGAGAGTGGGTTCCTGTTTGCCCCTCTCCCAGGCAACCCCTCATGTGTCCCAGCCACACCCATGTGTGTGATGTCACATACAGGGGGCGTGGCCAGCATCCAGAAGTGCCCGCATAGCCCTCTAGAGCTCCTTTCCCAGCCGGCTTCATTGTTGCCTGGGTGTTTTCTTCATTCTCTTTCACTCAGGGAGAGAATGAAGAAAACACCCAGCTGGCAACTAAGCCAGATGGAAATGAGGCCAGCTAGAATGCAGGTGTGTGTGTGGGGGGGGGGGGAGGGCAAGCCAGGCAGTTCCCAGGAGTTGGGTGGCTCATGTTCTTTGAACTCGTCCATCCAATTATAGCTCTGCCCCAGCACACACAAGTGGCAAAATAGGGGTTATGTGATTATTGAGGGGGATGGTAAAAGTCAGCCCCTCCACTTTTTTCAAAAAATCTCCACCTCTTTGCCTGTGGGAGGTCATTCCTGTTCTGACATCACTGGAGGATTTCCCAACATGTTTCCTGGGTGTACCTTAATCACATGATGGGGGTGTGTTCATCTGAACTGCTTTTCCACATTTGCACCAGGTACCAGCTATTCAGAGTGCATGCAGGGGGGCATCAAATGAACACTCCAAGCATGCAATGAAGGAATGCCTTGCCCCTACATCAGGATGTTCTCCAGTGATGTCAGAGTTCATTATGCTCTTTAGCATCTATAGGCCACTGGAGTTCCTTTTATAGGTCACCAGCAGGCGCCTCCTACATTTCCTCCCAAAGGGTCCCTTGGTCAATGATATGTCATAACCACCTTCCTGCTGCCACCTGCCAATAAGGCTGTCAAACTTTCTTCAAAATTTCTTCCTGAAATTGACTCCAGTTTCTCTCACCCACCATCCCTGCTTTGGATCCATTGAGATGTTTGGCTCATCCACAATCAAACTAGTATGGCAGTGCTGGAGAAATGAAAATGCCCTACCTGCTTTTTCCCCATCGTGACACATTTGTCTACATCATCCTGTCCAACTTCCCACGACAAGCTCTTAAGGATCAAGAAGGAAATCAGTTAGAGGCCAAGAGGTCATTGTGCTTGATTTTCAAATGTAAAAAGATGAGCTGCTGAATATAAACTTGTTAAAAACATTCTGCCCTATTTGCCATGGTTAACTGAGCATGATAATGGAAGCACTCTGTTATTTATTAGACTGTTGTCTATTAAGAGATAAGTCTATTAACAGAGATAAGTCTGTTCTACAGCTGACATAAAGCACACTTGGTAAGAGGTGTCAATTAAATGCACACCTGTGAATTCTTTCCTCATCTGTTTGGTGAAGGAATGTTCATAATGGATTGTGAAGTGAAATCGCTGTTAAGTACATAAAATATACTCCTCCAGTTTCCCTCAGTGTGATTAACATGCACTATCCTCCTTGATCATGGTAAATTTAGGGGCGATATTGGAAAAGTGTGTGGAAGAAAAGGCATTATAAAACAAATAATTATGGTGAAGTCCAATTGAAATTAAGGGGACTTCAGTTAATCTTAACTAACTGAATTCCTATCAATGCCAATGGAGCTACTATTTTTGTTTGGATATAACCCCGTCTTTTCCCTTTAGCTATCCACTAGTTTTCTACTGTCATTGGCTTGAGATTGATAAAACACGACTTACATGACTAAAATAAATATTGTTTGTATATTCTGTGTCCAAACCAACAGAATAAACATAGTCTCTGTGAATGAAGGAAGAAATGAATGGTGAAAGTTCATATTTTGATTAATGAACTTAAGTAATCAAAATTAATGGTGAAAGTTCATATATTGTAGGAAGAGGTCCTTGGAGAAAGTGCTGCCAGTTTGTGTAGACAATCCTGAACTAGATGGACCAAGGGTCTGACTTGGTAGAAGGCAGCATCCTATGTTCCTTGTGGTCAGGGAAATCATTGTCCATGGTGTGGGAAGCAGGAACAAATATAACAACCAATAAAATTAGGAGGCGGGCCTTCTCCTTTCTTTGCTTTAGAAAAGAAAGCGGAACAAACCTGCAAGTTATAAACTCAACATGCACAGTTGTCTCAATTATATATTTTGTAGATTAATAAGTGCTGTGGGGACTGGCAAAGAGAACTTAACCAATCCACTCTCCTCATGACTAATGAGACACAGGTTGCCTATCTTCTAAGGAAACACACTGGCTGACAGCCTGACTCAATTTACTAGAGGACATCTTCTTGAAATGTAGTAGTCCTTTAGAGGAAGTCCTGAATAGTATTATTCAGTAACTTTGGGCTGATTCAGATGAGTAACAGCCAAGCACATGCTACTTGGACAGGGCCGTGTCAGAAGCGTGTCTGGTCTGACATCACTGGAAGATGTCCCAACCTGCTATCAGGGTGTACCTTAATCACATGATGGAGGTGTTCATCTGAAATGCCCTTCCATGTATGCCCCAGATACCAGCTATTCTGAGTGCATGTAGGGGGGCTATTCAGATGAACACACCAAGCATGCAACTAAGGAATACTAAGGAATACCTTGACACCACATCAGGATGTCCTCCAGTGATGTCAGAATTGATGCGCTCACAGCGTGACTCCATCTTGATTGCTTGTGCTGGATGTGTTTGGTCTGAACCAATGATTAGTCAGGATGCCAGCCACTCCTCCATGCACACCCTGGTGCAAGTGCAGAACTTCTTCTTCCCCTAGGAGATAATGAGATCATTCACACAATGAAAAACTGTGTTCTATTGGGGTCTGGGTGCTGTGTGTGCTCCCAGTTTTCAGTTGTGTGGCTGGAGAAAAACCTGAGTAGCTTTTCCTCCTACCATGCTTCCACACAATCACTTCTACCCAGGTTTTCCTCTTACCTTGCTGCCACACAACTGAAAATTGGGAGCACACACAGCACCCAGACCCAGATAGAACACAGTTTTTCATTGTGTGAATGACCTCAATGACTTCCTGTAAGACCGCAATCATGACCTTAGGAAAGCTCTTTGTAGAATGGTTCCTTACTGTGGCCCATACAGGTACAGCCCAATATGTGGGAGTGTGAAGAGACCACAAAGAAGAATGCTTATCTAGAATTAGACTCCGTAATTAAATTAAATTGAATTAAATTAAATCAAATCATGACAAATATTTTGAAATAAATGAAGTGTACACACTTTTGTTTCTCTTTCACTCTCTGATCTACTATAAATTATGCTTAGTGGTGCATCAGTATTAGTGTTCTATTCTTGAACATGTTAGGCCTCATCCCAATGTGCCCCCGACCCAATTTATTTTGTCATGATGGGGGAGAGCTCTTTAGACATTTCAGTCATGCAGTGTGAAAGTCTGTGAATGTTTTGGGAGATTTTTGTAGGCGCTTGAAATGTGGTCAGCAGCATGGATGTCCCCTCAGCATGTCCCCTCAGTGGCCGTTTGTGGAGGGAGCAACATGCACAGCCTAGAAGCAGCCGTTGCTGACATGGCCTGGATAGCCTGCTGTGGAGGTGGCCCTCCAAAGCACCTTGTCCCAGTGGGGAAAATTGCGGAGACTACTTTTCCCTTTGGCACCAGAATAATACTGTAGTGCCCTGATCTCCTCATGCAGCAGGAAGAAACAAGGAGAGAAGCGGAGCATCACAATAGAAGGGGTTTTGGGGGTGGGTGGGTTATAAGGACAGGAAGGGCTAAAGGAGTGAAATAGGGAGAAATGCTGAGGGAAAAATCGATGGAAATAACAGATATCTAAAGTACAAAGAGAAGAGAGAGAGAGAAACGCTGCCTGGAGCTTTTGAAGACAGCTTACTGCTGGTTGGTAGCAATAGGTGTCTCTTTTAAAACCTTTTTGTTGTTGCTGCACCTTTGTAGGCAGCGACATCATGGAGACAGTGCTGTAGCTCAGTGGTAGAGCACATGCTTTACATACAGAAGGTCCCAGGTTCAATCCTCGGCATCTCTATGTAGAGCTGGGAAAGAGCCTTGTCTGAAATGCCAGAGTTGTGAAGCTGTGTGTAGACAATATGGAGTTATATGGACCAAAGGCCTGACTCAGTAGAAGGCAGATTCCTGTGTTCCTATGCTTCAGAAATAGACTGGGTCTCCACAGTTAGGGAGCACAGTTCAGATACTATTCAAAAGGGGAGGGGGGAAAGAGTCTTTCTCTGGGACTTTCTCCTCTGTTATTATTAGCCCAGGGGTGTAGCAATGTTGCCAGTGCCTTGGGGACAAGCCTCCAAGGCCACTCATCGCAGTACTGCACACTGGCTACACCCCTTCCCCTGCATCATCATCATCACACTTCTTTTTTATTCCTTGTGAGTGACGGGGCACACCTGGCTTGGTGGTGGGAGGAGGGAGGGAAGCAAAGTGGAGGGGAAAGTGTTATAGAGCAGGGATGAGGATTGGCCTTGAGGAAGCAAGAAGGCACTGGCAGCCTTGTGCCCCAGGGACATACGTCCCCGACCACTTGATTGTCCCTGCACATATGCCAGGGGGCACGTACCATGAATGGTGGTCTTACTGATCAATGCTAGGCATCTAATCTTTATACTAGATGGGAATGAGAGGCAATCAACATATTACCAGGCCCGCATGCTAGCTGTTCCCCTGTGGAGATTGTTTTCCCTGTTGCGGAACTTGTGACATGAAGACTCCCAATGATACCGAGTTTCCATGCCACCAGTGTGCAACACTGAGAACATCTGCTGATGATATGGAACTCTCTCTTTTTCCATGCAAGAAGTGGTTGTACATCTTGCCCCTTGGGATGGAAATAGAAAGGGGAAAAGGGCTACAACATTTCGTGAATACACCAGCCCTTAGAAGGGCTTCCAAATAGATGGTATGAAACTGATGTAGGCAGGGAGTTATTTGTGAATCACTAGAACTGGTATCAGTTCACACCATTCTGGAAAACCTTGTGTCCCTCTACCCCACCCATGTGACAGTCTTGCTTAGAAGAATGAAAGACACCTAGAGGAAGTGGAAATGCTAGATGAGGACAACTCAGAAAGGTCCATGCTGTTAAGAAGTGGAAGATGAGAGTATGGGACAGACAACTGACTTAGCACCAATGTAGAGGGTCCGGTCAATGATCTTGAGCAGCTGGATGTCCAGCCTGTCCATTGTTGCAGGGCTCTCTCCTGCCTCATTTTTACCCAAGAACACTGGAAACGTTTCTGTATCTGTGAAAAGAGGAGAGAAGATTGAGAGAAAGAAAAGAAGCAGAGCCTCTCAATGAAAGCATGCTTTATATAGTATAGACAAGGGGTGCAGAACTTTGGCCCTCTAACTACTTTTGTATTACAACTCCCATTATCCCAAGCTACAATGACCAGTTGTCAGGTGTGATGGGCATTGTAGTCCAACATCTGCAGAAAATTCAAAGCAGCACAGCCCTGGTACAGAGAGTCTCTATCAGCAGTTGTCAGATCTGTAGCTTCTGCCCTAGTTTCCTCTCCCAGCACATAGGGTAAAAACATCAAAGCAATATCCCAGTGGATTCATAGCTCATTAAGATCTTCTCAGTGTCTGTTTATCATAAGGTAGAATGCTTTGTAGTACAGAACATATCTTCCCCCCTCCTCTTGAGAAGATAATAATGCTAGGAGTGTGCAGAAAACTGGTTCAGCTTTCCCAAATCAGTTTCTCCCAGTTTGGTTAGAATCCAAACCAGATTTGTACCAGACCAGACAGATTCTATTTTGTCCCTCTCTGAGCCGGACCCTGGTTGTGTTCAAATTCAGGTCAGCTCAAAACCCTACTGGCAAAACGTAATCCAGTGAGGATTCCCCTTTAATGGTAAAGGAGTGGGGAGGGGAGTAAATAGAAGTACTCTCAGATTGTGCTGGCGGTGCTGGCAGCACTGGGAGCAGCGACCATAAGGGGTGTTGTGGCAGCTCCCTCGACCCCCAGTGGCCTCTTGCCTCCGCCAATGGCCCTGGTTCGGGCCATTTTGGGCCTCTGCACAGATGTGGAGATTTTTTTTTAACCTCCGTGCATGTGCACAGGCCATTTGTGGGACTATTTGTGTGATCACGGAGGTAAAAAAATTGCTTCCACACCTGTGCATAGGCCCCAAATGGCCCAAACCAGGCCTGAATCAGGCTATCACTGGCCCAGGAGACTCGGGAGGAGGCTAGCAGGTGTCGGGGAGCATCTACTGCTCCCCCATGGCTGCCGCAGCTGCCACCAGTGCTGCCAGCATGATTTGTGAAGGATTCCTCCAATCTATTTACTCCCCTCTATGGTTAGGGGAGCCCCCCCCCTCATTCCTTTACTTATAAAAGGGAATCCTCACTGGATTCCTTTCTGCCGGTAGGACTTCAAGCTGGTCCAAACTGGTCAGTTCAGTTTGGTTTGAACTAGAAACAAACCAGGCCTGGTTTGGCTGGATGCTGAGCTTTTGAGCTGAGCCAGCTCAGTTATCCTTAAGTACTGCTAAAAGCTCTAGGGCACTCACTTAGTATTTACACTTAGCTTTTGAGTTCTAAATAGCAGGGTTCTGCTTTATGGAAGCCAATCTGTAATTACAAAATTGTCTTAATGGAAGCCAATATTTCTTGTATGGCCATGTTGTCTAGTGTTCAACACAAAGGTTCAAAACTGGCACACCTCTGGGTTCCTTGAATGATTAGGATAACATTGTACCAGTAACTGAACAATTTCAGCTCCCAAAAGACTGGCCCCTCTAACACTGATAGATAGTTTTTGGTCATCATGGAAATGATCCTTGATAGAAAAGCTCTTAACCTATGGGCTTTGGGGCTATGAAGGCAACTTGGGAAGGCAGGCCGCCTTTCCCCAGAGATGTCAAAAGGGGACCCCTATCAGGGAGACACAGGGATCTTCCTTTTCATCCAACACCAACCATCCTTTTCTGCAATATTTGGCAGCCATGCCCCAGAGATCGACAAGAGGGCTTCCCAGTACACCCCCAACACCTGCCTGCACCCAGTAGCATTCCAAGCATCCAAAAATAAGCATCCACCATGACGGGTTTCTCCCCTAGCCCCCTCCATGTGGAGGTGTCGCCTCAGCAATCCTGCCTATCCAAGATTTAGCTCAAACGTCAATGTGTGGCTGTTGTTTTCCAGCAAGGACATTGTTGTGAGTACAGTGATGAAGGAGTTAAAATGTTGTCACCCTGACAAACCTGGCTGGCAAGGCCAGAAAGGCCTGATTGTGCTTGACAACCCTCCCCCTTGGAGATCGTGGCTAATGACAGCTATCTTGATGACATGCTGATGCAGTCTGGGGATGCAAGCGGCATCCGGCTCACTGGAATTCAGCCTTGGTGGGCAAGGAAGAGGGAGGGGGTGCACTTCATGGTTTCAATAATCAACTGCATGTTCATCAAACACTGGTTTCATGTTACTTGAGAATGCAGCCATAATTTCTCAGGCATTTGAAAAAAGAGTGACAATTTAAAAAATCAGTAAAGGTAAGAGAGATTAACCAGGGAACAACTAATGGATCCTCTTGAATTCATAGAACATGGCAGAAATGATTTTCATTGGGTTTTTTTTTTTTTTGAGAGTTTTTCTTTTTCTTTTTGGCAGTTTAGGAATAAGTTAAAATGGGACTAAAAGAAATATTGGTGCTATTCTCACGAGAAGCAAAAATTGGGCTAGGAGAGCCGATTTTTGCTGCTCGCAGGCGAGCCCGGTGGCTTACAAGCGGCCAGCCCGCTTTTGTGGCCCTCCCCTAAGCTTGGGTTTGTGGAGCGAGAACTCCGCAAATCTGGGCTTCCCGATCATGAGTAGCCATGCCGCGTCTCCGCGCCACAGCTACTCACAAGTAGACCCCGAAGGGGAGGCGAAAAGCTGCCTCCTGGCTCCGGGGGTCTCTCCAGTATGCCCTATGCGCTCGCACAAGGCATACTGGAGCTTCCGGGGGCCGCGTGGCCCCCATACTCCTCAGCCCCCGCCAGCTCCATCATGGAGCCGGCAATTGTGTGGGCGGCCGATCTGGCCACCCAGAGCTCCCACCCTGCTTGTGTGCGGGGACAGCAGGCTTATTGTTTTGTTTTTCTTGGGGGAAATCACTGTTTTTGGTCTTTAATAGTCTCCCTGCTAACATGGCAAGGAGGCACCTTTTTAACGTGGTGATTCTCTTTATTTAGCAGGGGGAGAGCAACTGGCTCTTTCTTTTAGAGAGCCCATTGTTTCTTTTTAGAGAGCCCATTGGGGACAGGGAGCCATCTTATTTATTTATTATTTTGAAATGTAAACCGCTTTAGACACTTTTGTTACAAAGCGGTATATAAATATGTGTTGTTGTTAATAGGGCAGAAGCTGCCTACCCTAATTTGGGAGCCAAGCACATCCCAGCTGGGTAGGATGATTTCCCCACCATCACTAACTCACTCAAAAGCTGGGGACAGAATCTGGGTAGGGCATGTTTGTCCTACCCAGTTAAGGCTTCACTGTTGATCAAGCCCCTTGCCTCAAACCTTGTTTTTATCCAATATATTATCGGAACTCAAGATTGCGTCCAGCTCCCGGTGAGAGGCTTCTCCTACACTAATGCTGATCGTGTGAATTGCCCTTATAGCTTGCAATTTTCACTCTCACTGACCAATATGCTGTGATTTGGAGCTTCTGAGCAGAAAGAGTGCCTAATGTATTCCCCTGCTTTTCACACCTACCTGTAACAGGAACAATATTGATGGGCTCAGGATCTTCAGGGAAAAACGCCCCAGTAAAGTGTAGCAATATGAGACTTGAGCAATGTTGCAGGAAAGCTTCTGATCTCATGGTCATTCAGCTGAAGACTTTAGATCTCCACTTCACCTTGTGAAAGGCAAGCAAAGATGTAAGACCTTTCAAAGTTCCTATTTTAGCTATTATAAATAAAAATATGACAAATATTTATATACTGCTTTTCTACAAAATGTCTCAAAGAGGTTTACAGAGATATAAATAAATAAAATGGATCCCTGTCCCCAAAGGTCTCACAATCTAAAAAAGAAACATAAGAGAAGACACCAGCAACAGCCACTGGAGGGATACTGTGCTGGGGATGGATAGGACCAGTTGCTCTCCCCCTGCTAAGCGTAAAAAGAATCACCACTTTTAAAAAGTGCCTCTTTTCTCAGTTAGCAGTTAGTTATGAACAAAAACAAAAGACAAAGGGTATTCTCCTGCCCTTCTGGTTTCAATAAAAAATAAGAAATAGGGTCATTTTAAAGAAGACAACCACTCCAACAAGTCCCAGTGGGTTCTAACCCATACTTATAGCATGATCAATGGAACTGAGGGTAAGGATATCAGATTCCCAAACTGTTTCCAGTTGAACAGCTCCCACCCTCATTCTGCCTTTAACTCTCAGTTCACTCTGTTAGGCCCAGTATGCCACTCTGTATGCCTGGGCATGTTCCATTGTTCCAGATCCAGGTCGGCCACAGCATGTACACCGCTCTGAGCTCTTCGGAGGAAAAGAGGATTATAAATGTAAAAAAACAAATAAAATAATGCCCTCTTCAGTCATTCAAAAAGAAGAGATGCTGTACTCACGCACACTGTCCTACTAACATAAGCATACGCTCAAAAAGCCCGACCTCCCTGAGTTATCCATGCTTATGATGTTTGTCTGAAGAAGCAAACAATGCAAGCAACGAGGTTGTTCCAGCGCTCAGAAGGCTGGGGCATGCTCTCAGGATGCTGTGTGCAAGTTCAGCATCCCTTTTCAAAAAGCATCCTGAGAACAAAAGTGACTTGCTAATATGCAATCCATCTTAGGGCAGCTTCATTTGCAATGCAGACTATTTACTGATTATGCGGGCTTCACTCTTACTTGACGTGAAACGTATTATTTTATGTACAAATTAATTTACTAATGTTATTTACTAATTATGCTGGCTTCCCTCTTATTTAAAGTGAAACTTTTTTTTAAGGTTTTAAGCATTCAAAAGAGCAGCTGTCATACCCCACCATCTTCCAGTCAAGTCCAGTCCAAATGTGGGTGAGACTTTCTCTCTGGAGCCAATGCCTATCATCAGTGATGACGAAAGGGAGGCTATAGACACCGAGACATCCTTCTGCTACCCCCAAGGCTGTACACTCACAAAGGCTGTAAATGCAGGCAACCTGCTACACCCTGATTGGCTCCACCTTCTAGCTAGTGGTCATCAGTACCCTGCTTAAGAGGGCCCCATCCCCCTCTGAAATCACCCCTGGAGCCCCAGAAGAGACAGTGGAGATGAATCCACACAGATACCCCAAACCAGGAGGCATTTTGTCCAGCAGGGCACATCCCTGAGCCCTACTGATGAGGAGGACTCTAGAACCAGTGTGGACAGGGCTGTGTAAATATTTCAGGAAGAGCTGGGCCGCATAAAGAACAGGGTCCCATAAATATTTCAGGAAGAGCTGGACTGCAGCCAAATATAAAAGCACTATACTGGGGCCTAGCAGTTGCTGATGAAACACCTCATCTTGGTCATTTCTCAGTTCTAGATACCTCCTAGTCCTAAGCTAGATAGCTCCTTTATTCTTGTGGAATTTTACTCCTAGGTCTTGCCAATAAGGGGGAAAGAAGGGAGCTGCATGTAAATCAATGGAATACAAGACCTTTGCATACAACCGAATGCTCAATTTGGGCTGTAAGGGGCATAGAGGGGGGCATTGAACTAAATTGGCCTTGGCTCCAACCCAAGGGGTGTCTTGTATGGGAGACATGGGGCTGGAAATCCAAACCTGCTTGAGTCATACTTCTAAAACGAACGCAGGTTACAACGGAGAAAGTAACTGTCACGGATCTCACCATGCTGGTACGGGTCAAGGCAACCAGACCCATGATATTTAAATTTATCCACTGCCACCAAGTAGACTTTTAGACTTTGAAAGCCTAAAGACTTTGCCACCAAGTAGACTTTTAGTCTACTGAAAATAGCCTTCCAACTTCTGTTATATTAAAAAATAAGTAGTGTGGTAAAGGTTTAAGGCATGGGATGGAAAGAACAGACAGAAGCTATGAATTTTTGAATGCAACCAAGAACTTTTACTTTGAAAAAGGTTCAATTTAAAACAACAGTTCCTTTGCAAAAAATTAGTACCAAAAGCAACCAAAATGAGCACAAGGAAGAAATAAAATGTTATCAAAATGCATCCAAACTGAACTGTCCAACACTGGGCCCTAACTTCAAAGTCTTTACCCAGAGTCTTTTGCAATCACCTCAGCTTTGCTAGAAAACTTGGCTTGTCCCTTGTTTAGCCTGAGGTCTTGCACTTACTTCACAGTTCTGGGGTTTCAGTCCCAGACTGCTGGTGAGTGATTCAGCTCTCCAGAGAGTTTGACTCTCTCCTAGTGAATGTTCGGCCCCTATTCTCTGCAATACTTTTCCATTCTTTCTCACTCCAGCTCTGCAATTCTTTCCAGCTCTGGTGTCCACTTGATCTTCACTCTCACTCCTGACTCTGACTTGTCCCGCACTGCACTCTTCGTTTGGAATCCTCAGTTCTCCAACCTGCTGCACTAAAACCAGAGGCGTATCTAGGGAAAATAGTGCCCAGGGCAAGCACTGAAATTGCGCCCCCTGTCTAAACATCTGACACCCATCTTTCAGATAACTTTACCATAATATCAGCTCAAAAATACAAGTCAAGTTTGTTAATCATTTAATATTTCGAGAACTATTTAGCAGTGGACGTAGCCAGACCAAAAAATCCTGGAAAACTACAAATTTCAGTATGCTGGGGCTCATGAAATACCCAAATACTATGTGGAGGTGTACTTGGAAAACTAAACAGAAGTGCCTGTCTAATTCTATACTATGCATTGTAGCATCACTATTACATACGTTTTAAAAATAAATGGAGAATTTGACTTTTCCCAGATACTCTGAAGGATATGCAGAGTAAACAGTGTCACTGCTTGGAATATATTCAAGTATTTCAGAAAGACAGTTAAAATGAGAGAAAGAGAGCAATAAACTCCCAGTGGGCCTTAATACTAAGGATTTCACACTGATTCAAAGACAAACTCACCATTAATAGCTATATTATTAAGAAATCACATAAAACTCACTTATCACAAGAAGCAAAGTAAGAGCAAATGAATACAATACTAGCTCATAAGCTTCAGCTCAGTATTCACAAGCCCTGATTCTCTGTACATAGTGCCAAACTGAATATGTGTACAGTGACATATTATATTAAAGTAAATTTTTTTTAACCTGTAGCCCTTTTGGGGGGATTTCTAAAGGCCGTGGGGGGGTTCTCCCTCCCCCTGGCCTCTAGGGCCTCACAGGGACCATTTGAGCATGTGCAGTGGCCATTTTTTAAAATAATGTTTTTTTAAAAAATGGCCGCTGAAAACAAAATGGTTGCCATGCATGCTCAAATGGCCTCTGTGAGGCCTGGCATGGCCAGGGGCCTCACAGAGGCCATTTGAGCATGCACGGTGGCCATTTTGTTTTTGGCACCCATTTTTTTAAATTTTTAATTTTTAAAAATTGGCGCCCCCCTTCAAGTGGCGCCCGGGGCACATGCCCTGCCTGCCCCACCATAGATACACCCCTGACAAAAACTCTGCCGAAGGCAGCCTGCTTATATACTCTTTTCCCTCCAATTTTTTTTCAAACAAACCAATCAACACATCTTAAGATCCCTCCATTTTTAAAAACACACCCAACCAAATCAAACCCTCTCTTCCCTCCAAAATAAAAACAGTACAATTCTTCTCCCTCCAAAACCAAACTGTAGAATAGGAGCTGTAAACATTTGACCCCTGCATAGCTTTTTAACATAGGGACAAAGCCAAGCCATGCCAATACAGAAGTCTTATATACAAAAAGAGGAGGTTCCGGCCGCATTCCTTCACAGTCAAAGCATAAACATTGCCAACGCATTTTATGATTGGAAGGTTTCTTGGACCTCTTCTAGTCTAACCCCCTGCTCAGAGCAGGAGACTGCTACAGCATCCCTGACAGATGGCCATCCAGCCTCTGTCTGAAAAACTCCAGGGAAGGAGAGCCCAACACTGCACAAAGCTGGCTCTTAGAGTTAGGAAATTCTTCCTAATGTCTAGCCTTACTTGTAATTTCAATCCATTGGTTCTAATCAAGGGTATCTCCAAGGCAGTGGCAGAGGTGGCAAGCCACCCCCCCCCTCCTAAAAGTAGCATTCCCCCCATACCACTCCCTCATTTCTGTTTCCAAAATCTAATATGTGGGATACGGCTCACCTACCCATAAATTCACTTTGCCCTTTCTGTGCCCCGCCACAATGTCCCCCTCCCCTGGTTCTGCCACTGGTTCTAATCCTGCCCTCCAAAGCAACCTCACTTTTTATGTGACAATATAGTGACAACAGAGATTATATTCAGCTATTTGGAGATGGCAACCATGTCTTCCCCTTAAGCTTCTCTTCATTAGGCTAAGCATATCCAGGCCTTTTACCAGTTTCTCATAAGACTTGGGTTTCAGATCCCTCACTATCTTAGTTGCCGTCCTGTGAACCTGTTCCAGTTAATCCATGTCCTTAAAAGGCAGTGACAAGAACTGGCCACAAGATTCCACGTGAGATCTGACCAGCACAGAATAGAACCGAACAATTACTTCTCATGATATGGACACTATGCTTCCGCCAATGCAGCTTAATTATTGCTTTTAACTTTACAAGAGATTATGCTGTTTTTAAAAAATCATTATTGCCTGAAGAATGGAGTAAATGGATGGCACTTTTTAAGCTAACATGATGTTTGACTCCTAAAAACCTTACCAAGAAAGACGTGAATCACCTGGAATTTTGGCATAAAGTTGTTGAATAGGACACACATGGACACACTACACACTGATGGACTTCCAATCATATTTACTCAATTAATTTGCTAATAGTAGTTACACAATACAATACCGATTATAGTTGGTCAAGTCTTCTAGATGGTGAATCACCTTTGCCAGGACCGTTGTCCCCACTCTCAGGTGGCACAGGTCAGGAATGTGTGCATTGAATCTTTTCTCTTTTCAGGTTACGATGCCCTAAAACTGTTCCTTTAATATTTATACCCCTTGATTAATCATTCCCCTACCAAAAGCTCTAACCAACCATAACCAAGAAAAATGAAATGTTTTGCCATGTTCTGGAAATGTTGTAGGTGGGTGGTTCATGGTGCATGCTGGCCTCCTTATCAAAAGGCTATGTTCCAGATACAAAATATTCAAGGTACATCATTTGCCTCATGGTTGTCTTAGGACAAAAAGGAGTTACAGTTCAACAGTAGCCCAAGGTGGGCTACTCACTTTACTGTGAGTTTTGACAAACCTGATTTGAAAATTGAAATGAGAAGGCATTAGAAAGTAAATACTGGACCGGGTCTCATGATCCGTGAGACCCAGTTTGGGGCGCTGAGCGGGGAGGAAGCCCTGGGTGGCCGATCGGCTGCCCACACAATTGCCAGCTCTGAGATAGAGCTGCAGGGGGCTGGGGAGCTCGGGGGCCGTACGGGGTCTCTCCATACTGGGGAGACCTCTGGAGCTGGGAGGCGGCTTTTTGCCTCCTGGTCAGGGGGTCTACTCATGAGTAGCCATGGCGCAGAGCTAGGCTAGGCTCTCCTAGCCCTATTTTTGTTAATCGTGTGAATAGCCCCCTATATGATATCCCTCCTCCATCAGCTTTATGACAAAGTATGAATTGGAAGACAATATAGCAGGATTGTTCTCACAACCATCTATTTCAGGCTAGGAGGCAGTAAACCCAGCTATTCAGGTTCGTGAGGAGCCAAGGGAATCCCTCCAACCCAGCTTTTCCAAACCTGGGTAACCCAGAGTCTCTACCCTGCTCTTAACCCATGTAGGAGGAAAAGAACCCTTACCTACCTTTTCTCCTTTGTTGTGTGGGCACATGTAGCCTTTTCACTTAGCAAAACACTGTGCTGCCCACTCGCCCCACATGGCTATCACCGAGGTGGTTCTCATGACCACCAAAAAGCGGGCTAAGGGAGCCCAGCCCACTTTTTGGCGGTTGTGTGCTGCCACGGGAGCCGAGTGGCTCCCGGCAGCAAACCGCCTAACTACCCCTCCCCTTAACTAACCGGGGCTAACAGATCATGTTCTGCTACAGCGCAGTTCCATGCCATGGCAACTTACGAGGAGGCCCCTGACCGGGAGGCTAAAAAGCAGCTTCCTGGTTTGGGGGTCCCTCCAGCATGCTCTGCGCCCTCGCACAGAGCATGCTGGGCTCCCAAGCCCCCACTGGCTCCGTAACGGAGCCGGCAGTCATGTGGGCGGCCACTCCAGCTGCCCAGGGCAGAATGCAGGATCGTCTGTGGGGAGAGTGGGCTAAGCCCGCTCTCCCTGCTCAACCCCATCTGGCGGTTCCCGCTGATTGTGGGAACCACCTCATAGAGTTCTTTGTCCAGAGAGTTTGGGAGGAAGCAGCTGCTGTCACCGCAAGGTTTTTCTAGGATTCTGGTGGTGCAGTGCATGCTGGGAAGGTAGGGATGTGTTTGGAGGACCATCCACAGCCATGTGGGGCTTGCAGCTCAATTTCAATGAAGTTTGCCACCAGGGCCTCAGTCATATAGTAGCTGGGTTTGCAACCCAAAACAAAGGTCCTGGTTGTCTTTGAGTCATGAGGTAGGAGTGATCTTGCCCTTCTACAAGGTTGGGTTATCTATAACTTGCCATCTTGACTTTTGTCAGATGCTCATGTTCCCCTTCTTAGTTCACATGACTTAGTTCCTGTGTTAGCCAGGCTGAATATCTGGAAGTGCTGAACTTGGGTTTACACTGAGAGCCACTATAGTGCCATGACTAGGACTAAACTCATGTTGACATCAGCAGTCAACATAAAAACACACTAGGCGACCATGTGGTGATCATGATCTAACTACCCTTAGTCTAATCCACCTAACAGGGCTACTGGACCATGTGTTCACTGAGGCTATCTTTAGCCTGAACAGACACAGAGATGGGCACCTATAGTGCCAGTCTCCTTGGGGAGTCCCCCAATGCATCACATGTGTCGTGTGGTGCACTGTGGGATCTGCAGAGGTCAGGACACATCGTCCTGGCCTCTTGAGCTCCAGGTTGCAGGCTCACAAGTCTTCTGGGAGCATGGCCCAGCAACTGTCTGGGGGGAAAGTGAGTACAACCAGCCTCCCCCCACACCCACACACTCGCCCACCACCCCGCCTGCCCAGTCATGACCTCTAGGTAACCATGGGCTGGCAATGCTCTGTTAGCCCAATCCACCTCACAGGGTTGTTATGAAGGTAGAATATATGCAGCTTTGAGTTCCTTAAAAGCAGGGTAGGATAAAGAAAAGTGATCACTAGGGCTGATATCTTGTGCACACTTGCACAGAGTCAATGGGCCCTTCTTCTTAGTTCACATGAATAGGTGAGGGGGAAAGTATCGGGCTTCCTTTTGGGGCAGATGGGAAGAAACCGGGGAAGGGGAGAGGAAGAAAAAGGTGGTTGCATTGTCTGAAAGGCTGTGTGATTGGCTATGACTGTACTAGCTTCAGCTGACTGAAATGAACCCTCCTCAGCCACTGGTCAAACTCTTTTGGGGTGGGTTATGAACACTCCAACGGCTTAAATGTCCCCCCGCTCCTTCCTCTTCTTTCATGTCAGCACACAAGGCCTAAGGCCAGATTGCACTCCTGAATGGAAGGATTGCAGAGAAAGAAGCTTCATTTTTGGTGATCTACATTTACAGGTGAAACTCGGAAAATTAGAATATCGTGCAAAAGTCCATTAATTTCAGTAATGCAAATTAAAAGGTGAAACTGATATATGAGACAGACGCATTACATGCAAAGCGAGATAAGTCAAGCCTTAATTTGTTATAATTGTGATGATCATGGCATACAGCTCATGAAAGCCCCAAATCCACAATCTCAGAAAATTAGAATATTACATGGAACCAAGAAGACAAGGATTGAAGAATAGAACAATATCGGACCTCTGAAAAGTATAAACATGCATATGTATTCAGTACTTGGTTTGGGCCCCTTTTGCAGCAATTACTGCCTCAATGCGGCGTGGCATGGATGCTATCAGCCTGTGGCACTGATGAGTATTATGGAAGACCAGGATGCTTCATTAGCGGCCTTCAGCAATTCTGCATTGTTTGGTCTCATGTCTCTCATCCTTCTCTTGGCAATGCCCCATAGATTCTCTATGGGGTCAGGTCAGGCGAGTTTGCTGGCCAATCAAGCACAGTACACTGTATACTTTTCAGAGGTCTGATATTGTTCTATTCTTCTATCCTTGTCTTCCTGGTTCCATGTAATATTCTAATTTTCTGAGATTGTGGATTTGGGGTTTTCACAAGCTGTACGCCATGATCATCACAATTATAACAAATTAAGGCTTGACTTATCTCACTTTGCATGTAATGCGTCTGTCTCATATATCAGTTTCACCTTTTAATTTGCATTACTGAAATTAATGGACTTTTGCACGATATTCTAATTTTCCGAGTTTCACCTGTAGACTGAGTAATCTGAATAGGTGTCTGTGTGAAAGAATAGCACATGTATTCTATGCATGTGTGCATGAGATGTTCCTGAATGTGCTATGTGAAAGGAATGTTGCCAGACAGAGCAGACAACAAGGTTGTGCACATGCGCAGACCTACCTGGGTGGTTTGTTGTTGTTTTTGGTACCCGGGCTTTTACCTGGGTTAGAGGGTATGAGCATACACAGAGTTGGGCACCTAGAGTGCCTGATTCCAGGGAAATCATCCAAGGCACCATGCTCTCTGTGTGGTGTCTTATGAGATTCCTGGAGGCTGGGAAAATGAGTCCTGACCTCTGCCAATCCATGCTGCATAGAGCAGGGTAGATTGTGAAGATAGAAAGAAAGATTGTCTGGGGGGAAAATATGTGAAACCCTGCCTTCTCACCCATCCACCACGATGTTTGAGTAGCTTTACTCCTGGGCAAGACAGACCAATTGTCTGCATAGATATGTTAGGCTTCAAGTGAAATATCAATTGAATGTCCTAATAACTCAACAGGAAAGTCATGGGACCGGGTCTCATGATCAGTGAGACCAGGTTCCTAGCAGTGAGCGGGAAGAATGGGCTAAGCCCGCTCTCCCTGCTCACGAGGGGGCAAGGAGCCCTGGGCGGCCGGATCGGCCGCCCACACAATGGCCAGCTTGGAGCCAGTAGGGGCTGGGGAGCTCGGGGGCTGCGCAGTCCCCGGAAGCCCCAGTATGCCCTGTGCAAGCGCGCAGGGCATACTGGGGAGACCCCCGAACCGGGAGGCTGTTTTTGAGCCTCCCGGCCAGGGGTCTACTCACAAGTAGCTGCAGCGTGGAGTCATGCTGCGGCTACTCACGAGCAGATAGCCCGGGTTTGTGGAGCGCTCGCTCCGCAAACCCGGGCTAAGGGGCGGGCTACAGGAGTGGGTTAGCCACTCCAGAACCACTGGGCTCGGCTGCGAGCCCAGTGGTTCTGACGATCACAAAAATCGGGCTAGGATTTTCCTAGCCCGATTTTTGTGATCGTAAGAATAGCCCCATAGAATCAAAGTAAGTTACATATGCAAATATTTTGATGACACATACATATTTTAAAATTAGTACAAGATTGGTATTTAATTTATTTGCTATGTTACTCCACTCTTCCTCCAGAAAGCTCAAACTGAAATATATGAAGTTACCTTAGAACTGGATGATGCTCCCATTCATTTACTGTCCAGGCATGAATTTGTTTATATTCAGGAGGAAATGCTTCCACATGACAATGCCCTTTTCATTATATGGTGGATATATAAGAGCTCAATGAACTCTTAAGCAGTTTGCACATCTATTGGCTGCCCTTTTCAGGGCATCCTTCACCTCTTTGTTCCTCAGGCTATATATGAGGGGATTGACCAGAGGGGTCAGGATGGTATAAAAGAGAGAGAAGACTTTGTTTAGCTCTCGCAATTCATTGGTGTCTGGCAAAAGATACACGATGATGAGGGTACCATAGAAGATAGTCACCACAATGAGATGAGAAGAGCAGGTAGAAAAAGCCTTTTGCTTTCCTGTGGTGGATGGAATTTGAAGAATGGCAGTAATGATGTATACATATGATGCTATGGTTGAAATGAAGGGAGGGAGGGTGGAGATGGCAGTCAGAACAGCTGATATAAGTTTTATTCGATCTGCATCACTACAGGCCAGGTCCATCATTGGAAGGAAATCACAAAAGAAATGATCAATCCCATTATGTCCACAGAAGGTTAACTGTAATATAGATATTAATAAGATTGTGTCTATCACAAAACTGCCTATCCAAGATCCAGCCACCAGCTGAAGGCAAACCTTGAAATTCATGAGGACCGAATAGTGCAGAGGCTTACATATTGCAATGTAGCGATTGTAAGACATTGCTGCCAGGAGATAGCATTCCGTTACTGCTAAGAAAACAAAAGCCCATAACTGTGTAATGCAGCTATTAACAGAAACGCTTTGGTTCTCAGTAAAGAAACCGGCCAACATTCTGGGGAGGATAGTGGAGCTGTAGCATGTTTCCAAGCAGGACAAATTGCCCAGGAAGAAATACATAGGGGTGTGCAAGTGCTGATCAGTCACAACTAGAACAACAATCTAGAGATTCCCCACCATGGTCATGATGTAGATGATTAGAAATACCAAGAAGAGAATAATCTGTAGCCCCTTGAGATCTCCAAATCCAAGAAGGATGAATTCTGTGATGATAGTTTCATTTCTCCACTCCAGTCTCTGTTTGGGTTTCATCTAACAGATAAAGAGAACACAATTTGCTAAATTAACACTAATTCCCAGCATCCCATTCCAATAGTTTCCTGCAGAGTTTGTAGGGTTTGTCTTGATTTCAGATTTAGGTGGTGCTGTGTACAAGGCACCTTAGTACAAAGGAGGACTTCATGGTCCATTGAATCAGGGTCAGTTGAAAATAATTCCTGGTTGGCTCTCAGCAGCTTTCAGAATTTTTACTCACCATCACTGAAGCTATGGAGAAGGGGGTTCCCTAATTTGTGTCCCCAGATGTTGTTGGAGTACAACTCCCATCTGTTGAGATGAGAGCTGGGTTCAGATGTACTGTGGAACTGTGGGTCCAATGTCCTTCATGCTTTTACGTTAAAATTTTTTGTTTAAAAAAAGTTCACAGACCGGTCCGGGATGGTACCAGGGGGTTGGGTGCGATGGGGGCTGGACCAAACTGGCCCGGTTCCTTTTGCAGCCAGTTTGGCCTCGAACCGAACCGGGCCAGACGGTTCCGTGCACACCCCTATTTCTCAGGTTGAGGTGGTGGCCAGGGGTGCTTTCTATCAGCTCTGGCTGATATGTCAGCTGTGTCCGTTTCTTGAGATCAATGACCTCAAAACAGTGGTACATCTGTCGGTGACCTCCAGACTTGACTTTTACAATGCGTTCTATGTGGGTCTGCCTTTGTACGTAGTCCGGAAACTTCAGTTGGTTCAGAATGCAGCAGCCAGGTTGGTCTCTGGGTCATCTCAGAGAGACCACATTACTCCTTTGCTGATGGAGTTACACTGGCTGCCAATATGTTTCCAGGCAAAATACAAAGTGCTAGTTATAACTTATAAAGCCCTAAACGACTTAGGCCTTGGGTATTTAAGAGAGTGTCTTCTTCACTATGAGCCCCACCGCCCACTGAGGTCATCTGAGGAGGTCCATCTCCAGTTACCGCCAACTTGTCTGATGGCTACACAGAGACGGGCCTTCTTGGTTGCTGCCCCGAGATTGTGGAATGCCCTCCCCACTAAGATACGATCCTCCCCATCTCTGGCAATTTTTAAAAAAACATCTAAAAACCCATCTTTTTAACCAAGCTTTCTCAGCCTTTTAAAATTTGTTGGTTTTAATTTTTTGATTGATTTTAAATTGTTGAATTGTTTTAATTTTTATATGTGTTTTAATTGTTTTATGTTAACCACCCAGAGATGAAAGTTTGGGTGGTATATAAATGTGATGAATAAATAAAATAAATAAATAAAATAAATAGTCTTAAGAAACGAGGAAAAAAATGTATAGCAAGTCCACAACCCCCATTCCTTTGTGCTACTCTGATGCAGCAGGACTGAAAGGGTGTCAGTCAAAATAGATCATGAGGTCATTCACAGAAGCAAAAACTGTGTCCTATACAGGTTTAGGAGCTGTGCGTGCTTCCAATTCTCAGTTGTATGTGTGCAATCAATTAGGTAGGACAAGGGAGAAGTAAATGTGTGGAAGCAAGGTAGGAGGAAAAGCTACCTAGTTTTTCCTTCCACCTTGCATCCACACAATCACTTCTCCCTCCTCCTACCTAATTGTCTGCACCTACACTATTGAAAATTGGGAGCACACACAGCTCCCAAACCTGGGTAGAACACAGCTTTCACTTCTGTGAATGACCTCCATATCTTGTAAAACAAAACCAAGTAGGTGAGCTGGAGTTGAATACCTTCCCTTCATACATTCTCAAAATGATCTCCAACAAGAAGATCCATGAATATTGAGAGCTCCCCCCCCCGCCACCTGCAAAAAGAGGTTATTCTGCTAACAATACAATAAGGTCATGCACACAACCATATGGGTTGGTGGGGCGGAGGGCTGGTGGGGAGGCAGTCCTCCCGCCGCTGACTCCCTGCATGTAATGGACTTCTGTTTATAGGCTCTGCACTCACACAACACACAACTGGTGCTGCAGCAAGCAACAGAGCAGGCAGCCGGAGGAGGAAGTATATATCTTACCTGGAAAATCAAGGCAGTAGAAATCTGGGAAGGGAAGCTTCTGCTTTCCAATCTTCAGTCAGTCACATTCTAGGATTAACAACCTACAAGGCCTAGCTACAGAGAGCTTTGGGTTTGTTTTCAGACCAAATCATGTTATTTACGTAGGGAGATGAAGTTCCTTAGTTACTCTAGTGGATTAGCTACACTGAGGATGGCTGACTCTCACCTTCATGCCCAGGTTTCTTGTTTAGGGTACAATCTCTTAAGAAGAAAGTGTGATGCAGCAGTTATATTTGTCCTAATTAAGCTCTTGAGAAATGCTTGATGTTAGTTTAGAGACAGTATAGAATGATTGTCTCTTTGAGGAACATCCCCTCAGGCAAAACAACCAAAGGGAAACTAAATGACCGAGATATCTCAAGGGGTTTCTGGACTACCGCAAAGTCGCCACTGGATTTCATGGGAAGTATAACCAAATTGAATCTGTTAAGGAGTGCAAACATATCCATTCACAAGATACATGGGAAAGGTACAAGAGAACTAAGATTACAAGATGTGATTAGTAATGGAGACTAGTTTTCAAGAGAAAGCATGAAACGAATATATGAAAGAAGGCTCATAGCAGAGTTTAATACAGCAACTTTGCTGAAGCTTATCAGGTCTGGGACCTGTCAGTGCTTAGATAGATCAACTTGGCACAGCATACATTGGGCAGCTTCACAAATAACACTGCATCTGAGTTTGCCACAAGCAGCTGCAGCCCTGGAATGCATGGGAGCCCTACTTCTGGTCTTAGCAATGATATGCCGAAATTGGGCATGTCATGTGAACCCAGCAATCTTGGCATATCCTACTGTACTTGTGGCATGGATCCAGTCATCTGTCCTCCCTCACTTCAAATCTAAGTTATAGATGTCCGATTTCATGCCACAAACATGACAGGCTATGTCAAGATTGGTGGATTCATACAACGTACCCCGTCTTGACATATTATAGGGTTCCCGCATGCTCCCAGGGCTGCGGTCACTCATGGCAACCTCTGATGCCATGTTATGTGTGAAGCCACCCATACACTGTCTTGATCTTCTGTGGAGGATCCTTGTCTCACCAAGGCTTTATTCATTATCTATTGTATATATAAAAAATTCTTTTAGACATACCAGTTGCTAATCCCATGTGTGGCGGCTCTTGCGAGAGTTTATGAGCAAGTTGCCGGGAGGGGGAGAGAGAAATGGTGGCGGACAGGCATGCGGGTTGGGGGTGGGGAGAAAATGTCGGTGGGGGTGGGGGAGAAAATGGCGGTGCACTGGAACTCCATTTCCAACAGTTCCACACCTGACACACTCTACAGGATCCCCAATGGGACCAACTTCTAAACAACAAAACATAAAAGATACTGGTTAGAATACAACAATAACAACAAAAATTATCAGCCCTAGTGATCACTTTTTAAAAATTTTATCCTTCTTTTAAGGAACTCAATGCTGCATATATGCCACCCTGTTCTGCCTTCACAACTCCCTGTGAGGTGGATTAGGCTAACTGATCATGGCCAGCCCATGGTCACCTAGTGCATTTTTATGTTGACTGGGGATGTCAACATGAGTTTAGTCCTAGTCAAGGCACTATACTGGCTCAGTGTAAACCTAAGTTCAGCACTTCCAGATATTCAGCCTCCCATATTTGCATGGCTAACACAGGAACTACGTCATATGCAGTCATATGAACTAAGAAGGGGAACATGCCCATCTGACAAAAGTTAAGATGACAAGTTGTGGACAAACCAACCCGGACAAGACTGGTGCTTCTACCTGATGATCAAAGAGAGCAGGGGTCCTGTTTGTAGGCAAAACTCAGCATGCAACCTACCTTTGGGAGAGTTTAATGTTTCGGAGAATCTCTATAGGATGAGAAAGTCTGTAATACATAAAGGAGACCTGAACATTTGCAGAGAGACAATATGCAAGCTGGCTCATGTGACACACAGCCTCAGTATCTACAATAGTTTCAGAAGAAGTATAAGAAGAAAATATCTCAAATAGAACAAGGTTAACTGAGAGTTCTGGACTGCTGATTCTGGTCGATGTGTTTCACAGTGTAATGTCGGTGGTACAGACCTGCCTGCACCTGTTTAGGGCTCTAACACCTGTAGCAATGTTGCTGCACAAGAGGCTGTTCCAGTCCAATTTACCCTTGTGTGATTGCAAGGTGTGCTGTTCTTGCATTGGGAATAATGCAAGTAGCACACAACCATGCAAGGGTAAGCTGTATCAGAACAGTCCTCTTGTACAGCGGGATCAATGTGTTGGAGCCCTGCAGTGGTACAGACAGGTCTGCACCACCCTTGTTATGCTGCGGAGCATGTCAGTCACTGAATATAGCCCTATTGTAAAAGGTTTGCAAGGACTCCATCAGCTTCAGAAAGATTTGCATAGAAATGTAGGGGAAATGCAATGCCATGAACATCGATCCAGTAACTGGATGAGTAATGGCTTGCCTATTTCTTAATGTTATTATAAAAGACATATTGCTGAAAAGAAGGCATTAGATAGATATGAGAAGAAGACACTAGACATGTTCACATAACCATCTGGTGCTGAGTAGAAGGGCAAGGTCTCCCCTACCTCATAACTCACAGACAACCAGGACCTTTGTTTTGGATTGCAAACCCAGCACCCACACAAATGAGACTCTGGTTGCAAACTTCATTGAAAATGAGAGTTGCAAGCACCACTTCTCTGTGAATGGTCCTCCAAACACACCCCAACCTTCCAGAATTTGCTGCACTAGCAGAATGCTAGAAGAACCTCATGGTGACAGTGGCTGCTCCCTCCCAATTGCTCTGGCCATGGAACTCTATGATAGCTATGTGGGGCGAGTGGGCAGCACACCGTTGTGCTAAGTGAAAAGGCTATATGTGCTCACACCACCAAGGAGAAAGGTAGGTGAAAGCTCTTTTCCTCCTACATGGGTTAAGAGCAGGGTAGAGACTCTGGTTACCCAGAACTAAGAAGGGGAACATGAGCATCTGACAAAAGTTAAGATGACAAGTTATGGACAAACCAACCTTCTATAAGAGCAAGATCACTCCTACCTCATGACTCATTCCCAGACAACCAGGACCTTTGTTTTGGGCTGTAAACCCCATTACTATATGACTGAGGCCCCTGTGGCAAACTTCATTGAAATTGAGCTGCAAGCCCCACATTTTCTTGGATGGTTCTCCAAACACATCCCTACCTTCCCAGCATGCACTGTACAACCAGAATCCTAGAAAAACCTCATGGTGACTGCGGCTGCTTCCTCCCGAACTCTCTGGCCAAAGAACTCTGTGATATCCATGTAAGGGGAGTGGGCAGCACAGTGCTTTGCTAAGTGAAAAGGCTACATGTGCCCACACAACAAAGGAGAAAAGGTAGGTAAGGGTTCTTTTCCTCCAACATGGGTTAAGAGCAGGGTAGAGACTCTGGATTACCCAGGTTTGAAAAAGCTGGGTTGTAGGGTTTCCCTTGGCTCCTCACGAACCTGAATAGCTGGGTTTACTGCCTCCTAGCCTGAAATGGATGCTTGTGAGAACAATCCTGCTATATTGTCTTCCAATTCATACTTTGTCATAAAGCTGATGGAGGAGGGATATCATACAGTGGGGCTATTCTCACGATTAACAAAAATAGGGCTAGGAGAGCCTAGCCTAGCTCAGCGCCATGGCTACTCGCGAGTAGACCCCCGACCAGGAGGCGAAAAGCCGCCTCCCAGCTCCAAAAGTCTCCCCAGTATAGAGAGACCCCGTACGGCCCCCAAGCTCCCCAGCCCCCTGCGGCTCCATCTCGGAGCTGGCAATCATGTGGGCGGCTGATCTAGCCACCCAGGGCTCCCTCCCCACTCAGCGCCCCAAACTGGGTCTCACGGATCGTGAGACCTGGTCCACTATTTACTTTCTAATGCCTTCTCATTTCAGTTTTCAAATCAGGTTTGTCAAAACTCTCAGTAAAGCATGTCGACCTTGGGCTACTGTCGATCTGTAACTCTTTTTGTCCTAAGACAACCATGAGGCAAATGATGTACCTTGAATATTTTGTATCTGGAACATAGCCTTTTGATAAGGAGGTCAGCATGCACCATGCACCACCCACCTACAACATTTCCAGAACATGGTGAAACCTTTTATTTTCTTGATTATGGTTGGTTAGAGCTTTTGGTAGGGGAATGATTAATCAAGGGGTATAAATATTAAAGGAACAGTTTTAGGACATTGTAACTTGAAAAGAGAAAACACTCAATGTGAGACAAGAATAACCTGAGAGAGGGGTCAACGGTCCCGGCAAAGGTGATTCACCATCTAGAAGACTTGACCAACTATAATCGGTATTGTATTGTGTAACTACTATTAGCAAATTGAGTAAATATGATTGGAAGTCCATCAGTGTGTAGTGTGTCCATGTGTGCCCAATTCAACAACTCTTTGCCAAAATTCCAGGTAACTCATGTGTTACTTGGTAAGGTTTGTAGATGTCAAACCTTCAAATCATATTAGCTTAAAAAGTGCAATCCCTTTGCTTCATTCTTCTGGCCATAATGATGAAAAACCAGCACAATCTCTTGTAAAGCTAAATAGGGGTGTTCACAGAATTGTTTTGTTGGTTCGCTTCGAATCTGAACCAGATTTGAACCAACCCAAGTCTGGTCCAGTTCAGGGTCTGGCTGAAATGGGTCTGGTTCGGTTCAACCACCGAACTGGGCCAAACCAGCAAACATTCCCATTTACAAGTAAAGGGGCAATCCCTAGCCTAAAGGATTCGCTAGGGTGATAGAAAAGTTAGATACCTGCAGGCAGGTTGTGGTGGAGATGGTGGGGGAGATGTCGGGAGCTTCTCCAAACCTTTGGTTGGCCTCTCAGACATCAGATTGGACTGGCTGCAGCCCAGTTTGGGCCTCCAAGCACACACAGAGGCAATTTCTGTCACCTCCGTGCATGATCTCCACTACTGCCTGCCTGCAGGCACCTTTTCTTTCAACCCCCCATCATTATTCTAGGGATTGCTCCTTTACTTGTCATGGATAATCCTTGCAAGATTCCCCTTTACAAGTATATACCCCCAAAAGCCCGTGAACCAGTTCTTTAGACCAGGGACTGGTCTGGTTTGAAGTCAGGTTGCTCAAACCAGGCTGGATTGATTTGAACCATGGTTCAAATTGAGCTGGCTCACACATTCTGCTAAAGCAATACTTAAACTACATTCACAAAGACATAGTGTCCAGGTGATGAGAAGTAATTGTTTGGTTCTATTCTATGCTGGTCAGACCTCACTTGGAATGCTGTGACCAATTCTGGGCACTGCATTTTAAGGAGACAGATAAATGAGAACAGGTTCACAGGAGGGCAGCTAAGATAGTGAGTGATCTGAAACCCAAGTCTTATGAATAACTGGTAAAAGGCCTGTATATGTTTAGCCTAGAGCAGAGAAGCTTAAGGAGAAGATATGACTGCCATTATGACTGACAGCTGAATACCATTTGTGTTGTCATTATATTGTCATATAGAAGGAACTGTTGCTTCTGAGGGTAGGAATACAACTATTGGTAGCACCAGGGGGAAAAATAGAGGGCAAAGTACATTTATGGTTGGGTGAGCTGCGTCCCACATATTCGATTTCTGAATCAGAAATGGGGGAGTGGTGTGGGAGGAAGCCACTTTGGGGGGGGGGTGGCTTGCCACCCCTGCCACTGCCCTTGAGCTACCCTTGATTAGAACCAATGGACTGAAAATACAAGCAAGGCTAGACATTAGGAAGAATTCTAAGAGCCAGCTTTGTGACTCCCCTACACTGGAGGTTTTCAGACAGAGGCTGGATGGCCATCTGTCAGGGATACTGTAGGGCAGGGATTCTCAATGTTGGGTCCCCAGATGTTCCTGGACTTCAACTCCCATAATCCCCAACCAAAGGCCACTGGGGCTTGGGATTATGGGAGTTGAAGTCCAATAACATCTGGGAACCCAACATTGAGAATCCCTGCTGTAGAGGTCTCCTGCTCTGAGCAGGGGGTTAGATTAGAAGACCTCCAAGGCCCCTTCCAATTCTAAAATGCTACGACAATTATCATGGTTGAAGTGACTTTCTCCATTGCATTGTGGTTATGTGCCTATGAGAGCTTTAGTTTACCCATTCACCAAAGAACTTGGCTAATATTACAATGGGTGGAGAGCCTAGAGCAGGCCTGCTCTACTTAGATCCCACAGCTGTTTTTGGACCACAATTCCCACAATCCCTAGCCCCAGTGGCCAATAGTCACGGATTGTGGGAGTTGTAGGCCGACATCTGCAGGAGAGTCAAAGTTGAGCAGCCCTGGCCTAGAGTCACCAGCCAAAATCAGGGGACCTCATTTCTCTCAGCACAATATATACCAGAGGGAGCTTCAGTCACCGGGCAAAGTTTAAACAAGTCCAGAGAATCTGTTCCCAGGTGCGCACAGATAGGAATCTTTCACATTTGGTGGGTCTGGTTATGCAGCCATCTGGATCCTTGTGCGTAACATTCCATAGCATTGTGCATGGGCGTCGTTCTGGGAGGTGTTCCCTGCAACTGTGTCGGTGTTCCCTTTTAGAAATATGACTCAAGCAGCTTTGGATTTCCAGCCCCAGGTCTCCCATACAAGACACCCCTTGGGTTTGAGCCAAGGCCAATTTAGTTCAATGGCCCCCTCTATGCCCCTTGCAGCCCAAATTGAGCATTCAGTTGTATGCAAAGGTCTTGTGTTCCATTGACTTACATGCAGCTGTGTGGCTCAATTCCCCCCTTATTGGCAAGTCCTGGGAGTAAAATTCCACAAGAATAAGGGAGCTATCTAGCTTAGGACTAGGAGGTACCTAAAACTGAGAAATGACCCAGATGCCCCTTGCAGCCCAAATCCAGTATTCAGTTGTATGCAGAAATCTTGTTTTACTTTGACTTATAAGCAGCTGTGTGGCTCAGTTTCACCCTCACTGGCAATACCTGCAGGTAAAATCCAACCAGAATGAGGGAGCTGACTAGCTTAGGAGGAACCAGATGAGGTATTTCATTAGCAACTACTAGACCCCAGTATAGTGCTTTTATATTTGGCTGTGGCCCAGGTCCTCCTGAAATATTGACGGGGCCCTGTTTTGCAGTCCACACTGGTTCTGGAGTCCTCCTTCTCAGTAGAGCTCAGGGATTTGAGGCCTCATGCTACCAATGCTACCAAAGGACAACATCCTCTGTGTGGATTCATCTCTACAACTCCACTTTATCTTCTTCTGGGGTTCCAGGGGTGATTTTGAAGGGGATGGAACCCTCTTAAGTGGGGCACTAGTGACCACTAGCTGGAAGGTGGAGACAATCAGGATGTAGCAGGTCCCTTGAATTTACCGTTTTTGTGAGTATACAGTCTTGGGGGTAGAGGGGATGTCTCAATGTCTATAGACTCCCTTTTGTCTCCAGAGAGGAAGTCTCATCCACTTTTTGACTGGTCTTGATTGGAAGATGGTGGGGCATGACAGTTGCTCTTCTGAGTAACTTTTGAGCTTAAAAAATATGTTTCACGTGAAATAAGAGGAAAGCCTGAATAATTAGTAAATATCATTAGTAAATCAATTAGTAAATTTAAAAAAAATACTTCTTTCACATCAAGTAAGAGTGAAGCCTGCATAATCAGTCAATAGCATGCAAATTAGGCTGCCCTAAGATGGTATCCTTTTTTGCCAGTCACTTTTGCCCTCTTTGGACGTACTTGCCTACAGCATCCTGAGAGCATGCCCCAGCCTTCTGAGCACTGAAACAACCTCCTTGCTTGCAGTGTTTGCTTCTTCAGACAAACATCATAAGCATGGATAGCTCAGGGAGGGCAGGTTTTTGAGCATATCACTCCCAGTGCAGGGCTTGTGGGTATGCTAGCAGGACCGTGTAGGTGAGTGCAACATCTCTTCTTTTTGAATGACTGAAGAGGGCTTTTGGCTGTGGTTGACCTGGATCTGGAACAACGGCACATGCCCAGACATACAGAGTGGCATACAGAGCCTAACAGAGTGAACTGAGAGTCAAAGGCAGAATGAGAGTGGGAGCTGTTCAACCGGAAACAGTTTGGGAATCTCACCTCCTTAACTTCAGTTCCTTTAGTCATGTTATACTTATGGATTAGAACCCACTGGGACATGTTGGGGGTGGTTGTTTTCTTTAAAATGACCCTATATCTTATTTCTGACTGAATACCAGATGGGCAGGAGAATAGCCTTTATCCTTTTTTTCAATTTATAAATAAATGCTAAATGAGCAAAGAGGCACCTTTTAAAAGTGGTGATTCTCTTTATTTAGCAGGGGGAGAGCAACTGGTCCTATCCATCCCCAGCACAGCATCCCTCCAGTGGCTGTTGCTGCTGTCTTCTATTTCATTTTTAGATTGTGAGCCCTTTGGGTACAGGCAGCCTATCTATCTATCTATCTATCTATCTATCTATCTATCTATCTATCTATCTATCTATTGCTTGGGACCTTTTGTAGAAGTATATAAATATGTCATATTTATATTTATAATAGCTAATATAGGAGCTTTGAAAGATCTTACATCTTTGCTTGCCTTTCACAAGGTGAAGTGGAGATTTAAAGTCTTCAGCTGAATGACCATGAGATCCAAAGCTTTCCTGCAACATTGCTCAAGTCTCATATTGCTACACTTTACTGGAGCGTTTTTCCCTGAAGATCCTGAGCCCATAAATATTGTTCCTGTTACAGGTAGGTGTGAAAGGGGTGGGGGGATACATTAGGGACTCTTTCTGCCCCCAAACTCCAAATCAGTGAGACTGAAAGTTGCAAGTAATAAAGGCAGTTCACATGGGCAGGAGAAGCCTTCTACCCTAATTTGGGAGCTGGATGCATGCTTGATTTTTTTAAAATTGTATGTTGGATCAGGGGTGTAGCCAGATTGGAGTGGGCCCAGAGACAAGATTTTAAAATGCCCCCCCCTCACTGAAGTAAAGTGTGTGTGTGTGTGTGTGTGTGTGTGTGTGTGTGTGTGTGTAACCTACGTGCCACAATAGAACCTCACCCTAAATTATTTTTAAAAGGTTTTGTAAATTGTGGACGATGCAAGTCATTTAATGGTACTAGAGAACGACATGCTGTTCTGGTAGCTCCAGGTCTTAACACTCACATCCAGGGACGTAGCTAGGGGAGAGGGGGCCCGTGTTCATCCCTCTCTCTGGCGCCCCCCAGAATGAGGGAGATAGTGAAGAAAATAGGGAGGGGTGGAGCTGGAGGGCCCTCAGGAGCTGGGGGCCCGTGTTCTTTGAACCCTTTTGCTCAATTATAGCTACGTCCCTGCTCACATCAATTGTGGAGGATGAATACAACTGAAGGAAGCCTGGGCAGGTGAGAAGCTGGGGGAGTCAGTCATGTGACTTGCCTCTGGGAGGCTGCCCAAAGCAGTGGGCCCCCAGACAACTGTCTTCCCTTGCCCTATTATAGTTACACCCCTGTGTTGGATATGTTGGATACATGTTGAGTAAAGGTAGGTATGAAAGGAGTGGGGGGTACATTAGGGACCCTTTCTGCCCCCAAGCTCCAAATCAGTGAGACTGAAAGTTGCAAGTAATAAGGGCAGTTCACATGGGCAGGAGAAGCCTTCTACTCTAATCTGGGAGCTGGATGCATGCCTGATTTTTTAAAATCATGTGTTGGATAAAAATAAGGTTCTAGGTGAGGAGCTTGATCATCAATCAAGCCTCAGCTGGGTAGGATGAGCACACCCTATCCAAATTCTGTCCCCAGCTTTTGAATGAGGTGGTGGCGGCTTTGTTGTAATTTGTGATTGTTTAGCAAAGCACCAAGAGTGGGCTGCCCACTCCAGTTACAAAGTAGTGCAGAGCCTTAACCTTGCAGTTAGTCAAGAACAAGCATGGGGGTTGTAGTGCAATATAAAGTAAATAAGATTTATTAGGTGGGAAACCCCTCCTGTATTCTACCAAAGACAACCACGGGGCTCTGTGATTGCCAGGAGTTGACATCGACTCGACGGCACACTTTACTTTACATGTGAGATAGGAAAGATCTAACTATGAGCTATATAGTGAATAGGACGGGGGAGGAGATGCTTCCATCTGCTCTCCAAGGAGAAAGGGAAGTAGAACTGACTCGCTACATGAAGTACCTGAGAAGTCAAAGCAGGGGTCATAGAGTAGGAGCAGGCTTATGACAAACAGATACTGAGGAGATCTTAATGAGCAATGTAATCCACTGAGTAATTTCTTTGGTGTGCTGCCAGAGGAAGCCAGGGCAGAAGCTACAGATTAGGGTTGGGCACAAGCTGGTTTGGCGCCTCCTGAGGGAAGAACCGAACCGGCTTGGGACCTGACATTCCCACTGGTATGGCAGGATGGGGAGTGGTTACTTTAAAAAGCAGGTAAGCAGCTCCTTACCTGCTCGGCTGCCAGCCCATTGCTTTTCTGGGCATGGTGCTTGCTCTGCAAAGGCTGCACGTGGTTGCAGGCGCTGTTGCTGCAGCCTGCGCATGGCAGTGGTGTGCACATGACCGCTCTGCTATGTGCGTGGTCAGCATGGTGTTGTTGACAATGCAAATGGCCACCATGCAAGTGTGGCGGCTATGTGCATGCCAATGCTGCGCGGAGGCTCCAGGGAACAGTGCTACAGCTGTGTGCGGTGTTTTGTATAGTGAGTGCCACACTGGAAAAGGGGGGGGTGGCGGTGGATGCACATCCCTACTATAGATCTGACAACTGATGATAGAGACTGTCTATACCAGGGCTGTGCTGCTTCGACTCTTCTGCAGATGTTTGACTACAACACCCATCACACCTGACAATTCACCACTGTAGCAGGGGATAATGGGAGTTGTAGTACTAAAACAGCTAGAGAGCCAAAGTTCTGCAGCCCTATTCTATATAAGCATGCTTTTGTTGAGCAGGCTCTACTTCTTTCCTTCTCTCTCTCTCTCTCTCTCTCTCTCTCTCTCTCTCTCTCTCTCTCTCTCTCTCTCTCTCAATCTTCTCTTCTATTTTCACAGATACAGGAACTTTTCCAGTGTTCCTGGGTAAAAATCAGGCTGGAGAGAGCCCTGAAACAATGGACAGGCTGGATATCCAGCTGCTCAAGATCATTGACCGGACGCTCTACATTGGTGCTAAGTCAGTTGTCTGTCCCATACTCTCATCTTCCACTTCTTAACAGCATGGACCTCTCTGAGTTGTCCTCATCTGGCATTTCCACTTCTTCTAGGTGTCTTTCATTCTTCTAAGAAAGACTGTCACATGGGCGGGGTAGAGGGACACGAGGTCCTCCAGAATGGTGTGAATTGACACTATTTCTAGTGATTCACAAAAAACTCACTGCCTGCATCAGTTTCATATCATCTACCTGGAAGCCCATCTAACTCAGGGCTTGTGTATACACGTAATGTTGTAGCCATTTCCCCCTTTCTGTTACCATCCCAAGCGGCAAGATGTACAGCTGCTTCTCAAATGGAAAGAGGGACAGTGTCATATCAGCAGCACATGTTCTCAGCGTTCTTCCCAGTGCTGGCCATGCCCCCTGTATCCGTGTGATGATTCAGGAGAAGAGATGGGGCCAGCATGCAGTACAGCGATCAGTGGCCTTGGTGGCTTGCTACCTTGCTACACCCCTGTCCCCTGGGCTAATAATAACAAAGGAGAAAGTCCAAGAAAAAGACTCTTCCCCCTCCCCTTTTGTATAGTATCTGAACTGTGTAGAGATGTGCACGAAACTGTTTGGCGCTCTATTCTAAGAGCGCCAAACTGGATCCGTGGGCTGGAGTTCGAACCGGTTTGAAGGGTGGGGAAGGTTTTCTTTAAGGGGCAGGGGTGTCACTGCCTAGCTGCTAGCCCCTGGCCCAATGCTGTCTTCCTGCTGGTGCTCTTGTAAAAAGCAGTCACACGAGACTTCAGCATCCCTTCCTGTGCCCCAGTCAGTGTCACCATGGAAGTGGCCAGCGCACGTGTGTGTACACACACACACACACACACACACACACACACACACACGTACACGCATTGGCCACTTCCTTGGCGACACTGACCGGGGTGCAGGGAGGGATGTTGAAGTCCTGTGTGACTGTTTTTTAGCGTCGGGCGGGGGGAAGTGTCGGGGCAGGGGCTGGCAGGTAGACAGTGCATCCCCTGCCCCTTAAAGGAACCCCCTGCCCTCCTGAGAGTGTACGGAACTGGTTCCGTGCACATCCCTAGAACTGTGCTGCCCAACTGTGGAGGTCCAGTCTATCTCTGAAGCATAGGACCATAGGAATATAGGAGTCTGCTTTCTCCCGAGTCAGACCATGGGTCCTCCTAGCTCAGTATTGTCTACACCAGGGCTGCTCAACTTCAGCCCTCCTGTAGGTGTTGGCCTACAGTTCCCACAATCCCTGGCTATTGACCACTGTGGCTGGGAATTATGGGAGTTGTAGTTCAAAAACAGCTAGAGGGGCCTAAGTTGAGTAGGCCTGGTCTATACAGACAGGCAGTGACAGCACATTGGGACATCCTCCAGTAATGTCAGGCCAGGCATGCTTTTGGCATGTCCCTGTCCGGATAGCACAAGCTTGGCTGTGTCTCATATGAACCGGCCCAAAGTAACTGAATAATACTACTCAGACTACTATATTTCAAGAAGACTTCCTCTAGTAAATTTAAATTTGTTCCACTTTCTTTTGTAAAGCAAAGAAAGTAGAAGGCCCACCTCCTAATTTTACTGGCTATTATATTTGTCCCCACACAATGAACAATGTTTTCCCTGACCACAAAGATCATAGGAACATAGGAAACTGCCTTCTACCGAGTCAGACCCTTTATCTATGTAGCTCAGGATTTTCTGCACAAACTGGCAGTGCCTTCTCCAAGAACCTCTTCCTACAAAATATGAACTTTCACCATTAATCATGTCATCCATTTCCTCCTTCATTCACAGAGACTATGCTTATTCTGTTGGTTTGGACATAGAATATACAAAAGATATTTATTTTAGTGATGTAAGTCGTATTTTATCATCCTCAAGCCAATGACAGTAGAAAAATAGGAGATATCTGATGAAAAATGACTGGGTTATATACAAACAAAAGTAGTAGTTCCATTGACATTAATAGGAATTCAGTTAGTCAAGATTAACCGAAGTCCCTTTCATTTCAATGGGACTTCATCATGATTATTTGTTTTATAATGCCTTTTCTTCCACATATCTTTCCAATCTCACCCGTAAATTTACCATGATCAAGGAGGATAGTGTATGTTAATCACACTGAGTAAAGCTGGAGGAGTATATTTTATGTACTTAATTGGGATTTCACTTCCCAATTCATTATGAACACTCCTTCACCAAAGAGTTAAGAAATTAGAAGATAAAAGAAAAACTTCACAGATGTGAGTTTAATTGATACCTCTTACCAAGCATGCTTGGTTCCAGCTTTAGAAATGAAGATATGTTTAATAGATAACAGTTTAATAAATAACAGAGTGCTTCCATTATCATGCTCAATTAACCATGCCAAATAGGGCAGAAAGTTTTCAATAGGTTTATATTCAGCAGCTCATGTTTTTACATTTGAAAATCAAGTACAATGACCTCTTGATCTCTAACTGATTTCCTGCTTGATCCTTTAAGAGCTTGTCATGGAAAGTCGGAAGAGATGGTGTAGACAATTGCCTCATAAGGGGGAAGCCAGAGGTAGGGCATTTTCATATCTCCAGCACTGCAATACTGGCTTGATTGTGGGTGAGTCAAAAATCTCAATGGATCCAAAGCAGGGGTGGTGGAGGGAGAAACTGGGGTCAATTTCAGGAAGAAAATTTGGTTGGCGCCCTTATTTGCAGATGGCAGGAGGAAGGTGGTCATGACATATCATTGACCAAGGAACACTTTGAGCGAAAATGTAGGAGGTGCCTGCTCTTGCTGTTGCTAAAGAGGTGTGGATCTTTTTTAAAAATGGAGGGGGAGGGTTTTACCATTCCCCCTCAATAATCACATAATCCCTATTTATGAATGCTGGGGCAGAGCTATAATTAGGTGGATGAGTTCAAAGAACATAAGCCCCCTCAGCTCCTGGGAGCTGCCTGGCTCACCCTGCCCCCTGGGTTCTGGCCAGCCTAATTCCTAGCTGGCTTAGTTGCCAGCTGGGTGTTTTCTTCATTCTCCCCCGAATGAGGAAGGAAACAAAGAAAACACTCAGGCAACAATGAAGCTGGCTGGGAAATGAGCTCCAGAAGGCCATACAGGCACTTCCAGTAAGGATGTGCGAACCAGTTCAAATTTGAACCAGGGTGGTTCGAAGGTTCGAATTCAAACCGAACCAGCCATCAGGTTCGAATTTGAACCAAACCAGGGGGTGGTTTGATATGAACCGGTTTAAACCAGTTCAATCCAGTTCAGAAATCCAAAAATTGGAAGGATGGTAGCTGGCACCCTGGGGTACCTGTCACCCAAACCCCAAAGCAATCAGACACTCATACGATTTTTTATGAATTTTTGAAAATTGTTTTTATTTTCTTCTCATAGGGTATAATGGGACTCGAAACAGGCCATTATACCTTATTGTGGAGCACCCATGGGTGCCAACAACGATCCAAATCCTGAAGCAATCGGACAGTCCTACGATATTTAATGAATATTTGAAATATTCAAATATCAGCCCTCTGCCCAAATCCTTTGAAAAAATTCAGGTAGCTTCCTTGCCTCTACCTGGCACTGCTCTAGGCCACCCCTTTCCCCCTGACGTGAAGCAATACACCCTCCATTATACCTAATGGGGGAAAACCTTAAAGACGCGTAAACTTCAACAATTCACCAAAAATCAGCCCTCTGCCCAAATCCTTTGAAAAATTTCAGGTAGCTTCCTTGCTCCTACCTGGCACTACCACCAACCCCACACTGCTCTAGGCCACCCCTTTGCCCCCGACGTGAAGCTATACATTTGCTGACACCTCCATGCTTCTTTATGGAGAAAAACCTTAGACTCATAAACTTCAAAAATCACTTAAAAATCATCCCTTTGCCCAATTCCTTTCAAATAATTCTGATAGCTTCCTTGCCCACCCTAGGAACTACCACCCACCACACTCCACTCTACGATACCCCTTTCCCCCCAACGTGAAGCTATACATTTGCTGCAATCCTAATTATTCTCTATGAGGAATTCAAAAACACTTTAACAATTCACCAATTATCAGAGGAGTGTCCAATTGCCTTGGGGTTTTGTGGGTGGTAGGCACCCCTGTCTGTCTACCACCCACCCTGCTTTTGTGCCCCTAGGTGCTCCACAATAGGGGATATGGACTGGTTCGGGTCCCATTATACTCTATGAGAAAAATAATTAAAAATATTTCAAATATTCATTAAATATCGTAGGACTGTCCAATTGCTTCAGGGTTTGCATGGTTGTTGGCACCCATGGGTGCTCCACAATAAGGTATAATGGTCTGGTTCGAGTCCCATTATACCCTATGAGAAAAAAATAATAATAATTTTCAAAAATTCATAAAAAATCGTACGAGTGTCTGATTGCTTTGGGGTTTGGTTGACAGGTACCCCTGGGTGCCAGCTACCATCCTACCAATTTTTGGGTGTCTGAACTGGTTCAAACCAGTTCAAACCGGTTCTAACCGGTTTGAATTCAAATTCAAATCAGGGGGTGGTTCAAACAAAACCAAAACCGAACCACCACCTCCTGGTTCGAACCCAGTTCGAATATGAACTGAACCAGGCAACCCGGTTTTGTGCACATCCCTAACTTCCAGAAGCTGGCCATGCCCCCTGCATGTGACATCACACAAAGAGGTGTGGCTTGAATGCACAAGGGTTTGCTGAGGAGAGCAGCAAACACAAGCCTATTCTCCCTAGCTATGTACCCGTGTGAATGGAGTAGTGGGGGGCATTTCCACTTAGCTCTAGTTTCTTGACTGTTATCTGAGAACATTATTTGTGATCTGGGCTGACATCATGACTAAAGAAGCACTTGCATTATGAGCAAAGTTGTTCTAGCATGCGCGCGCGCGCACACACACACACCCCATCATTGGGCTTAAAAAAAATTTGGGGATTTGCGAAACTGTGTTGCGCTGTAGTGCTCAGCTGCAAAGGTTCCCTTCAAAAAGAGAGAGGCATGCCATAGGTTGCCCAATTATAATGCAAGTGCAAGTATGCTTGCAGAAGCACAGTTCATAGCAGCTAGTTTCTATGGTGTTTTCCAGATTACTCCATGCAACAGGTTCGCAACGTGCCTGCTAAGTGCCCCTCCCAATTGCCCGTGTTTCGACATCATGGTCACTGCACTGTCAGCAGGGTGCCGTCCGTATTTCCAATGCATTGTTTTGAATCTTATTGATGCGCTTCAGCCCTATAGTGTGGTAAACGTGTTGCAGGAAAGTAGCTGTATTTTCCCATTTTTAGGAGGCTTTTTCCATAGTTTGTGCATTGCAACGTAGTGTAGTGTAGACAGTGGAGTGAGTAGGCGGGCGGACAGGGACGGAAGGAAGGAGGGAGGGAGGGAGAGGGACAAGCCTGTAGAGACGGGGACCCATGGAATTGGGGGGGGGGGGGTTCAGCCTCTGGAAAGAGCCCCACCTCCTGCCTGCCTGCCTCCCTCAATCCACATATTTAGAGAAGAGGCTAGAAAAGCAGCCTCTCTTCTAAGAGGTCTCTTAGATGGGCTTGGCAGCAGGGTATGCGTGTGTGCACTAAGGCTTTTGCACTGGGGCAAAAGAAGAACAAGATGAGGCCCCCATGTGAATCATTCACCAGCAAGCCTGCAAACTGTTCTCAGTGCCATGTGGTGTGGAGGTCTCATTCCGCATTTCAAGGATTTGTTAATATCTAAAGCCCCTCTCCATATATGATTGTTTTTTTTTTATTTTTTGCTCGGGTACTTGTGCAAATGCACAATCCCTTTCTGTTTCCTTAATATAGAGGCAATCAAGGGATTGCAGTTTGCACTATGCTGCTCCCCCTAGTGGTGGTTTTGTGCAAAAGTGCTCAGAGAATTTTTTTTTAAAAAAATCCTCACATCATCCCCACTCTGAGATCCCATTGGCCCGGAATGGAGGAGAAGGAGGGGGCAGTGAATGCGATTCCAGAGGAATATGGACAGTCCCTGCCTGGAAAACCCGCTGCAGTGGTGGACAATAAGAACAGTCACAACCACTTCACAATACATTAAGAAACACATTGAAAAATGCTGTGCTTGTGGTTTCCAGCCACTACCCAATACCACTGCACTTTGCAACACGTGAAGCAGTGCAATTCTTGTAATCTGGAAAAAGCCTATGTGTATCATAGCACTGATGGAAATAAATCACAGTTTGGTTTTTTAAAAAGTGCTGAAGGAAATCCCAGAGTACCTTGTTCGCAGTAGCCAGTTTCATACTCTTAGCAATGACATCGCCTTGCAAAAATATAAACAAGAACATTTGAAATGTACTTGCTGAAATCACCTTTTTCTTCCTGTCTTCCCCGTCACTCCGCAGAATGAGTGCCATAATTTTATTAAGGTTCTCCTAAGAAAAAATGACGAAACTTTACTTATATGTGGGACATATGCCGCAAATCCATATTGCAGATATTTTAAGGTATGTATTGAATTAGTAAGAAAGGATATGCACAATGAAAAAGCTTGCTACAAGTTATCATGATGGACTGAGATCCCCAAAGCTCGGCTCAGTGTATTGGTTAGCTGTTGTCTTTGATCTAGTTATCTTTTATGTTTTGTTGTTTGGGTGTTTGTCCCAGTGGGGATCCTGTAGAGAAAGGAAAAGGAGGAGGAGAAAAAATGGAGTTGCTTCTGAATAAAGCCTTAGTTAAATCAGCATAACGTTTCTTTGTCTTTGGGAAGCAGTTTTGAAATTAGCCAAAATGTTTTGACAACTTACAACAATCAAGCTTTAAAACAACGTGAACCAAGTACATAACAGATGGCAAACCCTGAATATAGATTATTAAATCGACAACTGATCCCTGAAACCATGTGATCCCCACCCCCCCACCCCAAGTTTCCAGGCTTGGCCAGGAAATCTGGTCATTGTCATAAGAACATAAGAACAGCCCTGCTGGATCAGGCTCAAGGCCCACCTAGTCCAGGATCCTGTTTTGCACAGTGGCCCACCAGATGCTGCTGGAAGCCACAGGCAGGAGTTGAGGGCGTGCCCTCTCTCCTGCCATTGCTCCCCTGCAACTGGTACTCAGAGGCACACCCTTGAGGCTGGAGGTGGCCCACAGCCCTCTGACTAGTAGCCATTGATAGACCTCTCCTCCATGAAGTCATCCAAATCCCTCTTAAAGCCATCCAGGTTGTTGGCCATCACCACATCCTGTGGCAGAGAGTTCCACAAGTGGATCACGCATTGTGTGAAAAAGTACTTCCGTTTGTTGGTCCTAGACCTCCTGGCAATCAATTTCATGGAGTGACCCCTGGTTCTAGTGTTGTGTGAGAGGGAAAAGAATCTCTCTCTCTCCACTTTCTCCACGCCATGCATGATTTTATAGACCTCTATCATGTCTCCCCGCAGTCGTCTTTTTTCTAAACTAAAAAGCCCCAGGTGCTGTAGTCTTGCCTCGTAAGAAAGATGCTATAGGCCCCTGATCATCTTGGTTGCCCTCTTCTGTACCTTCTCCAGTTCAACAATGTCCTTTTTAAGATGTGGTGACCAGAATTGTACGCAGTACTCCAAGTGTGGTCGCACCATAGTTTTGAATAAGGGCATTATAATGTTAGCCGTTTTATTTTCAATCCCCTTCCTAATGATCCCTAGCATGGAATTTGCCTTTTTCACAGCTGCCACACATTGAATAGACTCTTTCAACGAGCTCTCAACCACAACCCCAAGATCCCTTTCCTGGTCCGTCACCAACAGCTCAGATCCCATCAGCATATACTTGAAGTTGGGGTTTTTCGTCCCAATGTGCATCACTTTACACTTGCTAACATTGAACTGCATTTGCCATTTTGTCACCCACTTCCCCAGTTTGGAGAGATCCTTTTGGAGCTGCTCACAATCCGTTTTGGATTTCACTACCCGGAAGAGTTTGGTATCATCTGCAAATTCGGCCACATCGCTGCTTACCCCTGCTTCTAGATCATTTATGAATAAATTAAAAAGCACCGGTCCCAGTACAGATCCCTGGGGGACCCCACTTCTTACTTCCCTCCATTGTGAAAACTCTCCATTGATACCTACCCTCTGTTTTCTGTCTTTCAACCAGTTAGCAATCCACACATGTACTTGTCCCTTTATTCCATGACAGCTAAGTTTCCTCAGGAGTCTTTGATGAGGAACTTTGTCAAAAGCTTTTTGGAAGTCCAGGTAGACTATGTCAACTGGATCACCTTTATCCACATACTTGTTGACACTCTCAAAGAAGTCCAAAAGGTTGGTGAGGCAAGATTTACCTTTGCGGAAGCCATGCTGGCTCACTTCCAGCAGGGCCTGTTCTTCTAGGTGCTTTACAATTTTATCCTTGAGGATGCTTTCCATCAATTTGCCTGGAACGGACGTTAGGCTAACCGCCCTGTAATTTCCCGGATCGCCCCTGTATCCCTTTTTGAAAATCGGTGTTACATTTGCTACTCTCCAGTCCTCTGGTACAGAGCCCGATTTCAGGGATAAGTTAAATATTTTAGCAAGGAGGTCGGCAATTTCACATTTGAGTTCTTTGAGGACTCTTGGATGGATGCCATCCGGCCCTGGTGATTTGTTAGCTTTCAGTTTTTCCAGACAGTTTAGAACATCATCCCTTGTCACTTCTATCAGACTCAGCTCTCTAGCCTCCATCCCTAAAAAGCCTGGTTCAGGAACAGGTATATGCTCAGTATCCTCTGCCGTGAAGACAGATGCAAAGAACTCATTCAGTTTCTCTGCAACCTCCATATCCTCCTTAATAATCCCTTTCACTCCCTCATTGTCTAATGGCCCAACCACCTCCCTTGCAGGTTTCCTGCTTCTGATGTACTTAAAGAAGTTTTTGTTATTCCCCTTGATACTTTTGGCTAAATGTTCCTCAAACTCTCTTTTTGCCTCCCTTATTGTCACCTTGCATTTCTTTTGCCAGAGTTTGTGTTCCTTTCTGTTCTTTTCATTTGGACAGGCCTTCCAATTTCGGAAGGAAGTCTTCTTCCCTTTTATGGCTTCCTTGACGGTACCCGTTAGCCATGCTGGCATCCTCCTGGACTTAGTGGTACCTTTCCTCCTTTTGGGTATACAGTCTAACTGGGCTTTTAGTATTGTGGTTTTGAGTAAACACCATGCACTCTGGAGCTAAGTGACTCTCCTGATTTCCCCCCTCAGCTTTCTTTTCACCATACTCCTCATTTTTGAGAAGTTTCCTCTTTTGACATTTAAAATGTCTGTGTTTGACATCCTTGGTGATTCTCTCCCCGCATGTATGCTGAATCTAATGGCACTGTGGTCACTGTTCCCTAAAGGGTCGATGACACTGACATCACGCACCAGGTCCTGGGTGTCACTCAGAATTAGATCCAAGGTCGCCTTCTCTCTGGTCGGTTCCGTGACCAACTGTTCTAAGGCACAGTCATTTAGCGTATCTAGAAATTTGACCTCTTTGTCCTGACTTGAATGTGAATTTACCCAGTCTATGTGTGGGTAGTTGAAATCACCCATAATTACAGCCCTGCCTCTCCTTGATGCCTCCCTGATTTCCTCCTGCAACTCCCAGTCACTGTCGGCATTTTGATCCGGAGGGCGATAGCATGTCCCCAGTAGCACGATTCCTTTCCGGCCTTGTATAGTCACCCACAGGGTTTCTGTGGAGGACTCCAGTCCACCTAGGTTTTCTAGCTTGTTAGATTCTATCCCTTCTTTAACATACAGTGCTACCCCTCCTCCAAGGCGCCCCTCCCTGTCCTTCCTATAGAGTTTATACCCAGGGATAACAGTGTCCCACCGGTTCTCACTGTTCCACCATGTTTCTGTTATGCTCACTATGTCTTTTTCTGCATTAGCAACCAAGCACTCCAGCTCACCCATCTTGGCTCGGAGGCTTCTGTCAATGTATTGAATGTATTAACACCAGAAAGTAAAGCGTATCATCAGCTCGCCTGACATGAATTAAAACATTCTCCAAGCAGTTTCTTCCTTGAGAGGTCATAGATCAGAGCACATAATAAATAGTGAAAGATATCAGCAATTTCAGCAATACTGTATATACAGAAACATTACTCGAACATCCTCTTGCACTACTTTTCTAAAAACTGAATGGGCATAGTTTGAAACCATGAGGTCATAAATGCTAAAGAAATTGCTCTTTCAGCTCTGTTAAATTTGTATCCAGAACCATAAGATGTGTTAATAATAAGATAGGTAACAGAAGAGGATGTGGACATAGTCCATGTCCCAGGGAAGTCTACACCCTGTCTTTAACACTTCTTTGAAACTGGAGTGGATTGTAACCTCATTTGAGAACAAAAAAATTATAAACGCTTTGTGTTCAGTATTCTGCAACTCCATATTCTGGGTCATCTTAGGGAGTTGGTGATTTTGCAATAGTCTAAATACACACCAAGAACTATTGAAAAGTAAAAAGAAACAGAAGAAAGAATTTTGTTGGCTACTCAAAAGTTACTGTCATCAGTGGTCAGGTTACAGGAAGTCAGTGAAGTTTCTTAAGAGCTTCCATCTTGTTATTTTCAGATGAACAGTCTGGAACCTGAAGGAGAACCAATCAAAGGACATGGCAGGTGTCCTTATAATTATAAGGATGGCAATATTGCATTGTTCTCAGGTAATTAAAAAATTACAGGCTCATTTAAAGTTTGGCTTACAATAGTAAAGTTATTCTGACACCCAGAAGGTGGTACAGAGAATGATCCTGGAGATAATTATTTGTTGTGATGTCACATTGCTTTTAATTAAATAACTGCCCTGAGCCCTCTTCAAGCAGGGTGGTATAGAAATCAAATGAATGAATGAACTTTAAGCAAAACAAAACAAAAACCCTTGGTTATTTGCAGTTGATTTTAAAAAAACCTTCCTCTTCTTCCTCTTTGTTCTAATACCTATCAATCGTGCCTTTCACTATGGAAGGGAAATGGACCCCACCCCGGAAACCAAAATTGTGGCTCCTGCTGTTAGAAGAGAGATTTACTCCCTATATTTCGCTCGTCTCTTGGTTAGGTATTTTGCCAGACACCTGTATCAAGTTTCAAACATTTCAGTGCTAGCAAAAGCTTTGGGGTGTAGTCATCTGCCTAGACTAGCAGGCCACCCCCCTTTTCATACCCTTGAGTAAACAACTTTTGCACCTGCGCATCGTATACAAGCTGGAGTTTTACATTAACCCCAAAGGTTCTGATTTGCCTACAAGTGTTATATTTCCCATTTACACTCTCAATATATCTGGCTTGCAGCCTTGGTTTCCCCTCCCCATTGAGACATTCCTTTAAGCAGTGCCATCATAAAATATCCTCAAGGCGTGGGGTTAACTACCAACAGCTGCAAGCTTCATTGATAAAGCGTGCATCATAGTGAGCTAAGTGATGTGCAAATCAACTGTGCTTTTTGGCTTTTGAGAGCTATTGTGAATACTATTCCAACACTGCATACTTGAGAGACTTCCCAACTATGAGAATATAAGAAATACCAAATTCTGTAATCTTTATGAGATTGATACATTTTTCATTCCTACGTTCAAATAGTTTGCTTGAATAATTTCCACCAGTTTTGTTGAATGAAGAGGAAAGCAGTAGTATGCTTTTTCTTTTCCTCTCTTTCCACTCCTACCACAAAGATGGAGATCTGTATTCTGCCACTGCGTCAGACTTCATGGGACTAGATGCAGTCATTTACCGGAGCCTTGGAGACAGACCACGCCTGCGAACAGTAAAACAGGATTCAAGATGGTTGGAAAGTGAGTAATAGGCCTGTGCATATATGGATCAAAACTTGAAAAATTGCATTGCAGGCCTGACCCAACCTGGAGGCAACAGTTTCCCCTGCTCATTCACTTGCACACAGAGAAGTTTCTTTGCAGAGCTGGGATGGTGTACCTAAGGGGTCAGGAGCAGGGTGCAGTTCCATTAACATCATAGGCAGTGTGTGGGAAGCTGTGCACAGAACAGTGGGGCATGTAGCGCTTCCCAGAGATTTCTCCATAGAAATTAATGCGATGAACTTCCTCTGTGAGCAATTAAAAAAAAATTCCCTGCAAAGCGTTCTAAATTAGCTTATAATTTTTTGTACATGTGTATTCTTGCAATGCTACTTGGGAACTGTAGTGTGAGGGCAAGTAGAACGCAGTGTGTGGCCTAAAGAACTGCACAGCCTCCTCTTGCTTCACATGTCCTCAGCCCTGGGTTGGCTTTGGCAGCCTGGAGAATGAGATATTACCAACTCCAGCAATGTTGGCTGCACTCTGACCCACCCCTAGAGCGGTCAGGTGCCTGTTTCAGTGGCATGCATCCTCCAGTCTCTCCAGTCTCCCTTCCATGTGGGAGGAGAACTTGATTTTGTTAAGTAACAGCATAGGATCTGATAGAAGCAGGAGTTGCTTTAAAAGGGGGTTACACAAATTCATGTCTATCAACGGTCTATCATGTCTATCAGGTCTATCAATGGCTACTAGTCTGTTGGCTATAACCTATCTGCCACCTTCAGCCTCAGAGGCAAGATGTCTCTAAATACCAGTTGCGGGGAGCAACAGCAAGAAAGAGGCCATGCCTTCACCTCTTGCCTGTGGGCTTCTCAGAGGTATCTGGTGGGCCACTGTGGGAAACAGGATGCTGGACTAGATAGGCTTTGGGGCTGATCCAGCAGGATTGTATTTATGTTCTTAGGCAGGTCAGGGACCACCCTTCCATGAGGCGAGTTGAGGCAGTCAATTCAGGCAGCGGATTATTGGGGTGACAGCACGGTAGCAAGATGCCCCCCATCCCCTGACAAAGAAAAATAGAGGGGGGAGGATGTGTGGAAGGGGGACAACATATGAGGCCCAGCCTCAGATGCACAGAAGTCTTGAGTCACCACTGAGCAGGTGGTGGGGCAGTATCTGAAGATGGGTTTGGAAAATCATACCCCCTCACCCCACTCACTGAGCACCATGGAGATACTAAGAATGGACTAAAAGGCAGCTATCAGAAAGAAAGAATAGAACTCTCAGCACAGTCAAGTAAGGTATTAAAGTAAGGAAGTTCTAAGCATGTGCTAACAGGAGCCTTGCCAGCCTGGTCTGAAGAATGGAGACTGCAGAGGTGCAAACATGTGATATTGGCTCAAGAATACTCCTGCTCAATGGGAAAGAGTCATCTTTCAAAATGGTGATTCTCTTATATTTAGCAGTGGGAGAGCAACTGGTCCTATTCAACCCCAGCACATCATTCCTCAGGTGGCTGTTGCTGGCATTTACCTTGTATTTCTTTTTAGAGTTTAAGCCTTTTGGGGACAAGGAAAATCCCCCCCCCCGTAAACCATTCTGAGAACCTTTTCTGTTGAAAAGCAATATAGACAACAACAATATAATAAATAAATAAATAAATAAATCTAATTATGAGTAGGTAAGATTCCTTGATTCAATAAAAACAAATACTAGCAGAGGAAATTAGTATTCTGACCCTTCATTTTGAACATCCAAGGAGGTCCATCTGCATTTGCCACCAGCTTATCTGTTGGCTAATCTGAGAAAGGCACTCTGTTGCCTCACAAAGGCTTTGGAATGCACTTCCTGCAGAACTAAGAGCCTCCCCAACTCTGACACCTTTCTTAAGGACTGTCAAGACACATTTATTCATCCAAGCTTTTAATTAGATATGTAGAATCTGTCTACAGCAATTAGACAGCAATTAGGAATTGTTTTACATTGCTGTAATGTTTAACATTTTAATGTTTTGATTCTTGTTTTATTTTTGTTGTTTTATTGTAAGCCACCCAGAGCCGTGAGTTTGGAGTGGTATATAAAAAGGATGAATGAATGAATGAATGAATGACTAAATAAATAAATAAATAAAACATCACCAACATCACAACTCCAGGCAGTTTTGTATGATATTGATAATCTATATCCATTTCAAACTGGTTTAGAGCAAGCTAAGGGGTGGAGACAGCCTTGATTGGACTGATGGATGATCTCTACCAAGGAATGGACAGAGGGAGTGTGACTCTCTTGGTTCTTTTGGACCTTTCTGCGACTTTTGATACTATCGACCATGGTATCCTTCTGGATCGCTTGGGGGATTTGGGAATAAGTGGCACTGCTTTGCAGTGGTTCCATTCCTATCTTTCTGGTAAATTCCAGATGGTGTTGCTTGGAGATAGTTGCTTTCTGAAATGAGAGCTATTGTATGGTGCCCCTCAGGGCTCCCTCCTATCTCCGATGCTTTTTAACATCTACATGAAACGTCTGGGTGAGATCATCAGGAGATTTGGAGCAGGGTGTTATCAATATGCTAATGACACCCAAATCTATTTCTCCATGACATCATCATCAGGAAATGGCATAGCCCCTTTAAATGCCTGTCTACAAACAGTAATGAACTGGATGAGGGATAATAAATTGAAGCTGAATCCAAGCAATACAGAAGTAGTCATGGTAAGGAGTCATACTTTGAGAGATGTGATAGATCTTTCTGTTCTGGATGGGGTTGCACTCCCTGCAAGGAACAGGTCCATAGCTTGGGAGTGCTTCTGCTCCCAGGCCTCTCTCTGGTTTCTTAGGTTGAGCCTATGGCCAAGAGCGCTTTCTATGAACTTTGGTTGATATGACAGCTGCGTCCATTCCTTGAAGATAATGATCTCAGAACTGTTGTGCACTCTCTGGTAATCTCTAGGCTTGACTACCTCAATGAGCTCTATGTGGGGCTGCCTTTGTATGTGGTTCAGAAACTTCAGTTGGCTCAAAATGCAGCAGCTAGACTGGTTTCCGGGGTGTCTTAGAGAGACCATATTAAGCCTCTTTTAAAGCAATTGCATTGGATGCCAATAGGTTTCCAGACAAAATACAAAGTGCTGGTAATTACCTTTAAAGCCCTAAATGGCTTAGGACCGGGTTACCTGGGCGAGCGCCTTCTTCTGCATGATCTCCACCGCACATTAAGATCATCATGAGAGGTCTGTCTCCGTATACCACCAGCTTGTCTGGCAGTGACTGGGGAATGGGCCTTCTCTATTGTTGCTCCTGAGCTATGGAATGCACTCCCTATAGATATTCATGGTTCAACATCTTTACCAGCCCACAAAAGAGCCCTTATGACACATTTTTTAAGCCAGGCTTTTAGTAATCTCTGAATGTTTTAATTTTCCAATTGGTTTTTTTTAAATAGTTAGTTTTATTTTGCTTTTGTTGTGTTTGTTTTTGTGAACCACCTAGAGTCTTTGGAGTCAGGCAGTATATAAATTAAATAAACAAACAAACAATATTTTGTAGTTAACATTGTTTCCATTGTGTGTGACTGATTAGCCTGATTTTCCTGTTGCACAAAAATAGCTCTTCCCACATAAATGGAAATTAAAATTTATCCCAAATGTATGTTGTGCTGAGATCATATTCTTTGCTTATTTTGCTTTATAATTTTATTTATTTATTAGAAACATTTAATATACCACCCACTCCAAAGACTCCGGGAGGTGTACAAAACATGCAAAACAAGACAACATTAAAAATTACATTCTAAATTAAGAATTAAATAACTAACAAAAAAGAAAAAATCAAATAGGTAAAATACAGGGCAAAAGCCTGGCAAAAAAAGAAAAGTCTTCAATAGAGATTTGAAAATCAATAAGGAAGGGGCTAAATTAATCTGAAGGGGGAAAGAGTTCCAAAGAAGTGGGGCAGAAACCAAAAAGGCCCTTTCACGCATCCTAGCGCCCTGAACCTCTCAGAATCAGGGACTGACAAAAGGGCCATCTGAGATGATCTAACCGGACAGGATGTAACTGGATGGGAGAGGCAGGTCTGTAGATACAGGCGCCAAGCCCCACAAGGCTTTGAAGGTCAAAACCAGGGCCTTAAATTAAACTTGGAAGCGAATAGGTAAATTTTTGCCCATATATGTTATTTTTCTGTTTTGTGCGTGCATTATTAGAAGATTTTGTTTTATTTGCAGAACCTTATTTTGTCCATGCAGTGGAACTTCATGACTATATCTACTTCTTCTTTAGAGAAGTATCAGTGGAGCACCTGAGTGTCGGAAAGGTAGGGGTTAAAAAATCTCTTTTGCGTAGGGGTGTGCATGGAACCAGTTTGGCCAGTTCACTTCAAATTCATACTGAATTCGAACTGACCCGTCCTAGTCCCTTTCTGGGTCTGGCCGGGCCAACGAACTGGGCCAAACTGGTTCACAGTCTGCTTTGGGGGATTTCCTATATGGAATCCATTAATCCAGTCCGTGGTTTGAGGGAATCAATATAGAGGGATTCCCTATATGTAATCCTTTGTGCATACGTGGAGGCCACAGCTGCCCTGGACTAGTCTTCAGGACTGTATGTGGGGGGTTTGGAGGAGTCCTTGCTGCCACCAATGATGTCTCTGCCGCCACCAATATCTCCTTTCATGTCTTATGGGATAAGGGTGTAAGGGTTGAACACACACTTCAGCTAATATGGGTATGAATGTATGAAATACCACAACAGGGTGATATTTCATAGCACACAGTGCAAAAGCTGAACTTCTTGTTAGAGAGCTCAGGAGGGGAGATTTCTTTATCTGCCCAGCTACAGCAGAAGTGTACAGGTAAGGGAGCACTGCTAATGGATATTGTCTAGAGACATGGAGTTAAAGTTCTAAATAAAGTAGTTTATTTAGGAAATCCATCATGGAGATAGATAAGACCTAAATGCCTGGTTGCTAGCTTCATACAGGAAGTGGGCGGGGGGAGGGCGAAGAAGGGATTCTGCCTCTCAGGTGAAACAGAATGAAACCTGAGACTATCAGTTTAACCAAGGGGAATCAGAGTAGAGAAAGCTTTGATAGAGAGGGAATGCCCTTACTGGCTATCTCTAATGCCCCTAGTGGTCAATAGGGTTCCTGGTGCTAAATGCTGTTTAGGAGTTGTATCTCCAACACTTCTCATTGTTGGTTGTTACAGATGATAGACATCAAGGATCAAGTTATGCACCTTGCACTGTCATTTCTGCCTTTTCTGAAGAAAAAAGAGAGAACTCAATTCAAGTCTTCTTGTAGGGAATTGTTTCTCTTACTTTGTCCCCCACCCCCACCTTCTAATCCCACTTCTCTCATGGTAGGTGATTGTATCCAGAGTCGCCCGAGTTTGCAAGAATGACATGGGTGGAACTATGGCCGTGCTTGAAAACGAATGGACTTCCTTCCTGAAGGCTCGACTGGAATGTTCAGTTCCTGGTGACTCACCCTTCCACTTTGACATGCTACACTCAGTTACAGACGTGGTCAGTCTTGATGGCATGGATGTGGTTTTAGCAACCTTCTCCACCCCTGCTAACAGGTACCTTCTTCAGGAGCCTCTCCTCTCATATTTTACCAATTAAAATTTGTGTGCTGCTGACATAACAGTAATGCAATCAACAAGAGAAAAGTCTAACATGAATTGTTCTTAAATTGCTACATTTGTATAAAGTGCAATTATGTACTAAATCACATGGGTGAACAAATATGCACTAAAAGCATGGTCAGTGGGAATTTTGCCTGTATTTGTTCAACCGCATGACTTCAGAATACACATTAAATCTTGTTGTGGTAATCAGTTGTGTAGGGAAATAGGCACCTGTGATTCTATCCTTTGGCATGCAAGACTTTCTTTCCTTGATCCCATTGGGAATGTTTACATCTCCCTGCACCTAGCGGAAGCATCTATTATTTTCTCTGTTAAATCTGTTTCTCTGTTTTCTATTTAATGCTTCTGCTAGGCTGAAAGGATTTGGGAACTTAGGAAGCTGCCTTATACTGAGTCAGACCCTTGGTCCATCTAGCTCAGTACTGTCTTCATGTTTTCAGGCAGGATTCTTACCCAACCCTACCTGGAGATGCCAGGGAGTGAAGCTGAGACCTTCTGCATGCAAAGAGATGCTTGACCACTGAACTATGGCTCTACCCCCTAAGGGGAATATCTGATGGCAGAAAGTGTTCATATGTTGCCCCTCATCCAAATGCTTCCCAGAGGCATCTGTTGGGCTGCTTTGCTGGGCCAATATGCAAAACAGAATGATGGACTAGATGGGTCTTGGGCCTGATCCAGCAGGGCTGTTCTTATGTTCTTATGATAAATCAAGGCAAACCCTACCTAGGAAATGGGAGAATTCAATATACTACACTGGGTGCATTCTCATTTTGCTACACTATGTTAGATTAAAAACATAGCAGGAGCTACGGAGCTTGAACATCTGTCAAGTCCCCGCTGGGTAGGATGATTTTCCTGCCTACCTCATTCAGAAGCTCTGGACCAAATCTGGGTCAGGCATATTAGTCCTACCCAGCTGGGGCTAGAAAGATGTCCTGCTGGATCAGGCCCAAGCCTTATCTTGTCCAGCATCTTGTTTCACACAGTGGCCCATCAGATGCCTCTGAGAAACCCACAGTTAGAGATGAGGGCATGCCCTGTCTCCTGCTATTGCTCCCCTGCTCTCCCACATAATTACTTCTCCCTCCTCTTCTCTACTAGTTTGTACCACACAACCAAAAATTGGGAGCGCACAGAGCTCCCAAACCTGGGTAGGACACTTGTCCTACCCAGTTTTCGGTTGTGTGAACAGCCCCTATTTCTTCATCTTTTGGAAGCAAGCAGTACTGAAAAGAACTAGTCACCCATTGGTGCATTTCTTATGGCTGTGTAGCTGCATAGAGACTTCCCCTTCAAATTTCCCTTTCCCTTCAAATTTCTTCTGTGCAGTTCTTAGACAATAATGTATGCTAAACTTCAGAATGAGTAATTGTTCCTGGAAATGTTGCATTGCAGTATCCCCGGTTCTGCTGTCTGCGCTTTTGATATGGCTACAGTTGATCAAACATTTGCTGGTCAATTCAAAGAACAAAAGTCTTCAGTTTCAATATGGACAGCAGTTCCTGTCTATGAAGTGCCCACACCCAGGTACTTTCTGATATGCTAAGTGTGCGTCAGTGGAGGAGCTGGATAGTTCTTATAGCAATGAGAGCTTAATTATGCATTGTACATGTTCATTAAGAGCTGGGTAAGATACAGAGGCAAATGCAGAAGAGGTGGAAATGTAATCCTAGGGTTGGAACCAATTTTCTCCAAAGTGAAATTCAGAAGAGAATGTCAGGGTTCTTCCTAGGAGAAACTGAATTCACTGAGAATGTCAAGATTACTCACAAGGAGAAATTTTGGATAAATTTCATTGCTGGTTTCTTCACATCTGTCAATTTTCCCCTTGAAAATGGGTTTGCTCAGACAAGAGTGAAAAACTTGGTCAACTAGTCTGCACCGTTCTTTCCTACGGAAGATATTCTAGTGGCACAAGAGAGCCATGCACAAATGTAGGAGTAATTTTCTGGCCATCTTGTGAACTCAGGTATATTTAGGGGAAAGGGAACTTAAACCCTGGCAATCATCACCTCAGGAAAAGGCCTGGGTAAGAAAAAAACATGACTTGAGATCCATGCGCCTTATCCATGCACCTTTGAGTAATCAGGAACAAATGTCCCTAGGCTGCCAGTGTCCAGAGGCTGACCAGGGACCACCCAGCGTCTCCTCTCCCCCCAGGACATCCCCTTACCCCTGCACCCTGACACCCAACTGGCGAACTAAATGCTTGTCAACTGTGAGAAGGAGATTGGTGGCACTTCTGCACCCAGGGCTGGTCATGTCCCTTCCATCGATGTTAGAACCATATCAGCACATGGGGCATTGCTGGCATTGAGCACAGAATGGAAGTGCCACTGATTGGTCCCTTCCAAACTGGCAAGATGAGTACCCAAGCAGGAAACTAAGCACTCATTTCACTGGCTAGGAGGAGACACCAACTGACAATGCTTCCATGCCCAATGCTGGCCACATCCCATGTGCTCTTGATGTCAACGGAGGAGGCATGGCTGCCCAGTGGGGGCTGCTATGAAGGTAGTTGATGGGAGGGGCTGCTTTGGACTTTCTCACTCTCCTAATGACGTATGTCCCCATAATGGCCTATGTAATGACTTACGTCCCAGTGTGACTTAGTATTCAAAATATATGTTATTTTTGTTTTGCTGGCTGAAGAACATGCAATGGTAGGGACTCTACTTTTCTACAGAAGACAGTGCAAGCAACTGGAAGGGTTCTGCTTTGGTGGGGGGTAACAGGTAGGGGGAAAGTATCAAGTTCACTAGCCCTGCCGTCTATCAGAGTTAGCCCATTGTTATCTTTCACTTCCTGCGGACCAAACAAAGTGAGTCTCACAATATATCCAGCTTTTCACAGTAAACCCTGCTTCACATTTATATGACAGAGGAAGTGAAGCAAGTGGACCATTGTAGGGGGAAGTGGAGAACCAGGGCTGACTTTGAAGTGTTTGATCCCAGTAATTTGCCAGAATTTTAGTTGTTTTCCATCAGTGCTATTTAAATTTGAAGATGGGGGCAGGGGGGCTTACTTCAGCCCAGACGCAATGTTTTTCTTGCTTAAACAGCTGCATCCATTTCTTGAGATGAATGACCTCAGAACAGTGGTACATATGCTGGTAACCTCCAGACTTGACTACTACAATGCGTTCTATGTGAGGCTGCCCTTGTATGTAGTCTGGAAAATTCATACAGAATGCAGCCATATTGGTTTCTGGGTCATCTTGAAGAGACCATATTACTCCTATACTAAAAGAGCTACACTGGCTACCAATAAGTTTCTGGGCAAAATACAAGGTGCTGGTTATAACCTATAAAGCCCTTATGCAATGTAGGCCTTGGGTATTTAAGAGAACGTCTCCTTCGCCGTGAGCCCCATTGTCCATTGAGATAATATGGAGAGGTCAGTCTGCATCTGCCACCTGTCCATTTGGCAGCTATGCGGGGATGGGTCTTCTCTGTTGCTGCCCTGAAATCCTAGAATGCACTCCCTGACAAGATGAGAGCCTCCCCATCTCTGACAACTTTTAAAAAATCCTTAAAGACTTAACTTTTCACCCAAGCTTTGTAATTTAATTGTGGTTTTAAATTGTTGTGAGGGGTTTTTTGATTTTTGTGTTTTAACTTTTTATGTTGTTGTGAGCCACCCAGAGATGGAAGTTTGGGGCGGCATACAAATTTCACAAACGAACAAACCTTGCAAAAAGTCACAATTTTTTAGGTAGCAGCATTCGGAACTCTTTTCTCGTGGCAGCTGTCTCATCTCCTGGCTTCCAGTTACATTTTGCTTCCTGGAATGGGCTAGAAAATTATTTGTGCCACAACGAATTGCCCCTGCATAATTAAGCAGCAGAAGGACCATGTGCTAGGTGGGGCAAGCTCATTCCTCATTATGTGTTTGAGTGGCAAATTGACTTGTTCATCTGGAGCAGTCTGGAGAAAGTCCTGAATGCACACAGTTGTTCATGTGTACACTCCATATTCAGTGATGTAAGGCTCCTGTTTCTATACAACTGATTGTATTTTGTTAACAGAACTGATTGTGTTTGACCATTTTTCCTGTGGGCTAAAAGGGAAGATAGGTCTGGAGGACCTAAACGTTTAGTCTCACTGTATCTCTACCTTGGTGTTGGCCAAGTCAAGGGGAGAACAAGTGAATTCATAGTTTTATTAATTTTAAATGTCATAACAGTATATCTCAACAGATATTCAACATATCTGGAGTGGTTTGTCTGCAGTTGCCACCGGCTCATCTGGTGGCTACTCAGGGATGGGCCTTCTCCGTTGCTGCCCCGAGGCTTTGGAATGCACTCCCTAGTGAAATAAGAGCCTCCCCATCTCTGACAGCTTTTAAAAAGGCAGTCAAGACGCATTTGTTCACTCAGGCTTTTAATTAGATATTGTTTTAATTGTGTTTTTAATAGTTTTAAAATTTTAAATTTCAATTGTTGTAATGTTTTAATCTTTTTATCTGTTTTTATTATTTTGTTGTAAACCACCCAGAGACTTGCATTTTGTGAGGTATATAGATGTAGGGATGTGCACGAATAACTTCGGCACCGGCGGGGGTAGTACTTTAAGGGCAGGGGAGGGTGTACTCACCCCTCCTGCTGCATTTCTCCCGCTAGCACTCTGTTATCTTTAAGCCCCTCGGGGTGGCAGCGTTCCTCCCTGCCGCCCCATTTCCCCCTTTGGCCGGAAGTGGCCAGAAGCAGCGAATGCAGGTGTGCCCATTGCATGCGCACGCCCATCTGCCATGCATGCACACGATGGGCACATGCGCACTCACTACTTCTGGCCACTTCCAGCTGATGGGGGAAAAGGGGCGGCAGGGAGGAACGCTGCCGCCCCGAGGGGCTTAAAGATAACAGAGCGCCAGCAGGGGGAATGTGGTGGGAGGGGTGAGTAACCCTCCCCCACCCTTAAATAACTACCCCCACCAGCGCTGAAACACCGAACCCGCCCCCCCAGCACCGAAACATTTCAGAGGCCTTTTTAATGGCCTCCAAAATGTTTCGGGCACATGCCTATATAAATGTTTTAAATAAATAAAAATAAAATAAATAACATGTACGCTGCCCCTTATTCATATTCACTCACCCTGGATATGTTGTGAGAACAAGTCCAGTGGAATAGGTCAGTGGAACAGGCCATTTGTTCCCCTACACTCAGTGGGGAGTGAAGCAAGTGTGCATCTCATCTCCGTGTCTAATGCTACTGGCTGTCTATATAGAGAGTAACATTGAAATGTAATGTAGGCACATTTAATACTACAGTACATGGGGAGGCCACTGGCAGGTGAAACTAACTAAAGAACCCATGCACTTTAGATCCTATCCTCCTTCAAACATTGCACCCCATTAGATATTTCACCTTTGCATGAACAGCCAGTGGTGTCAGAGATGGGGCAGGCATACTAGGGGGTGGAGAGACAAGGCACACGTTTACATCTTTTCCCACTCTCTGCCATGGATAGGGGAGCAATCAGAGGATCATCTTATCCAACC